>NC_060268.1:38105383-38405383 GCF_021613505.1 Equus quagga
CATGCAACTCAACAACAAAAAATCAAACAACCCAATCAAAAAATGGGCAGGGGACATGAACAGACATTTCTCCAAAGAAGATATATGGATGGCCAATAGGCACATGAAAAGATGTTCATCACCACTGATCATCAGGGAAATGCAAATCAAAACTACACTAAGCTATTACCTTACACCTGTTAGAATGGCAAAAATATCGAAAATAAAAAGTAATAAATGTTGGAGAGGTTGTGGAGAAA
The DNA here is from genome assembly GCF_021613505.1 of Equus quagga. NCBI lineage: Eukaryota > Metazoa > Chordata > Mammalia > Perissodactyla > Equidae > Equus > Equus quagga. The sequence continues at coordinate 38,105,623 of NC_060268.1, forward strand.
AAGGAACTCTCATACACTGTTTGTGGGAATGCAAACTGGTGGAGCCACTATGGAAAACAGTATGGATATTTCTCAAAAAATTAAAAATAGAAATACCATATGACCCAGCCATCCCACTGCTGGGTATCTATCCAAAGAGCTTGAAATCAGCAATTCCAAAAGTCACATGCACCCCTATGTTCATCGCAGCATTATTTACAATAGCCAAGATGTGGAAGCAACCTAAGTGTCCATCAACTGATGATTGGATAAAGAAGATGTGGTATATATATATATATATATAATGGACTACTACTCAGCCATAAAAAAGGATAAAATCAGGACTGGCCCCATGGCCGAGTGGTTAAGTTCGCGCACTCTGCTGCAGGCGGCCCAGTGTTTCGTTGGTTCGAATCCTGGGCGCGGACATGGTACTGCTCATCAAACCATGCCTAGGCAGCATCCCACATGCCACAACTAGAAGGACCCACAACGAAGAATATACAACTATGTACTGGGGAGCTTTGGGGAGAAAAAGGAAAAAAAGAAAATCTTAAAAAAAAAAAAAGGATAAAATCGTCCCATTCACAACAACATGGATAGACCTTGAGAGAATTATGTTAAGTGAAATAAGCCAGATAGAGAAAGACAATCTCTGTATGACTCCACTCATATGTGGAAGTTAAACATGTAGACAAAGAGAACAGATTAGTGGCTACCAGGGGAAAGGGGAGGTGGGGGTGGACACAAAGGGTGAACTGGTGCACCTACAACATGACTGGCAAACAATAATGTACAATTGAAATTTCACAAGGTTGTAAACTATCATAATCTCAGTAAAAAGCTAAAAAAAAAATCACACAGGAAGCGGACAACCTGATCCAGATCATTGCTGAAGTGTCTCAAGACCCCACGTTGCTGCGAAACAAGGACCGCCTGTGCCAAAAGTGTGGCCACAAAGAGGCAGTGTTCTTCCAGTCACACAATGCCAGGGTGGAGGACACCAAGTGCCTGTACTACCAGGGCCCCATGCTTTGGCCACTGCTGGACAGAGTGAAACCCTCCTCTCCTACGTGTAATAAATGCTGAGTTGTGTGCAGGCAAAACAAACAAAAGCAACAAAAACCATAGCCATCAGGTATTGCACCCTATCTTCACATCACCTCTGCACAGCCCACCTCTAAAGCAACTAGTAATCTACTTTTTATCACTATAAATTTACCTAGTCTGGACATTTCATATAAATAATATTTCATTATATGAATATACCACATTTTCTTTATACATGATTAGGGCAATTAGGCAAGGAAAGGAAAGAAAAAGCATCCAGACTAGAAAGGAAGTAGTAAAGCTATTTGCAGATGATGTGATCTTGTATGTGTATAAAAAATCCTAAGCAATTCACTAAAAACTATTAGAACTAATAAACAAGTTCAGCAAGGTTGCAAGATACAACATCACTATGTAAAAATCAATAGTATTTCAGTGACTACAGTTAGTAATACCTTATGGTATAATTGAAATTTGCTAAGAGAGCAGAACTTAAGTGTTCTCACCCCCCCCCCCCCAAAAAAAGAGTAAATGTGAGGTAATGGATGTGTCAATTAACTCAGTGATGGGAATCCTTTTACAATGGATACTTATATCAAATCATAATGTTCTATACTTTAAATATGTTACGATTTTATTTGTCAACTATACCTCAATAAAGCTGAAAAAAAAGACAACCTCAAAAAAATCCATAGTATTTCTACATATTTGGCAATGAACAATCCAAAAATCGAAATTAAGAAAAACAATTCCGTTTACAATAGCATCAAAAAGAATGATATATTTAGGAATAAATTTAACTAAAGAGGTACAAGATTTATGCACTGGAAACAACAAAACACTGCTGGAAGAAATTAAAGAAGATCTAAATAAATGGAAAGACATTTCATGTGCATGGATTGAAAGATTTAAACTGTTAAGATGGCAGTAGTACTATCTAAAGCAATCTACAGATTTGATGCAATCCCTATCAAAATCCCACCAGCATGTTTTTTTGCAGGATGGAAAATGGAAAAGTTGGTCCTAAAAATTTGTATGGAATTGCAAAGGGCACTGGATAGGCAAAAAAAATCTTGAAAAAGAAGAACCAAGTTGGAGGGCTCACATTTCCTGATTTCAAAACTTACTACAAAATTACAGTAGTCAAACAGCATGGCAGTGCCATAAAGACAGATGTAAAGATCAATGGAATAGAATAGAGAGCCCAGAAATAAACTCTTACATATGTGGTCAATTATACAAGGGTAACAAGACTATTCAATGGGGAAAAGATAGTCTTTTCAACAAACGGTGCTGGGAAAACTGGATATCCACATACAAAAGAATTAAGCTAGACCCTTACCTTATACCATATACAAAATTAACTCAAAATGGATCAAAAACTTAAATGTAACAGCTAAAACTATAAACTTTTAGAAGAAAACAGGGATAAATCTCCATCACATACAGATATGGCAATGGAATTTTAAAGATGACACCAAAAGCACAAGCAACAATAAAAAGGTATACTAGACTTCATCAAAATCAAAAACTTTTGTGCACTGAAGGGTATTATCAAGAAAGTGAAAAGACAACCTAAAGAGCAGGAGAAAAATTTGCACATCACATACCTGATAAGAGTCTAGTATCCGGAATATATATAGAATTCTTATAACTTAACAACATAATAGACAACTCAATTTTTAAAAAGGCCAAAGGACTTGAATAGATATTTCTCCAAAGAAGATATACAAGTGACCAACAAGTACATGAAAAATATGTTTGAGATCATTAGTCATTAGGGAAATGCAAATTCAAGCCACAGTGAGACACCACCATAAACCCACTAGGATGGGATGATAAAAGAATAGAAAACAAGTGTTGGAAAGGATGTGGAGAATTCAGGACGCTGTGCAGTGCTGATGGGAATGTAAAATGATGCACCCACTGTGGAAGACAGTTGACCAGTTTCTCAAAAGGTTAAATATAGAACTCCCATATGACCCAGGAATTCCACTCCTAGGTATATGTTCAAAAGAATTGAAAGCAGGGACTCGAAAAGGTATTTTACATCAACGTTCATAGCAGAATTATTCACAACAGCCAAAAGGTGGAAACAACCCAAGTTTCAATGAATGAAAGGTTAAACAAAATGTAGTATATACATACTACAGATGAATGAATAAATAAAACACAGTATATACAATCCATGGATTCAGCCATGAAAAGAAGTAAAATTTTGATTTATGCTATAATATGAATGGACCTTGGAAACATTATGCTTAGTGAAATAAGCTAGACACAAAAGGACAAATATTGTATGATTCCACTTCTGTGAGGTACCTACAGACCTTTGGTTCCACTAGTTTTTACATGCAATTCATTTGTGTGTGCGTGTATAGTTCTATGCAGTTTTATCCCATGTATAGATTTGTGTAGCCACCACCACAATCAAGATACAGAATTGGTCTATCACCAGAGAGTTATGACTCTTACAGTACCACTTTATAGTCACACCAATGCCTCTGTCCGTATCTCCTGGCAAACACTAATCTGTTTTCTATCTGTATAATTTTATCAATTTTAGAATTGTTATATAAATGGAATTGTAAGATATGTAACCTTGCGATACTAGGGTTTTTTCCACTCAACGTGATGCCATTGAGATTCACCCAAGTTGTCATATGTATAAATAATTTGTTCCCTTTTACTGTGGAGGATTATTCCCATTGTATGGATGTACCACAGTTTGTTTAACCATTCACGCATTGAAGGACCCTGGGCTGTTTCCAGTTTGGGGCTATTATGAGTGAAGTGGCTATGAAAACTCAGGGACAAGTTTTGTATAAACATACATTCTTATTTCTCTGGGATAAATGTCCAAGAGTGCACCCGCTTTGTCCATAGGACAAGTGTATGTTTAGTTTTATAAGAAACTGCCATACTGTTTTCCATAGTGGGTGCACCATTTTACACTCCCATGAACAATGCATGAGAGATCCAGTTTCTCTACATCCTCATCAGCATTTAGTATTACCACTATTTTTTATTTTTGCTGTTCTAATATATGTATAATGATAGTACTGTGGTTTGAATGTGCATTTCTCTAATGGCTAACATCTTTTTGTGTGCTTATTTGACATCTGTGTATCTTCTTTAATGCAATGTCTGTTCATCCCTTCTGCCCATTTTCTAATTGTTTTTTGTTTTTGTTTTTACTGTTGAGTTTTCAAAGTTCTTTATGTATTATAAATATAATTCTTTTGTCAGATATGTGGTTTGTAAATGTTTTTCTCGGTCTGTACTTTGTCTTTTAGTCCTCTTAACAGGGTCTTTTGCGGAACAAAATTTTGATGAATTTTCATGTAAGTACATATTTATTAGGAAATTCTCCTACCTTGCACTCTTCTACTTTATTTCCAGCTTCATCCATCTCTTCCTTTAGGGTATCTATTTTTGATGGAAGTCTCTGAAAGTTGGTTCCTGAAGATTTGTGACCCTAGTTCCACCTGCAAAACATGGGGGTAGGGGCTGGCCCCATGGCTGAGTGGTTAAGTTCGCATGCTCCGCTTCAGCAGCCCAGGGTTTCACGGGTTCAGATCCTGGATGCGGACATGGCACCGCTCATCACGCCATGCTGAGGTGGTGTCCCACATGCCACAACTAGAAGGACCCACAACTAAAAAATATACAACTATGCAGTGAGGGGCTTTGGGGAGAAAAAGGAAAAATAAAATCTAAAAAAAAAAACCCACAGGGGTAGCCAGTATCTGAGAACCAGTTGTACAGACTCAATTTTACAGAGTCATGAACCCAATGGAGACAGACTCCTTTCCCAAGACTGATTCCACCTGGGATGGATATCAGTCCCTAGGATGCCAGCTTCTCTGGAGTTTATCCTCTAAGAATGGAAGTAGGCAAAAAGAGACATTAGCTTCCCACCATGACAGGACTCTCACAGAGCTGGGAGTAGCTATCTGCTCTGAGCAGAATCTACCACATCTTGTCTCACACAAGGCCTGATACTGGCCCTGATATCAGTTCCCCTACATTGAACCAAGCGTATATGGAGTTAAAACCAAAAGCACTTGTCCCCCTCACCTGCTTCTTTAAGTTACATTCATATTTAAATATCCGTTGTTTCAAACCTTTGTATCCCTGAACTTCACAGGGCAAATAGAAGTTACAAATTGTTAGAACCCAGATGGCCTCATGCTAATATTTTGGCTAGTTAGAGGTCCTTTATGGTTTTATTACAGGGAAACCAATATCCAGAGACTATCAAGAAGCTGAAGCTTCCCAGAGCCCAACTCCTCGACTTCCTAGCATCAGAATCCATCATTGACCCCAGGCAGACAACCAAAGACGCTCATCCATAGATTCCCTTATCTCACCATCCTCCTTGCTGCAAGCAGCCTCACAAGGCCAAACGCAGGCTGGTGGGACAACACTGACCAGCAAGGCCACAGGCTCTCCCTCCCCTACATAAAACCCTAAATAAAGACCCTTACTTGTAGCTTTTCTGAGAGTTTGGGATTATAGTGTTAGCTGTCCACTATCCTTGCTCAGCACTTTGCAATAAAATGCCTACTTTCTTCCACTACACCTGGTGTCAAAAATTGGCTTGCTGCTCAGCAGGTGAGCAAACTCACTTCAGGTTCGATATCAGGCCCACTGCTGGAAATTAATTGATGAAACCCCTTTCCTGTAGTGTCCAATCATGGATTCTTTGCCACAAAAACCCTCTTGCTCTCCTGCTTTGATCTGGAATGTTCCCTGTGCCATGGGGAGTCAGTTCCTGGTCTTGCAGATCCCTTATGACTCCTCCTACTACCATCCTGACCTGTGATTACTTTCAGCAGGTGAAAGCCAGAACTTCAATCTTTTTTTTTTTTGAGAAAGATTAGCCCTGAGCTAGCATCTGCTGCCAATCCTCCTCTTTTTGCTGAGGAAGACTGCCCCTGAGCTAACATCCGTGCCCATCTTCCTCTACTTTACATCTGGGACACCTGCCACAGCATGGCTTGACAAGCAGCGCATAGGTCTGCATCTGGGATCTGAACTGGCGAACCCTGGGCTGCTGAAGTGGAATGTGCAGACTTGACCACTGAGCCACCAGGCCAGCCCCAGAACTTCAATCTTGTAACTATCAATGGATAGATTTTGAATACACTGAAAGAATTAAAAACACTTGTAAGAATATTCTAAAGATAATATGTATAGCACCTCTGAAACATAACGTGGAATATTTACATTCCCTTTATATTAAGTCAAAAGGACTCCCCCCAAAAAAGAATTATGTTATATCAATAGTAGGGGGGTGTATGGGGGATAATAACCTAAAACAATTTCTATTTAGTTTTCAAGTGTGTTTTGACCTTCTCTTTGAATATGGATATGCCTGCTATCGTGGAAAGTTCTAACACTTGAAATACAGATATTATATAGTTGCAGCATGAAAACACATGTTAGCAACTTACCCAGCTTTCCAGATGCTGCACTGCCCCCATAACACTATGCTCTGCCCTCTTCCACATTCCTGATGTAATGCACTCCTCCACAGAAAGGCTTTAGCAATCTGCCAAAGCAAAACTGACCGTGCTATGCAGTGGACAGAGCAGGGACTTCGGAGTCTGACATGCTCAAGTTTGAGGCTTGATTCTACCTTCACCAGCTATGTGATCTTGGGCAAAGACTGGACCTCTGCACCTCAGATGCCTCGTCTATAAAACTAAGATAATAAACACCATCTGCCTTGCAAAGCTGTCATAATGGACAAAGGAGAGAAATATATATACCTAGGCATGTGTGTGTGCATATAAAGTGTGATGTATGATGAATTCTCACTTAATGTTAGCTATTATTTTCCTCCAGGGAAAAGCCATAAGAATAAGTAAAAGTAAAGAAGAAATAGTTAACTGTTTCAGTTTCTCTAATACCAACTTTGATTAGTTAAGTGAACAAGACCATGACCGCGGGATCAAGAATCAGTGTTGAAATCTCCTGTGGGGTACATTTATTGCAGATGTAAAATTTCTGGCAGATAAGCATCCATAATAGTGCTCAACCAGCTCCAGTGAGGGAGCATTCACGGCCTTGTTTAACCATTAGAACGTTCCTCCTTATCTTGAACAAAAACCTACCTCAGGGTGGCGTCCACTCCCTGGTCCCAGTCCACAGGATTCTACTCTCAGTTGTACACCTGACAAGGAGAAGGTGGACTTTGCAGTCAGTATCCTAGCTCTGCCATTGATTATCTCTAAGGCACGAAGCAAGTCATAGAGACACTATGTGCAGGTTCTTCCCTTATGTGTAAAACAAGTGTCCTCTCAAAAGTAGGCATGTTACATAACCTGCTACCCCCCGTCCTCTCTCTGACCCTCATTGAGGGGCCTCTGCATTTGGTATCCAGCCGAGAGTGACGCACAGTAAGCCAGAGATACCAATCCATATCTGTTAAAAATATGAATGAGCAAATGAATAAGGATTGGTGGGAGAATCAAATGAACTGACATATCATGTATGCAGCTCGATACCCGGTATGTGGCAAGTGTCCAATAAGCAGTGGCAAGTATTTTACCATACATTAATTCCCAGATGTACTGTTTATCACCTCAGCATTTCTTAGGACATGTCTTCACAATCGATTTATACATTTAATAGAGTGCTGTTTCTTTCTTTCCCCAAAAAAGCAGTTATTAAATCAGAGGTGCATCTGATACTCAACTGCATCTTAGAAACAAGGAAATGCAGTATTGTGACAGATTTTCTAAATCTGCGATTAAAGCATCTGATATGGAGAAACTCAGAAAATGACAGCTGTATCTCCATATATTTGCCAAAGAGAAATAATCTTATCTACTTCACAAGACTGCAGCAAAGCTGCCTGTTTTTGTAAATAAAGTTTTATTGGAATGCCAGAAAAAAAGGGGGGCCAGCCCCAGCATAGTGGTTAAGTTCTGCATGCTCCACTTCCACAGCCAGGGTTCACGGGTTTGGATCCCAGATGCAGACATATAGCACCGGTCAGCCATGCTGTGGCAGCATCCTTTGTATAAAGTGGAGGAAGATTGGCACAGATGTTAGCTCAGGGCTAATCTTCTTCAAGCAAAAAAAGAGGAAGATTGGCAACAGATGTTAGCTCAGAGCTAATCTTCCTCAGCAAAAAAAAAAAAGTATATATGTGTATATATGTATGTGATGTATGTGTGTGAGTGAGACAGAAAATGAGAGAGAGAAAGAAAATATAGCAAAATGCTAACAACTGATGAATCTAGGTAACGGGTACACAGGTGTTTAATTGTACCATTCTTTCAACATTCTGTAGGCTTGAATTTTTTCAAAACAAAAAAATTGGAAGTGAAAAAAGGTTTACTTGGTAGCCAAGTAACTAGAAGTAGTCTAGTTCTGAGAGAGATTTGATACAGGCTTTAGGGAAGCTTGATGGAACACTTTATTAAAAGTATATGTTTTGTTCCAACTGTTTTTTTTGTTTGGTTGGTTGGTTTTTGGTGAGGAAGATTGGCCCTGAGCTACATCTGTTGTCAATCTTCCCCTTTTTGCTCAAGGGAGATTGTCAGTGAGCTAACATCTGTATCAATCTTTCTTTATTTTGTATGTAGGATGCCACTACAGCATGGCGTGATGAGTGGTGTGTATGTCTGTGCCTGGGATCTGAACGGGCAAACCCCAGGCTGCCAAAGCACTTAACCACTACGCCACCAGGCTGGCCCCCAGCAACTGTTTTTTTTTTTTCAAAGATTGGTACCGGAGCTAACAACTGTTGCCAATCTTCTTCTTTTTTTTTTCTGCTTTTTCTTCCCAAATCCCCCGAGTACATAGTTGTATATTTTAGTTGTGGGTCTTTCTAGTTGCAACATGTGGGACGCCGCCTCAGCATGGCCTGACAAGCAGTGCCATGTCTGCACCGAGGATCCAAACCAGTGAAACCGTGGGCCACCGAAGCAGAGTGTGCAAACTGAACCACTCGGCCATGGGGCCGGTCCCCCAGCAACTGTTTTTGATGCCAAATATCTTTTTTTTCTTCCCTAGACTATACCAAATTCTTGCTATTGGTGTTCCTCTATCCTTTAAAAATTTTCCAAATTAAAAATTTTATTGAGTGCTCTTTTTTAAAAAATAAGATCTAAATCTGTACTATTTTTAGTTTTTGAGTGGATAATACATTCATGTGGCCCCAAATTTAAACCTATACTGCTGGTCAGTGGCCATGCTGTGGTGGTGGCCCACATGCAAAATAGAAGAAGATTTGTAACAGATGTTAGCTCAGGGTGAGTCTTCCTCAGCAAAACAAACAAACAAACAAAAGTACCAAAAGGAAAGTAAAAAGTTTCTCTTTGAATGCCTTCAGCCTCTAGAAGTCCAATGCACCATCCATTGTGCCACGAAGCCACCTTTTACTCTGCGGCCAGACAGTCAATTTCCCTTCTTGGAGACAACCAATGTTACTAGTTTCTTGTCCATTCTTCTAAAGCTATCCTGTGTACAAAAGCAAACCTGTATGCAACTAGGTAGGAGTGTGAAATAGGAATTTCTTGGGGCCAGCCCCTTGGCCGAGTGGTTAAGTTCGCTCTGCTTCAGCAGCCCAGGGTTTCACCAGTTTGGATCCCGGGCATGGACATGGTACTGCTCATCAAGCCATGCTGAGGTGGCATCCCACATAGCACAACCAGAAGGACCTACAACTAGAATATACAACTATGTACTGGGGGGCTTTAGGGCAAAGAAGAAGAAAAGAAGATTGGCGACAGATGTTAGCTCAGGGGCCAATCTTTAAAAAAATAAAATAAAAATAAAAATATATATATACATTTCTTTTCTCCCTCTTTTTTACACAAATAATAGCACATCAATATACACTATTATTCATTTTCCTTTTCACTTAACTACATTTCTTGATAGGTTCAGATCAGCACATAAAGAACTTCTAACATATATTTTTTTCCTTTTAATTAAATACTGTTACCCAGCCCTAAGGAACCAGTGACCCACAAGTGGGTCCTTTTGCCAGAGCTGCTTCTGCCAATAGAATGAGACTGGGTTCAGAATAGCAGAGCAGGAACATTATTCCTTGATCAATGAATGGAGGAGGCAGAGCTCCTGCTCTGAAACACCTTCTACCCGGAAGGAAAGCTGAGCAGGGTTCTTACAGGATGTGAAGGGGGTGGGGTCTCCACATCATGGCTTAGGGCAAGTGCATTTGGGGCACGCGCAGATCTTCCCTTCTTGCACACGGCACTTTTTGCACACATTTCCTTTCGCCCATGGCACCCCATCGCCATCTTGGACCTTTCTGGGTTGGACCCATCCTGCAGTTGGCCCTCTGGCAATGTTCTGCCTTGGTTCCTGTAAGCAAGTACAACTTAAAAACAAAGGATTAGCCATGTCCGCACCCAGGATCCAAACCAGGGAACCCTGGGCCGCCTAAGCAGAACGTGTGCACTTAACCACTACACCACCAGGAGGGCCCCTTCCAAACTTTTTGATGGTATCACAATATGGTTTTAATTTGCCTTTCTTTCATTATGTGTGAAGTTAAGCTTCTTTACCTATACTTTGGAGCAATTTTTATCTCCTGTTCTGTGTACTGTCTGTTGATAACCTTTGCCCATTTTTCTGAGTTATTTATCTTTCTCATTGGCTTGTAAGACGTCTTTAAATATAAGAGAAAATAACTCTTTGTGATCCAGGTTCCAAATTTCCCCCCACTTTGTTGTGTTATTTGACTTTATTTATGATGAGTTTTGCCATTTAGAATTTTAAAGATACATAGTCCAATGTATCAATATTTTATTTTATAGCTTTTAGGGCTTGCATCATATTTAGATTTTCCCCACTGTAAGATCCATGGTTTCTCTCAGAACTTTTATGGTCTAATACTTTACATTTATATCTTCGATCTATTTGGAAACTTATCTTAACATAAAGTATGAGATAAGTATCCCAAATAATTTTTTCCAGATGGCTATGTGGTTATCCCAGCACCATTTACTAACCAGCCTATTTTTCCCCACTGATTCAGAATGCTTCTTTTATCATATATTAAATTTCTCTATGTATTTGTATCTATATCTGAGTGTGACAGGCAGAATAATAGTCCCCCAATGTCCACATTCTAATTCCTGAGACCTGTGAATGTTACCTTACACGGCAATAGGGACTTTGCAGATGTTTTGAAGCATCTTGACACGGGGAGACTATGCTGGATTAGGTGGGTGGGCCCAATGCGATCACAAGGGTCCTTATAAGAGGGAGGCCGAATGTCAGAGTTAGAGAAGGAGATGTGATGCTGGAAGCAGCGGTCAGAGTGATTGTTGGCTTTGAAGATGGAGGAAGGGGCCTTGAGCCAAAGAATGCAGATGCCTCTAGAAACTAGAAAAGGCAAAGGAAGAGATTCTCTCCTAGGACCTCCGGAAGGAACACAATTCTGCCAACACCTTGATTTCAGGCCAATGAAACCCATTTAGGAATTCTGACCTCCAGAACTGTAAGATAATACATTTTTGTTGTTTCAAGCCACTAAATTTGTGGTAATTTGTTACAGTAGCAATAGGAAACTAAGACACTGGAAAACCATTCTGTTCCATTGACCTATCTTTTTCGTACAAGTACTTTTTAATTATTGTAGTTTTATAATATGTTTTAATATTTGGTTGGTTCAGGCTCTAGTTACTTCAGGATTTTCCTAGCTCTTCTTGCTTTTTATTTTACCATTATAAAGGTGAGAACTAGTTTGATCACTTCCCAAAAAAATCTTGTTGGCATTTATACTGAGATCATGTTACACTAATTCAAAGATCAACTAATGGAGAACTGAAATGCTTAAGATGTTGAGTCTTCCAAAACAAGTAGATAGTATGCTTTTCTATTTTGTGTCCTTTAAGATCTTAAAGTTTCCTTCTTACAGGATGTGCACTTTTCTTGTTAAGTTTATCCTGAGGCATTTTACATTTTTGTTACGATTTTTAAATTATCATCATAAGGTCAAAACAAATTCATACCAAAAATTCAAACAATACATAAAAGAATACAGATGAAGGCAAAGTCATCCAAAATTTTACTGGTGAGCAACCTTCCGTAGACTAGGTTCTCTTAGCCATAAAGAAGAGCAATGACTGTTACGTAGGCAACCAACAGTGACTGCCACAAATCCTGCTGGGGTTTCTATTGGGAATTCACTGATTTTGGAGAATTTTCAACTTTATAATCTTGAGCCTTCTCTCTGGGAACACAGTTTTGGAGATTTCTCCACATGGGTCCTGAACATTTCTAAAAGTTTATTCCCAGAAATGTTTTGTGTTTCCAATGTGAATGGGATCTTTTTTTCTATTACATTGTCTAGTTATTGTTAGTACTTAATAAAGCTCTGATCTTTTTATATTTTGTAATCAGTTACACTATTGTCCCTTAAACTGTCCAGGTATATAATCATATCTGTAAATCTTTTCCAACATTTACATCTTTTATTATTTACTTTTAAATTATTTTTTATTATTTCATGCTTTTATTATTACACTTAGTGGCACTTCCTGAACAATAGTAAATAATAGTGGCAATAGACAACTTTGCTCTTCATTCTAATGAAAGTGTTTCACTGGTAAGCAGATGACAGCAGCTTGTTTGGGATATCTGTTTTCTTCTTGATCATGTTAAGGAAACATCTAATTCCTTTTTACCTTTTTTCCCCTTAATCAGGAATTTATGTTGAATTTTAATGAATGCCTTTTCAAAATGATGAAATTTACCATAGGGTTTTTCTCCTTGACCTATTAATGTGGTCAATTATAATTAGAGACTTCCTAATACTAAATCTTCCTCACACTACTCAAATGGATCACCTTGACGTGACACTGGGTTTCCCTTTCCATGCTCCAGGTTGACTATGCCAATGAGATTTTTTTTTTTTTGAGGAAGATTAGCCCTGAACTAACATCCACTGCCAAGCCTGTGGGGTTGTTTTTTTTTTTTTTTCTGAAGAAGATTGGCCCTGAGCTAACATCTGTGCCCATCTTCCTCTACTTTATAGGTGGGATGCCTGCCACAGCACGGCTTGATAATCGGTGTATAGGTCCATTCTGGGGATCTGAACTGGTGAACCCTGGGCCACTGAAGTGGAGTGCATGAACTTAACTAATGTACCACCAGGCCAGCCCCTGAGATTATTTTTCTTAAGATAAAAGATTAGGTTTCTGCTTATTAAGTTTTGGTCTTATTAGAGGTTGTCTCCCTGAGATTTCAGATAGGACACCTCGATTACAATTTGGGATATATCCAAAACCTTTCAATTACACATTTATAAATATTCTCATGGATTGTTAATTTAACTGTTAGTGAGAAATCTAGTTTGTCTTATTTCCAAGTTCTTAGTGGGTTGTTGGAAGAAAGGAACAGAAAACTACTCTACACTAAAATGGAAGGGAGATTTATTGGCATGTAGGGGTATCCCATGGACCTCCAGAGCAGTAAGTGTTGTTGGGCCTCTAAGAAATTGGAAGGGAGATCTGGAAAGCAGTCAGAATTCGAAACTGTTTTCTTTCCGTCTCAGACTCTCTCCTACTTTCTTAGTCTCTCAATTTCTTAATCTTTCTGCAGATGGGGCTTCTCTGGTTTGACATCCAGGAACTAGACACAGGAACTTCATTTTAATGAAAGATCAAATGCACGAGACTTCACTCAGCCAAGAGGGGTCTGCAGATGTTCTGAGGAGGAGGGTGTGTGAAGAACTGGAGGGAAAGGTGGGTATCTTCGGTATGGAAGGCAACTCACTATCATCCTCAGGAACCCTCTGTAATCACTAAGTTAGTTTGGCTCTACCCCCAGAATGCTTCCTGAATCTGTTCTTTCTGGTGTTGCTCTAACTCACGCCTTCATCTCTTGCCTGAAATATTGCGAAAGCTTCCTAACGGTTTTCGCTGTCTTTACTTTCACTCTCCTGAAATCTATCCTTCATTGCCACAAGATAATGGTGTGAGGATTAAATAAAAACTTAATGAACTTTAAAGCACTCCACAAACATAAAGGAGTGGTGGAGGAAAAAGTAGATCTAACCACATGACTCGTCTGCTTAAAAACTTCCAATGATTTCCCCATTACCTAAAAAGTAAAGACCAAGCTCCATACATGGTCTTAAGCTTTTTCACAGCCTGAACCAAACATAACTTTCCAGTCTCGGCACCTCTTACGACACTTTCCCTCTCTCTTCAGACAATACTATTCCTTAACCACATCATTAATTTCCACACCCAAACTGCTCTATCTGCTTATGTCTTACCTCTCTTCTTCTTTGCCCAGGAAACCCTATTTACCCTTTAAAACTGGAATCACAAGCCAAATTTCCTAGTAAACAACAATAAGGTTTACCCTCTCAAAATCAATGCCTCCTTCTACCGGAGTCCTGCAAATACCCAGTAAAGTACCACAGCTTAACTAATATTTCAGTCATTTCTTTCTCCCCTCCACAAGCTCTATTTCCCAGCTTAACATGTCTACTTGAGTTTCCTCAGCTCCACCACCTGCAGGGGCCTAGAAAGTGCCCGGCTCTGGCAATTTGACTGAGTCAGAGGCTCACAACAACCCAAAGTGCCAAAAGCCCATGTTTAGAAACTTCACTGACCAGACAAGGGAAACAATAACAAAAATAAACAAAGAGGACTACCTCAAACTAAAAGGCTTCTGCACAGCAAAGGAAACCATCAATAAAACGAAAAGACAACCTAACAATTGGGAGAAGATATTTGCAAACCACATATCCAATAACGGCTTAATATCCAAAATACATAAAGAACTCATACATCTCCATAACAAAAAAACTAACAACCCAATTTAAAAATGGGCAAAAGATCTGAACAGACCTTTCTCCAGAGAAGATATTCGGATGGCCAACAGGCACATCACAGGATGTTCAACATCATTAACTATCAGGAAAATGCAAATCAAAGCTAGAATGAGATATCACCTCCTGTCAGAATGGTTATAATTAACAAGACAGGAAACAAGAAGTGTTGGAGAGGATGTGGAGAGAAGGGAACTCTCATACACTGCTGGTGGGAGTGCAAACTGGCACAGCTACTATGGAAAACAGCATGGAGATTCCTCAAAAAACTAAGACTAGAACTCCAATACGATCTGGCTATTCCACTGCTGGGTATTTATTGAAAGAACATGAAAACACGAATGAGTAAAGATACATGCACCCCTATGTTCACCGCAGTATTATTCATAATAGCCAAGACTTGGAAGCAACCTAGGTGCCCATCAAGGGACAAATGGATAAAGAAGATGTGGTATATATACACAAGGGAATACTACTCAGCCATAAGAAACAATGAAATCCAGCCACTTGTGACAACATGGATGGACCTTGAGGGTATCATGGCAAGTGAAGTAAGTCCGAGGGAGAAAGTCAAATACCATACATCTCACTCATCAGTAGAAGATAAAACAACAATCACATAGAGACAGAAATTGGATTGGTGGTTATCACAGGGGAGGTGGGGAGCGAGGAAGGCGAAAGGTGTGATTAAGCACATGTGTATCCTGAGGGATGGTAATTAGTCTTTGGGGGGTGAACATAATGCAATCTACACAGGAATCGAAATATAATGATGTACACCTGAAATTTATATAATGTTATAAACCAATGTTACAACAACAAAAAGATTTAAAAAGAAGAAACTTCAGAAGCAAATCACTAACAGCTCTCTGGAGCCAGGATATTTCCCAGAGGGATTGAGGAGCTAATCCCTCGGCGTCCTCCGGCGAGGCATACTGGGAGTTGTAGTCTCAGGCCTACCCCACTACCTCTTGGGAGTTGTAGTCCTCGGTCTGGTAAAGAAAAGAAAGGAGCAAGTCCCAAATTTTTAATTAGTCGTTAGGGGGGAAAGGAAGAGGGCAATCCATAATAGCAGGCAAAGTCAAGCTCCGTGGTCCCACCTCAGACTCGCTAGCAGTGGCCGAAGATGCTAGAAGGCGTATCCGAGAAGGACGGGGAGACGTTACGTTGACGCGGGCGTGACCCTGACGGAGGTTTGGCGGGATTTCCGAAAGCCGCCGGGGAGAGCGGGCGCTGAGGCCTGAGACGGAGGCCTGAGGGGGGCCGAGACGCACTCCGAGGCGCGTAGTCGCTAGCCGAAGCTCGCCTGGGTTGTGTGCAGAGGCCGAAGCGACGGAGTAGAGAAGCGGGGCGCAGGCCAGGGGGTCTGGAGTCTGTCCGCGGCAGCCGGGCCCAAGCCAGCGGAGGGAAGTCGGAGCGCGCAGCCCGCCCGAGCGAGCGGCGCTGCAGGCCGAGGTGAGGGTGTCAGGCGCGGCCCGGGCCCCTTTCCGCCGCCGGGCTCGTCCCCGCGGTAGCCGGACCGGCCCCAGGCCCGTGTCCCTCCAGCCGGCTTATGGGGCGCCTCTGCGCCGAGGGAGAAGCTCCAACATGGCGGGGCGGAGCAGGGGCTTGCCCGGGCCCGTCCGACTTTGGGAGCTCGTGGTGGCGAGAACAGCAGCGGAGCCCAGTCTTTAGAGCTGGGAGCAGCCTTGGGGGCCTTTCTTTCCCCCAGCCACTTTAGGGGCGTGGCCGAGGAAGCCCAGATCCGGGGAGGCGTAAGTGACCTAAAGTCGCAGCTGTTGAGTGTCAAGGCCGGGGTTTCCGGATTTCTGGTCAGCCCTCTCTCCCTCACGCCCTGCTGCGCTCACAAAGTGCCGGCCTCCAGTTGCCGAAAGGAGATTTTCGGTATCCAACGCGCAAGACCGTTTAGTGATGCCTACGGAATGATCTGTAGGGAGATTTGGTTTTTAAAACAACTTCTAAAGTGAAGTGTAATAGACGTATGGAAAAATGCACAGATCAAAGCGTACACAGCTCCATGAATTATTACAAAATGAACATACCTGTGTAATCAGCACTCAAGAAGTAGAATGCTGTCAGCACTTGTTCCCCCTGGTCTAATACTCTCCCGGCTTCTCCCCGAAGGGAACCACTGTGTTGACGTCTAACGCCCTTGACTAGTTTTGCCTGTTTCTGAATTTTACATAAGTAAGACTGTATGTTTCTATTTTTGTGTCTGGCTTTGGTCAACATTGCCTAGATTCATACATGTCTTTGCGTGTAGCAGTAGTTCTTTGTCGTTGGTATCTTGTATTCCTTATTCATTCTACCCATGGTTGACGTTGGGTTGTTTCTGGTTTTTTGCTTTTATAAGAAAGGCTGCTGAGGACATTTCTGTATACGTTTTGGTGCACATGTGTATGCTTTTCAACGGGTTAATAATAGAGTATTGAAATTCCTGGGTCATAGCATTTGTCTATCTTCAACTTTCACGTGTAATACTAGTTTTCCAAAGTTGTACCAATTTACATTCAAACCAGCAGTGTTTTGAGTGTTTTGTTGTTCCACATTCTTGCTAACACTTGATTTTGTCAATCTTTTTAATTTTAGCTATTCTGGTAGGTATATAGTTATATTTTGTTGTTTTAATTTTTAATTTTGCTTATTATTAATGAGGTTGAGCGTTTGTTCATACCTTTTTTGGCCGTTTGGATATCTTCTATCGTGAAGGCCTTGTTCAGATCTCTTGCCTGTTTTTCTTCTGGGTTGTCTGTCTTGGTGATTTGAAGGAATTCTTTATGTATTCTGATTATCAGCCCCTGGTTATATATGTGGTAAATATTTTCTCCCCTCACTGTAGTTTGACTTTTCATTCTCTTATTAATGGTGTCTTTTGATGGATAGAAGTTCTAAATATAAGTATAGTTCAGTTTTTCAGTCTTTTTCCTTTTTGATTATTGCTTTTTTTTTTTTTAAAGATTGGCACCCGAGCTAACAACTGTTGCCAATCTTTTTTTTTTCTGCTTTTTCTCCCCTAATCCCCCCTTTACACAGTTGTACATTCTAGTTGTGGGTCCTTCTAGTTGTGGACTTGGGACAGCACCTCAGCATGGCTTGATGAGGGGTGCCATGTCCGCGCCCGGGATCCGGGCCGGCGAAACCCCGGGCCACCGAAGTGGAGCGCACAAACTTAACCGCTTGGCCACGGGGCCGGCCCCTGGTTACTGCTTTATGTATCTAGTTCAAGAAACCTTTAACCCAAAGTTGTGAAGATACATGTCTACATTCTAAAAGCTTTGTTTTTACATTTAGATCTATAATCTAAATTGGAAATTGATTGTTTTTCTGTGGTGTGAGATAGAGATCAAGTTTATTTTATTCTTTAAGGCTATCCAATCAGCCCAGCACTATTTATTGAAAAGACCATCCTTCCATTACTCTGCTTTCCATCTTTTCCATAAATTATGAAGGGAGACATTTAAATTTAAATTACATTCAGCTGATTCGATATTTGGAATTATCATAAGCTCAGGTTATGCTAAATCTGCCATCTAAGAGATCTGTACTTGAACCAATTAAGAACAAATGATCATGTCAAGTCTCTAAGAATGGAGATTTCCTATTTGTTATCTTTTGAGTTAAATTTATCCTGATGGTTTAACTGTCCAGGTTGTTTTGGTGTGATTTAGGTTCATTTATTCTGTGGACATCAAGACTTGTTCGCTTTTACTAGTACCTCCTGAAGACAGTTACAGATGTTTTTTGTTCTCAGTTCTTCGTTTCACCCTGAGCAATCTTAACCCTCTCATAATGACCTGACTTGAGCTTTTGGCCTTATGCTTATCTGGAAGGTTTCAGACTAAGCAGGGTACTTGCATGTTATTTATTCATTTGTGCATTCACTGAGGTCTGTAATTGATTAAAATGGTGATCTTTAAATTTCATACACTCCTATTAGAAGCAAAATGTGTGACTACAAGCATGATCCTTGCCTGAGCTGGGAATTTACCTCTCATCTCCATCTATTGTTTCTCTATCAGGAATGGAGGCTTATGGGCAATCATTCTGTACCTTCATTTCACTCCTGTCCCACCACCCCCAAACCCTGCTTGCTGGAAGGGAACAATGGAACTGAAGCAGTTTAACCATTCACATTTTTTTTTTTTTTAATTATAAGTAGAGTCCCAGAAAGTCTGCATTCATTTGCCAAATATTTACCAAACACCTGACAGTTATGATGTATTGTAGAGTGTATAGAAATAAATAAAATTTGGCCCCTACTCTCAAGGAATATGAAGCAGGGGACCAGGGGCATGTAGTTGATCTAGTTAAGCTATGCATCTTTAAGAAGCAAAATAGTCCTGGCTCTCCCTAGTCTTTCTGATACAACTAGCAAAGTAGAAGGGAAAGCTGGTGAGAGATTTGTTCTTTTTCCTGTCATGAGTCGGTCAGTGAATAGACCAAAAGCCTAGCAAGGAATTTTTCAGAGATTTATTGTAAACCTGAGTTTGCAGCTCTTTACTTTTAGTGTTCTTCCTGATGGCCATCTGTATTTTTCAGTCTTGAACACTGAGTAATGGCTATGCAGATGCAGCTTGAAGCAAATGCAGATACTTCAGTGGAAGAAGAGAGCTTTGGCCCACAACCTGTTTCACGGTTAGAGGTATGTGTTAGTTGCTAATTTTGGAACTACAATACTGGACTAGATTCTTCTACCTATTGGGAGAAATCACAACTTTTACATATACCATTGGTTTACTACCTCAAATCAAGACCCAAATTAGAGTTTTCAGGGGCATTGTCAAGGATCCTGTGGAAAGGCTTAAGATAGTTGCTAAACATGTCTGTCTAGATCTCTTCTTTTGTTGAGAATTCTCCTCCTAATTTATCATTTTTATTTCTCAGAGCTGGATTGTCAGAAACTAAGAAACCCTAGGATCCCATGGTGGAGTCATTTGTACTAAGTATGAAATTACTGTTCAGGGAATTACAGTGGCCAGGGCCAGCTATATGGGAAGGAGAGAGGAGCAACATCTCTCCATTGACCCAGATCTGTGCTGAAGTTAGTAGGAAGACAGCTGTCATAGAGAGGCAGAAGGGCTTGAAGTGTGAAGGTATAAGAGCCAGGCTCTAGCTTAGGACTCTGCACAAGAGCTGGGACCTTGCACTATTTCTGCCCACTGTACAGAGGCCCCGGTGTGAGTGCAGCTGACATGGGCCAAAAGAAGTAGGAGTGAAAGCAGAGAAAGCCTTCATTCTTCTGTTTCTTTACACATATTCCTCCCATCCCCAGCTAAGCTTCAGGACTCCAGAAGTTACTTAAATGGGTTTGTGATAAACATTAGAGGGTTTAGAGTCATAACTTGTTATCGTGAGCATCCTTAAATACACATGTATATTGCTTATTGCTTAAATATTAATAGCAGACATGGTTTGTATGGGCAGATACTATTCTCTCCCCTCTCCAAACCTTCCCTGACCCCCAAATACATAGACATCTCCCCATGCTTTCCCCCAAGTCATGGTTTCGGTGGCTAATAAAACCAAAGCTGACTTTGTATATAGCGAGGAAGAGGTACCTTTAGGTGGCTTGTTTTGAGAAGTATGTATGTAAGTCCCTGACCAAAAGTAGTTTTCCCCATTCTTAATTCAGTTGTTAGAGCAGAGCTTTCTAGTCATTGTGCTGCCAAAAGGATATTGATATGCTAAGATACTGTTCTTCTTAGCTCTGGTGCAACCTTATCTGTTTACCCTAGCTTAGTGTAGACGATATTATTTTTTGTGTGTGCTTGATATGGGAAACACTGGTTTAAAGTGGCCATTTAGGGCTTAGGGTCTCAAAGTTCATTTAGAGTCCCAGGCATAAAAGGTCGAGAGTTGCAGGTTTATTCCCAGTGCTTAGGAATTACTGGTTTAATCTCATTTCGTGATGAGTCCATTATAAGAGTTTTAATATACATGACATAGTGCTAGTTTAAAACTGGTTTTGCTAATGAAAAGGTTGATAATTTGTTATTAAATACCTCATATGTAGGGCACACTTTTCAAAGCTTTTGCATATAATATCACAGTTCTCAAAAAGAGCTCTGTGAAGTAGGTAGGGCAAATATCCACACTGGACAGTTGAGAGAACTGAAGCTTAAATTTATCCCTGGTTTTCTTCACTTGTAGCAATGTGGCATAAATGCCAATGATGTGAAGAAATTGGAAGAAGCCGGATTCCATACTGTGGAGGCTGTTGCCTATGCACCAAAGAAGGAGCTAATAAATATTAAGGGGATTAGTGAAGCCAAAGCTGATAAAATTCTGGTAAGTACTGCTTATGTAACCTAGGGAGGCATTAGTGGAAATAGTACAAAGGGGTATACAGTGAAAAGTGGTGGTCTTTCTCCTTCTATCCCTCATTGTTGACAGGATGACCCTGTCCCCCTTTTCAGAGGTGACTGCATTACCAGTTAATTATCTTTGTATGTACCTCCTTGCATAAATTGGAATTTTCTCTAGGGAATTACAGTATCATGGGTTATGACATAAATACTGCCAAATTGACTACCACTTTGCACTCCTACCAGCAGTGAGTGGTGTGTACCTTATCTTTCTGGATATTAGGATGTCATGCCTTAGAAATATATTTGTTAGTATGCAGCCACTAAAAACAGTTTTGAAGAATATTCATTGTCATAGGAAAATGTTCCTGATATAAGAAAGCAGCTTAACAAAACATGCGTGTATGTATGTATACACACATGAATATACGTGTGTGTGTATATGTGCTTGATTTTTGTTTTTAAAAATGTGTGTTTGTGTATAGCACATACACTGGGGGTAAATACACTACAATATTAACTGTTATTTCTGGATGGTAAGAATGTGAACAGTTTTTATTTTGCCTCAGTTTTCTGAAGTTTCTACATTTTTTTTTTTAAGATTTTATTTTTTTCCTTTTTCTCCCCAAAACCCCCCAGTACATAGTTGTATATTTTTCAGTTGTGGGTCCTTCTAGTTGTGGCATGTGGGATGCTGCCTCAGCATGGTTTGGTGATCAGTGCCATGTCCATGCCCAGGATTCGAACTGACGAAACACTGGGCCGCCTGCAGCAGAGCGCGCGAACTTAACCACTCAGCTATGGGTCCAGCCCCATACATTTTCTATAATAAACATATATTACTTTTAAATAGACAAGCTGTTTTTATCACTTGAATTGAAAGTCATATTAATTAGTCTCTCTGTGTATAATCTGTTAATTAATCACAGGCAAGATTCTTTAATGATGACCAGAGAATGTGATTTCAAATCATGAGCTTAGTTTTTTTTACATTAATAAATGACATAAAAATGATTTTACTGGCTTAGCGGAAATGAGGTAGTAACTTAATAATCTCTTATACTATATAGCACTTTAACTTTGAAATCCCATCCTTTTCACTATATTCTCATTTGGCCTTCATAACGACACAGAGAGAGAGGTAGGGCCAGGATTCTCCCTGTTTTACAGATGTGGAAGCTTAGGCACAGTGGTTCAGTGATTTATCCAAGGTCATACAGATGATGGCAGAACTAAGACGAGAACCCAGTTATTTTCATCCTATTATACTGTGATCCTTTGTTGTCTCCCTCCAAGGTCTTAGAGCTACTATTTATTATTCTTGGGTCAGACATCTTTAGCACCCATAATTCCCCATGATTACATTTTATTTTATGCACTTATCCTCTGGTATTTATATAGTTACACAGTTTGATTGGCTTTACCCTTGAACTTTTATATAGTGTAAAACAAATATTTATCTATAAAGTTATGTTTTCATATTTTGTGTTGATTCCTGTTATAGTTTCACAGAAATTTTCTCTGAAAAAGAATCTTCAAAAGCCAAAGAATCTTCAAAAAGAATGCATTTGTTATTATTGGGAGCTTCCTCACATGTAGTTCTGCCATGTAGCTTAGTCAAATGGACAATATCTGAGATTTGTTTGTACTTATTTAATATCTCATACATTAATATATGCACAACCCAGTATTATACTAAGAGCTTGAAATTTGTAAGCACTGGCAGGGCTGTTATTCCATTTATTTAGTACCAGTCTGTGATAGTAAGCCACTCAGGGCTCAAAAATCATAAGTAATTCTTAATTTAAGTCCTTGGAGTAAAGGTGTTACCATCCATGGAAGTATGAAATTGTCATTTATTGGATTACTCAAATAAATAAATGTTTGTTGAAGTGGTGACTTAATTGAAAATAAAAGTTCTGAGTCCCTAATGCCTCACTGAAAGATTGTGATGTTGACTAAGCCAGTAGGTGGCTCTAAAGTCTGTTGTTTCTTTCTGGGCATGGATTTTTGACTGAACAGATCCTGACAGGGTCTTTGCTTATGCCTTGTCAGACATTAGTTTTAAAAATCAAATCCAGTGTTTTGTTTCTGTGAAAACATATATACAAACCTGTAATAAGTGAAATGAGATGTGCAAAGTGATATAGATAGGTCTTTTTATTTTTCTGTCCTCTTTGATTTCAGACATTTTATGAGTTTCTGGTGGGTAAAGACTGTGTTAT
Source organism: Equus quagga (assembly GCF_021613505.1). NCBI lineage: Eukaryota > Metazoa > Chordata > Mammalia > Perissodactyla > Equidae > Equus > Equus quagga. The sequence goes on from NC_060268.1 coordinate 38,129,013, forward strand.
TTGCTTTTAAAGGTTAAAGAATATTTGGTCAGTCACAGTGGCTATCCCCTCCCATTCCCCCAAAGTCTTTGGAACTGAGACTTTCAGCAAGAAGATCCACTGTCACAGTGGAGAAAGGAAACTAAAGAAAAGAAAAATCGTGTTCAAAATATAAATCAAAGTGGTTTCTTAACAAGAGAGAGAGATATGGTGAACAAAACAACTCATTCAGAAGGTGGCAGATTCTTCTGTGGTCGTCTTCACATTTTCAAAGTTTAATGTAGTTGTAATTGGCTTTTGTTGAGCTCTGCTCTCTTGGTGCACTATGACAGCACTGACAGATTCAGCATGGATTTTTTTTGTAATATTTTTCTTTTACTTGCCATTCTATGTAGTGTCCAAGGATTTGGTAGTTCTTAGCTATTGAAAACTCCAACAGATTTAACACTTCTGCCTAGCACAGATGAAAGCAGGCTTATTGTGTAAGAATAGAAGTAAAGTTCTGCCAAATTGCAGTTGCCTGGTTTTACTTCAGATTTCACTTTGGTTATAATATTCTGTTTTTTTAAGAACTCATAGACTAGAAAATGTAGAGGTTAAAATCACTAGAAGGGAAAGCATCTCCTATGAGTATTTTTTCTTCAACTTTTTTCTTTTCTCAAAAGCCCCCTAGTACATAGTTGTATATTCTAGTTGTGAGTGCCTCTCTTTGTGCTATGTGGGACGCCCCCTCACTATGGCTTAAGGAGTAGTGCCATGTCCGCATCCAGGATCTGAACCAACAAAACCCTGGGCCACCAAAGCAGAGCGCACAAACCTAACTACTTGGCTATGGGGCTGGCCCCCCACCCCTTTTTTTTAATTATTATTATTCATTTTAAATATGAGGAAGATTTGCCCTGATCTAACATTCACCACCAATCCTCCTCTTTTTGCTGAGGAAGATTGACCCTGAGCTAACACCTGTGCCCATCTTCCTCTATTTTATATGTAGGACACCTGCCACAGCCTGGCTTGATAAGTGGTGCATAGGTCCACGCCCAGGATCCGAACCTGTGAACCCCAGGCTGCCAAAGTGGAGCATGGGAACTTAATTGCTACGCTACCCGGCCAGCCCCTTCTTCAACATTTTGTTATTAAAATTTTTGAACTTACTGCAAAGCTTGAAAGAATTTTACAATGAACACGTATATACCCGTCAAGTAGACTCTACCATTAACATTTTAATATGCTTGCTTTATCACCTATTTATCTCTCAATCCAGTGATCAGTGTATCTTGGAATTTTTCTATGCTTTTCAAAGAAAGTTGCAGATGTCAGTACAATTCCTCCTAAATATTTTAGCATATATTAACTAGAGTTCAATATTGGTTTATAGTTCCCCCCCCCTTGGTATTTTTATTTTCTAATTTTCATTAATCTTCATTCATCTTGAAGATTAGAAGTTATGGGAAGAGACATCACAGAAAAAAGAAGGGAAGAAATTCTCCAAGAAATAATACAAGAAAATTTCCCAGAGCTTAAGGGAAGCAGAAGTCTTACATAGTAAGACCCACACCTAGATACATCATTGTGAAATTTTAGTATACCAGTCATAAAGAGAAGATTCAGAGAGAAAAAACTAAGTGACCTGAAAAAACCAAAAATCAGAAAGACAGCACATTTCTTATCAGAAATCTGGATGGTAGAAGCTAGTAGAGCAATGCCTTCAAAGATCTGAGAGAAAATAATTTTGAACTTAGAATTCTATTGTAGTAATATTATTAATCAAGTATTAGGGGAGAATAAAACATTTTCAGAAATAGAGGAATTCTGAACGTTTTTCTCTTGTCCACTCTTAGGAAGTTACTTGAGAATATACTTTACCAAAATGAGGGTGGAAAACAAAATCTAGGTTAGAGTGACTCCAACTCAAGTACTCAGTGAAGGAAGACCCAGGACAGTAGCTATCCTGGAGAGCAGACAGCCCAGTTTGGAGAAGGAAAGGAGATCATCAGGGGGAAAGAAGGATTCAATAGAATACATAGTAAGATTGAGAGGTTGGAAAATTTGAGAAATGATAAAGTCAGACACTTGAGAAAGACATCGCTCAGTTATAAAAGTAAGGTAAAATGGAGCGTGATTTTGAAACTGGTGGTGTATAAAAAAGAATGAATTTGAGTTTGACGGTAGAAATCTTTGAGAGACATAGGGTTGTTAACATTGGAGCCTTAGTGAAAGAATTGTATTTCTAGCACACCATTTGGTTCTGCAATGAATTATATTTACAAAGCTATAATATAAACACGGTAATGAATTTTCAAGAGAAGTATTAAGTAGTAGACAAGTTTAAAGAATAATGCAACTCACTACTTAGCTGTTCATTGATTTTTTCTTTTTGTTGTAGCAAATTTTGAATTACAAGTTTAATCTTTTTACTTGCTGTAGATCTATTCAGTTTTTCGTTTTTTGTTTTTTATAGTCAAACTAAGATAATTTATTTTACTGAATTTAGACTCAAATTCAATTATTCAGTGCCTTGGCTTGGATTCTTTTTCTAGAGTGAGTTTTAATAGTTTGTATCTAGGAATTTCCCTATTTCATCTAAGTTATCTGATTTGTTGGCATGGAGTTTTATTTTTGTAAGATTAGTGGTAGTGTTCCCTCTTTCACTTCTGATTTTAGTGATTTGAGCCTTTTTTTCTTGGTCTAGCTAAAGATTTATCAATTGTGTTGATCTTTTCAAAGAACCAACTTCCGGTTTTCTTGATTTTCTCTATTATATTTCTATTCTCTATTTCATTAGTTTCCGCTCTAATCTTATTTCCTTCCTTCTGCTTGCTTTATGGTTAGTTTGCTCTTCTTTTTCTAGGATCTTAAGATGGAAGGTTAAGTTATTGATTTGAGATCATTCTAACAGAGGTGTTTACAGCTATAAATTTCCCTTTAAGCACTGCTTTTGCCACATCCCATAAGTTTTGGTATATTGTGTCTTCATTTTCTTTCATCTCAAAGTATTTTATAATTTCCCTTGTGATTTCTTCTTTGACTCATTGGTTATTTAGGAGTGTAATGTTTAATTTCCACATATTTGTGAATGCATTTATTTTTAAATTTTGGAATCAACCTATAGATTGATCATTGAAGGCTTATCAATGACTACAAAATAGGATATAAATGTTCTCAACCTTGATAATGTATAAGAAAAGGTACACCTGACAGAAGGGGAAGTAGACATGGAGGTAAAGGACAAATGTCCTCATTTAAGGTAGTTGAAAGTTACAGTCTGTGATTGATGGACCAGGAAATCAAGGTTTAAATATGTTGTTAGACTTTGTATTATAGTGTTAATTTATCATAAATCAGGTGAAGTACACATGTGGGTCTATAATTTCTTTTTTCTTTTTTTTTTTTTTTTTTTTACTACATGAATGTGTTACTTAAATTGGCAATTAAAAAGTTAGTCTTCATGGAGTCTCTAAGTTAGTTTATCTTTTAGTTGCCAGAGAGAGAAATTAATCCTAGAACTAGAACTACTAGTATTTTGATGACTTTTTAAAGAGAAATCATTCTGGAAATTTTGTTAGCTGTCGTCTCTTTCTATTGCATGCGTGCTTCTTGTTTTACTAAGTATATTTTGTTGATTTGACATTTCTTATTTTTCCCAGACTGAGGCAGCTAAATTAGTTCCAATGGGTTTCACCACTGCAACTGAGTTCCACCAAAGGCGATCAGAGATCATACAGATTACTACTGGCTCCAAAGAGCTTGACAAACTACTTCAAGGTGTAGTAATCCCTTATCATATGTTGTGAACTGCAGTTAGCAAAGCATCCAGGTCACAGAACAAAACTGAAGTATTTGGGTAGAATTTATGTGTTAGCTATGATTGAGAGAGAAGAGAAGGATCCACACTGAAGAAGTAAAACTGCTGCAGGCTGGAACCTGACTTATAAAATACTGAAGTTATCTTCCAGTTAAATAATTTAATCTCCATTTAATATTGTAGTCAGAGAGTAAGCGCCCTCTGCCTAAAGAAATAATTATAATGTTCTACTCTACTACAAGGTTGACAATCTGATGATTGGTTAAAAAATTCCATGTTTTGGATGGACCTTGAGGGTATTATGTTAAGTGAAATAAGCCAGAGAGAGAAAGATGAACTCTGTATGACTCCACTCATAGGTGGAAGTTAACATATAGACAAGGAGATCTGATCGGTGGTTAGCAGGGGAGAGGGCGGTTGGGGGAGGGCGGAGGGCACAAAGGGTGAAGTGGTGCACCTACGACATGACTAACAATGATGTACAACTGAAATTTCACAAGGTTGTAAACTATCATAATCTTAATTAAAAAAAAAATTCCATGTTTGAATACTACATTGTAGTACACACTAACCTTCAAGACTTTATGGAAAGCTGTAAAGTTTTAAAACTTTTGAAAACATTACTGTCCTAAATTATTGCAAAGTTAGATTTGGTTCTTGTTGCTTCCCCAAATATTTAATAATTTAAGTGCCCCCCCCTTTTTTTTTCCTTCTTCCAAAGCCCTCTGGTACACAGTTGTGTATTTTTTAGTTGTGGGTCCTTCTAGTTGTGGCATGTGGGATGCCGCCTCAGCATGGCTCGGTGAGCAGTACCACGTCCGCACCAGGATTTGAACTGGCGAAATCCTGAGCCACCAAAGCAGAGCGCGCAAACCCAACCACTTGGCCACGGGGTCGGCCACAAGTTTTTTTTTTTTAGGGTGCAACATAGCATGAGTTCAAGAATCACACTCAAATTTGAATGTTAGCTCTCCTGTCCCCCCTCCCAGCATTTACTGGCTGTATTACATGGTGCGAATTACTTAATAGTTCTATGCTTCAGTTTTCTTCTCTTCTTAATGAGGATAAAAAGACCTCCCACGTTATAAGTTATTGGAATTAGATAAACTGATGCATATAAATACATAGCACTGTGCCAGGTACACGAGAAACATTTAGTAAATATTAGATGACATATCTTTTTTTTTTTGAATGACTGCTTATTGACTTGTGTTGGTATTGTTCTGTGTCTTGATAGTGGTGGTAGTTACATGAAGCAACAGATGTGATGAAATTTTATAGAACACACAAATGAGTGCATGTATAACTGGAGAAACCTGACCAAGCTCTGTCAATTGTATCAATGTCAGAAAACTGATATTGATTGTTTACTTTACGATTGTTATGTAAAATGTTAATATTGGAGGAGTTTGGATGAAGAATTCATGGGACCTCCCTGTACATTTCTTTGCAGTTTTCTATAAATCTAGAATTATTTCAAAATAAAAAGTATTTTAAAAATTACTGCTTGTTGAAAATTATATTTCCAAATTATGTAAACATCTTTCTGATGAGCTTCAAGGGCATTTCTCTGATTATTGTTTCTAAACATTGTATTGTGCTAAGAGGTGTTTCTTATTGCTCTTTTAGGAGGAATTGAGACTGGATCCATTACAGAGATGTTTGGAGAATTCCGAACTGGGAAGACCCAGATCTGTCATACATTGGCTGTGACATGCCAGGTGAGCTGTTGGGGCTCTAACTAATCAAATCAGCAAGAATGAGTTGATTCCTGCTATTTGCAAGCATCTTTTGGGATGGCACTTTGTCCTTAAGAATCCTATAGATTCCTACTGCAAAATTCTTTCACATTTTAAGAAACTTCTAGATCATTGATTTCAAATACTTTGGTACCATCTACTAGGCCTCCCCTCACTGTCACCTGCCCTCTTCACTAGTCTAGATTTTATGATTCATCATTAAAATCATTCCTTTACAAATACCCTCAGATTTACATCTCCCACCTGAAGAGATGCCAATCTTAGATGAACGCTGTCTGTCTTCTCAGTGCCTATTGCCAAATAGGCAGTCAAACTGGAGAAAAATCATAACATAATGCTAATTGGCTTCACTTTAAATTCAAGATGACAAAGTAGGTTAACGTTCAGTACTGTTTCGCAGATCTGCTGAATTTCTCCATTTAGGCATACTTTTTCCCACTTAGTAAGACAACTGTCTTGTACTTTGTCCTTTCTCCTCAAACCTTCTTGCTTCTCTTCAACCTTCACTCTCAGCCAATGACCTAACTTACTCTTCATATCAAATCTATAAATCCACTTACATTTATACCCACCTTTTCTTATCTTGGGTTACAATGGAGAAAGTGTCTCTTTTCCTCTCAAAGGCCCATCCTACCAGTGTGATCTGGTTACCATCTCCTGCCACCTTCTCAAGGACTCTACTCCTGTTTTCTGCTCTGCCTCTCTATTAGATGATCCTCATTGGTATACACACATATCTATTTCCATCTTTAGGAGAAAACCTTTCCTGGACTCCTTTTGTTTCTTCTTCCTTTACTTATGCTCCCATTCATGGGTGGATTTGGAAACCGACATGGTGAGTTAAATAATTGCTTAAGGTCGTATCTCATTTAAGTAGTAGATACAGGTGTCAAATGAAACTTCAGAGCCCATGCTCTTAAAACCTTCATAAGATTAGAACCTGTAACTGGCTTGTTCTCTGCTGTATTGCTAGTCAGTCTTCAGCACTCAGTAAATACTTGAATGGATGGAGATGATAAAATAGATGTCCTAAGGCATACCTGATACATTATAAATGGTATAGAGGAAGTAGCATAACTATTTAAGGAAGAGAGAGGGATTACTTCACCCTAGAGTAAGCATGGAATACTTTATGGAGAAAAGAGATTGGACCAGACTCCTGAAGAATGCTAAATTTGAGCAGGTAAAAAAATTAAAAATCATTTAACTGTAGGGAATGGTATGAACAGAAGTACAGGGGACAGGGAGGCATAACGTATTGAGGAGAAGACAATAAATAAACCATTTACTTAGAGGTTTTATTTGGAAAAGTTGTAGGAGATAAATCTTAAAAGGACACATTAAGACCATATTTTAGAAGGTCTTGACTCCAGTGTAAGAAGTTTATATTGGGCTGGCCCAGTGGCACAGCGGTTAAGTGCACATGTTCTGCTTTTGTGGCCCGGGGTTCGCTGGTTCGGATCTCGGGTCTGGACATGGCACCGCTTGGCAAGCCATGCTGTAGTAGGCATCCCTCATATAAAGTAGAGGAAGATGGGCATGGATGTTAGCTCAGGGCCAGTCTTCCTCAGCAAAAAGAGGAGCATTGGCCGCAGATGTTAGCTCAGGGCTAATCGTCCTCAAAAAAAAAAAAATGTTTATATTTGATTCTGTAAAGAGTGGGGATCATTCAGTGTTTCACAGCCGAAGAATAACATGAGGAAAATTCTCAAAAATATTCTAGTAGCGACCTGTTGAATGAATTGGAAGGAGAGTTGAGAGCTGAGGGTACTTGATGTGTGATTATTACAAGAATTAGCTGATCTGGACTAAAGTAAAATAGTGAGACTGAAGGGATATAGGCAGAAGATACACAGTCATACATAACTTAACAGCGAGGATATGTTCTAAGAAATGCATAATTAGGTGCTTTCATTGTTGTGCGAACATCATAGAGTACACTTACACAAACCTAGATGGTATTGCCTATACACATGTGGGCTATGTGGTACTAATCTTATGGGACCACCATCCTATATGCAGTCCATCATTGAAACATCATTTTGTGGTGTATGACTGTAAAGGGCAGCACTTAATGATTGACAATAAAAAATATCCCTCAGCCCAACAGTATATTAATTTGGTAACTTTAAAAAGGATTGAGGAGAGAGAGACAGTTTTTATGGAAAGATGAGTTCAAGTTTAGAGGTGGTGAGGTTGAGATGATGAGACAAGAAGTGAAAATTTCTAGCAGTATTTAGAGATGTGGAACTAAGTCTTATACAGAGAAGTAACATTGGAATCTCTGAAAATGAAAGATCTATGAGAGAGAAACAGAGAGAGGAGGATATAGAAGAGAAACTGAACAAACTTCACTGTTTTGCAACTTCAAGCAATGTTTTGAGGAGCCCTTTTTCTTCTTTGAGTGGGATCCTAGCATTCCCTGGCTTTAAGAGTATACTGCTGTGAGTGGCTGGCCCACAAAGCACCCTGGAACCGGACTCATTCCCATGGGCCAACTCTCAAAATCTTTTGAAGCTTTATTACAGTTTTAGCTATATCATTGTGATAGAGGAGGCTTCCCAGTATCTTTCTATTCTAGTGTGAATTTTTATCCTCTCGATAAAGTAACAGTAGTTCTTGGAACTCATTTATGAAAATGAATTTAGATATCAAATATAAATTGTTCTTTTTTGTGTTTTTTCCCTTGTAAAACAAGTTATGAACTGTCCTTCATAATTTATTCTGTATTTAAATAGCACTTTATCAAAAATATTTATTACATTGATATAATGCTGTGCTATAGTTAAAGATGCTATGTGCCATAAAAAAAATAGGAATTTTGTTAGGACCTTGTGTCCTGCATAGGATTCACAGTTAGTAAAACACATATCTGTGGAGACTAGTATAATAAGACCGATGTTCTCAAGTCACCCAAGAAAATTTGTCTCCTTATTTTTCTCATGTTACAGATGGGTCCTTCATCAGTCACTACTTCTGCTTGAAACAGTGCATGCCATTTCTTGAGACAGGAAAATATTCTGGTTCTTTACGAATGAAAATTTATCTCACAGCAAGAGATAGTCTCCTGTTTTGCTCATCATTTTCCTTTCTCACTTGTCATTTTAATTGTATTTCTTTCCTCTATTGCTCTACTGATCTTTTCATTGCAGACCAAAACGTCACCATGTGTCTTATGAGACAGTCAAGTTAGGATTCCAAGTAGATCTAAGCTGGTGTCGGCTCTGCTTATAAATAATTCTGAGGAGGGAAGAGCTGGGGAGACATGAGAACTTTTAGGATAATAAGGGAGGAATCATTGAGGAGAAGAAGAAGAGTGGTAGTGAGCTGTGGGAGCTATAGCTTATCTCCAGAGCACCAATAGAAAATTGTTACTAAAGGGAAATAGGACTGTTTAAAATATCACCCTGACATGGGTCATTTGACATGATGTGTGACATTTTGAAATAGAAATGTTTTCCCCATGTTTTGACAGGAATTCATGTGGAATAAATATTTAGAGGACAGTACACAATATCTATAGTTGCCAGGGCAACTCAGCATATCACACTGATGTTCTTCAGTTGTGTAAACAGAATCCTATCCTGGGAATGTTTATTAAGCAGTCAGCTAATGCTGGTCAACAATAAACTGAAGCAAAATTCACAAACATATTCTCTCTATAAAAATAACATTCACAGATGGCTGAACAACTATAGATCTTTGTTTTTTGTTTTCAGAGAAAAAGAATGCTAATTCATTAATAATAGAAAGGATTACATTTCACTATCCTAAGAGCTGAACCAGACATACAGAAAGGATGTTAGATTACTACTTAAATGTAAACATTATCTGCTCTCATTTGTTCAAATTTTTCAACTTAATGAAGTGAAACCCCATTATGTGTTAGATCTTTGTCTAATAGTGAAATTATGTAAATAAAGTTGAGAGCCATAGGTTACAAAAAATGAATACTACATGCTTGTTCAAGTACTAGGGTCATTTTAAAATGTTCAGAAGACAATTTAACATCAGTACTGGTTTTAAATGCACATGCCCTTTGACAGAAAATGTGTCTTACAAAACTTTTCACATATGGTCAAGGATAAATGTACAAAGAGTTTACACCGTAGCATTATCAAATGGTTAAAGTTAAAAACAGCCTGCATTACTATAAAATAGGAAGATGAGTTAAATTATGATACTGTTATTAAAAATAGCTAATCTTGTGGTGTCTCAGCCGAGTAACACAAAATGGCTGCAATGGCACTGGGAGGGCAAGGTGGAGGAGACAAAATGGGTTGGAGTGCAGAGTACATAGTCCATCCACTTGAGACTGGCCCAAAATATACTGGGACCTTGTCCACTCCTCTGCTGTCAGTCTGCTTACCTGTGCCCAGCCACATTATGGCCTCCCTTCTGCCCAAGGAGGTCTACCTAGCAAGAAAAGAATCCCTTCTCATGCTAGCACTAAAGATACCAGAAAGTGAGAGAAGGGGGGAACCTCATTCGTCTTAATTCCTGGGGACTTAGCCCTCTGAGTGTCAAGATTTTCTCCTCCCCAAAAAACTGAGGCAGTTTCTGCTTTTTGTCCTTTTGGCCAATAGTTCCAAACCTTTCCTCTATCAAGACACTCTCTCTCTCTGTTTTTTGTTTTTTGGTTTTTTTTTTTTTGCTTGAGAAAGATTGTCACTGAGCAAACATCTGTGCCAATCTTCCTCTGTTTTGTATGTGGGATGCTGACACAGCATGGCTTGATGAGCGGTGTGTAGGTCCACGTCCAGGATCCAAACCCGCAAACCCTTGGCTGCTGAAGTGGAGCACATGAACTTAACCACTATGCCACCAGGCAATCCCCAAGACTCTCTTGTTGTATACATAGTCCTTGTTCCTTCTGTTGATTCCTATCATTTGAAAGATTTTATCTGCCAACCTACCAAATGATAACATAATCATTTTTTCCTTTCCCAGTTAATAAAGGCTTTGTAACTGAGTATATGCTAAAATCAGTGCCCTAGAGATAGAGGATATCATAAGTCTTCAAAGTGCTTTCTGTATGCTAGGCAGTGTGCTAAAATAAACACTTTACATGAATTACTTAATCTTCAAAGATGGGTTTTATCTACACTTTACAGAAAAGGAAGCTGAGATTTAATATTCTCAGGGTCACATAGTAAGTGGCAGAACCACATAGTATATAAAAAGTATTTGTATGAAAATGCATAGAAAATGATGTGGAAGATTACTTCTGGGAGATGAGAGTGATGAAGAAGAGCTTTCAGTTTTTGCTTGACTTATTCTATATTGTTTGAATTTTTAATACAAGCATATGGTACTTTTGTAATTTTGAAAAAAAAAATTCTCAGAAATAGGAAAAGAAAGAAAATTTGGTGCTACCAGGCCCTTAATGTAAAACGTCTTAAAGGATTTTCTTAAGAATTTAAAGGTGAATTATGGCTTCAAAGTAGATTTCTAGGGTGGAAACTACCCTTTAACATGATTCTCTTAAAATTTGTAGAACTTAAAGATGTCTGGCATGGGACGGGTAGCTGGAAGCAGAAATTTGAGTAGCTCTTGAGACAGTTTTCACGGCATTCCTCCTTTTATTTTTTTTCCCCACTCTTACTTTCTATTATTATTTTTTTCTTTCTTCTTTTGTTCATTTGTAACATCGCTATGTGCTATTGGAGCAAACACCTTTTTTCTTCTTTGTTGCTGATATTTTAAACTTCTAGGATGTCCCTGGGGCATTGCCAGTATCCTTTAGTAACCCATAGGAACGAACTCTGCTCTATAAAGTGAGGTGTAAGTGTGGTTTGGATATGCTAAAATTAATTGAGTATCACATGAGAATCTAAATGACCTTCCACATGTTTTTACTTTTGAGAGAATTGATCAGTATTGTGTTGGTATACAGTCATAGAATTTTATCACCTACTTTGAACTATATTTCCAAGCAGTCCAACTCTGGCAAGATTCTAGCCTCCCCTGCCAGGGGGCACAATGAGGTTTATATCTACTACTAAGTATATTTCTGTCAGAAGGGAATGTCTCCTCTCTGCCTCTGATTGTCACTTTAAAGTGTTTTTTCCTTTTGCTTTATTTAATGGGGGGCAAATTATAGACCCATCATGGGGAGCTTAGTCACTTATATCAGAAGTACAGTATTCATTTCCACTGTTATTTTTGTTCTCTCTAGCTTCCCATTGACCGAGGTGGAGGTGAAGGAAAGGCCATGTACATTGATACCGAAGGTACCTTTAGACCAGAACGGCTGCTAGCAGTGGCTGAGAGGTGGGTTACTAGATTAGCAGAGAAATATGGCTGCATCTATCATTATAGTGATTGCCAGGGTTAGTTGAATGTCTAACGAATGTCTCTTCTCTTACTGCTCCATATTCTGAAGTTATATGTGTGGTTCAAAAGAATGACCTTCCTTAGTAGAGAAGAGCATTCTTCGTTAGTCAAAAAACTATGAATTGCCATCAGACTGGATAAGAAACAAGATCCAACAATATGCTGTCTTCCAGAGAAACACTTTAGATTCAAGGACACAAATAGGTTCCAAGTAAAAGGATGGAAAAAGATATCACATGCAAACAATAACCATAAGAGAGCTGGAATGGCTATACTAATATCAGACGAAATAGACTTTAAGACAAAAAAAATTACTAGAGACAGAGGAACATTTTATATTTAAAAGCTCAGTTCACTGGGAAGGTATAAGAATTATAAACAAATACATACGTAATAACAGAGCCTCAAAATATGTGAAACAAAAACTAACATAATTGAAGGGTGAAATAGACAATTCAACCATAATAATTAGGGACCAGCATCTTGCTTTCAATAACAGAAGATTTATCAGATGCCCTGATAAAGGGCATTTATGAAAAACCTACAGCTAGCATCGTACTTGATGGTGAAAGTCTGAATGCTTTCTCCTTAAGATCAGAAATAAGGCAAGGATGTCCATTCTCACTACTTGTATTCCACATTGTAGTGAAGGTCTTAGCCAGTGCAATCAGGCAAGAAAATGAAATAAAAGGCTTCCAGATTGGAGTGTAAGGTATAAAACTATCTTTATTCACTGATGACATGATCCTAAGGGATCATGTAGAAAATCCTAAGGAGACTACACACAAAAAAAACTGCTAGAACTAAATTAGTTCAGCAAGGTTGCAAGATACAATGTCAATATTCAAAAATCCATTGTATTTCTATATACTAGCAATGAACAAATCAAAAATTAAGAAATCATTTCTATTCACAGTAGCAACGAAAATAATAAAATAGTAATAAATGTAACAAGTGTAAGATTTGCACACTGAAAACTACAAAACATTGCTGAGAGAAATTGAAGATCTACATAAATAGAGAAACATTTCACATTTATAGATAGGAAGACGCATTATTATTAAAATGGTAGTTCTCTCTCAAATTGGTCCATAGATTTGACACAATCCCTATTGAAATTCTAGCAAGTTTTTTGCGGAAATTGACAAGCTGATTATAAAATTTGTATGGAAATAACAAGGACCCAGATAGCCAGAACATTCTTGAAAGAAAAAAAAAAAAATTGGAGGTCTTAGTCTTCCAGATTTTAAAACTTACTATAAAGTAACAATAATCAAGACAGGGTGGTGCTGGTGTAAGGATAGACATACAAATCAACAAAACAGAACTGAGAGTTCAGAAATAAATTCTTGCATTTATAGTCGCTTGATTTTTGACAAAGGTGCCTAGGCGATTTAGTGGGGGAAATAATAGTGAAATAATAATTGTCTTTTCAATGAATGGTGCTATGTAGTTGGATATCCATGTGCAAAAAGATAAATTTTAGACCTTACCCTACACTATACATAAAAATTAACCAAAAGTGGATAATATCTGGTGGTTCTCCAAAAAAAATTAAACAGAATTACAAAATGATCCAGCAAAACCACTTCTGGGTATATACTCAAAAGAATTGAAAGCAGGGACTCAAACTGGTACTAATATGCCAATGTTCCTAGCAGCACTATTCACAATAGCCAAAAGGTAGAAGCAACCCAAGTATCCATCAGCAGACGAATGGATAAACAAAATGTCATACATACATACAATGGAATATTATTCAGTCTTAAAAAGGAAATTCTCACACATGCTACAGCATGGATGAAACTTGAAAGTACTGTGCTAAGTGAAATAGCCAGTTGCAAAAGGACACATAGTGTATGATTCCTCTTATATGAGGTAGTTAGAGTAGTCAAATTCATAAAGACAGAAAGTAGAATGGGGTTGCCAGGGGCTGGGGGTGCGGAGAATGGGAGGTACTGTTTAATGGGTACAGAGTTTCAGTTTGAGATGATAAAAAAATTCTGGAGGTGGATGGTGGTGATGGTTGTATAACAGTGGGAATGTACTTATTGCCAGTGGACTGTACACTTTAAAAAGGTTAAAATGGTAAATTTTATGTATATTTGCTATAAACTTTTTTAAAGGACGATAGTCCTAAATGTAAGAGCTAAAACTATAAAACTCTTAGGAAAAAACCGGAGAAAACCTTTGTGACCTTAAGGTAGGCAAAGGTTTCTTAGATACAACGCCAAAAAGCAAAGACCATGGAAGAAAAAATCAGGAGCCAGCCCAATGGCATAGTGGTTAAGTTCACGCATTCCACTTCAGCAGCCTGGGGTTTGCAGGTTCAGATCCTGGGTGTGGACCTACACACTGCTTGTCAAGCCATGCTGTGGCGGTGTCCCACATGCAAAATAGAGGAAGATTGGCACAGAGGTTAGCTCAGGGCCAATCTTCCTCACCAAAAAACAAAAAAGAAAGTTGATAATAGAGTCACTTTTCATTTCATGAAAATTTAAAACTTCTGTGCTTCAAAGAACACTATCAAGAAAGTGAAAAGACAACCCAAAGAATGTGAGAAAATATTTGCAAATCATATATCTGATAAGAGTCTAGTACTCAGAATATATAAAGATCTTGCAACCTAACAGTAAAAAGACAACCCAATTGAAAAATGAGTGAAGGACTTACATAGACATTTCTCCAAGGAAGATAAACAAATGGACAATAAGCACATGAAAAGATGTTCAACATTATTAGTCGAGGAAGTGCAAATTAAAGCCACAGTGAGATAAAATAATCAAAAAGATAGTAACAAGTGTTGGGAAGAATGTGGAGAAACTGGAACCCTAATATATTGCTGGTGAGACTGTAAAATGGTGCAGTCACTTTGAAAAACTGTGGCAGTTAAACATAAATTTACCATATGACCCAGCAATTTCACTCTGGTTATGTACCCAAGAGATATGAAAAGATGTCCACACAGAGACTTGTAAGTGGGTGTTTATAGTATTATTGTAATAAGCAAAAACTGGAAACCAACCAATTTTCCATCAACTGGTAAATGAATAAGCAAAATTTGGTTTATCCATACAATGGAATGCTATTCAAAATAGAAAGGAATGAAGTACTGATACATGTTACAACATGGATGAATCTCAAAAACATGCTAAATGACAGAAGCTATACACAAAAGACTATATATTATATGATTCCATTTATATGAAATTTCCAGAAGGGGAAAATCTATAGAGACAGTAGATTGGTGGTTGCCTGGGGCTGGAAGTAGGAACAGGAAGTAACTGCAAATAGACATGAGAGATCTTTTTTGGATGATGGAAATGTTCTAAAATTGGATTGTTGGGGGCCGGCCCCATGGCTGGGTGGTTAAGTTCGCGTGCTCCGCTTCCGCAGCCCAGGGTTTTGCCCGTTTGGGTCCTGGGTATGAACATGGCACCACTTGTTAAGCCATGCTGAGGTGGCATCCCATGTGCCACAACTACAAGGACCCACAACTAAAATATACAAGTATGTACTGGGGGGATTTGGGGAGAAAAAGCAGAAGAAAAAAATGAAGATTGGCAACAGTTGTTAGCTCAGTGCCAATCTTTTAAAAAATAAATAAAATTATATTGTGATGATGGTTGTACAACTCTGCAAATTTACTGAAAAGTCATTGAATTTTATACTTAAAATGGGTCAATTTTATGGTATATAAATTACACCTCGGTAAAGCTGGTAAAGAATTTACTTTTACCATTACATCCCCTAATACAGCTTTCAAATAAACTCTCAAAGTTGTCTTACTTATTTTCCCTTGTCTGGGGTCAAATGTGATAATTTGGTCCCTACCACACATTACTGAAACCTAGTGATTAAATAGAATTTAATTGCATGTTGAGATGTCAGACTCCAGTTAGAACCTGCCTGGCTAAGTTGAGGAGAATTTTCTTTTCTAGTTTTATAATTATAACAAAATTCTCTTTACCAGTTTACAATCTGAGGAATCGAAGCCATCAAATGTACACCGTTGAGGCATAAAATTAGGTTGGAACAATAATTGCAGCTCTTTGCCTCTGCTTATAAAATCCTTGTCAAGAGAAAAGAATTACTCCTTTGCAACCTGATCTAAGTTTTCTAAAGATGAGTATAGTAAACTCTGTCTTCCCTCTGCAAGTTGTTTTTGGTGTTCTTGTACATAAACCACACTTTTAATTTTTAAGTATGCTATTTTAGTAGTTGAAGAGTTCTCTTTTGGATAAAGTCATTGATTTTGTCCAGCAACATAAATGTTCAGATAGGATAGAGGAGATAGTAGGGTGTTGGCTATGAGGACAAGGACTTTGTTTTAATCACTCATATCCCTACGCCCTAGAACAGGGCCTCCAGTATTTGTTAATCAATGAATATTTATTAATTAGGGCCATGTTTATGGCTATTTTGTCAACTAAAAGAAAAATAGGTTTAAATAGAAATTTCATTAATTCACTTTAATCACTTCTACCTATCAAGAAAAAATTTTATAATTGAATTTCTGTTTATGTATATTGCACTTAAAAATTTATATTTCTGAGACAGTTACAGGGCCTCCTTAAGCTAATACCTAATTTCCCTTCACAACAGCACAACCCTCACTGATTAATTTTTGCCATGCCCTTGTGCAGAATATTAACCCACATTCAGGTTCCAGGAGCTCAGAGGTTCTCAGGATGTTGTCCTCAGTACAGCTGCATTAGCATCACCTGGGAACTTGTTCCAAATGCAAATTCTCTGACACCACTCCAGATCTACTGAATTAGAAACGGAGACTCTGAGGATAGGGTCCAGCAATCTGTTTGAACAAGTTCTCCTGGTAATCCAGTTGCTTGCTGAAGTTTGAGAACCACAGCCACAATTGCTAGCTACAGGATCACCACCTTTTTTGAAAGCTCTGTTAAGTACTGTGAAGAGAGAATGACAGAACCCCCTTGAGGCAATACAGCTGAGCTTGTCAAACTAACATGTTAAGAATCACCTGAAATATTTAAGTATGCAAATTATCACACCTCTTCCTTGAAAATTGTGATTCATTAAGTCTGGATTAGGCCCAGGAATTTACCTTCTTTTTAACAGGTGTTCCAGGTTATTCTCATCTTTAAGGAAGTTCTGGAAACACTATGAGACAGGATGCTTATTTCCAACTAACTTTTTCCAAGTTGTGGGAATTAAAAATTCCATGTGCTGCTCTAGGAACATAAGCACAGAGATCCTTATAGTCTTTTTTTGTGAAAGCTGCTGAGAGAACAGCCAGGATAACTCTTGTTTTTCTCATAAACCATCCATATTTTGATATCAAAAGATAAATCTCCCTTCCTGGTAGTAGATTATATCAATGCTTCTTGAGGCAAGATTAGAAGACTTGTGTTGCACAGTATTTAGGCCTTTTGAGTCTTTTTTTCTATCTTACAGTTATGATTTGAATATAGAAAATTTTATCTCCTTATTCCTATTTTATTTGGTTGGGATTCCCAAGGTAAAACTATCCTTACATCATTTCCTTATCTCCATGCCCAGACTTAAGTAATAATTCATTATCAATCCACTTAATGCCAGAGCTAAACTTCCATTGGTGTTGATAATGGCGAAGAATAGCAGGAGAAATGTCCAGGAAAGTGCAAAGACTGCGCCTAACATGAAGAATCCATTGTGTGATATGGAAAGTTCAGTTGGGTAGAGTGGAACCTCCTGCTATTGAAGTTCAGCTTATTGCAGTGTTATTTCAAGTGCTAGAACAGTCTTTTGTTTTTTCTATTTTTGGGAGGAGGAAAAATGAGAAGAAAGCTGTTTTACTAAAGCTAAATCTCAGAAAAACAGGTTTGACACTGTATGCTTTTGTAATGATCAGAGTCTCCACATAGAATAGATTGCTTTAAAAGACTGATAGAATTGTAACTGTAGAAACTTTTGGCTCTCAAAGAATTACAGCACATTGATTTTGTCTAAACAGATTCTCTTTTGAACTATGACATAAGGGAGTCAGTATAATACTTTTGGAATATAATTTCAGGTGACAATATGAAAATATTACTTGGGTTAAAGTGATGATATATGGTTCTCTTTTTGTTTGGGTTGTGGATAAAAGCTTTTTATTCAGCAACATTTATTCAGAATTTACAAGGTATAAAAAATGTGCTAGGTAGAGAGGCCTGGTCTTTCCCCTCGAGAAATTTGTAGTCTAGTAAATGAATGGCAGGGTAGCTCCTCACAAGTGCCATAAAAAGGCCTAAGTCAGGTTTTCTGGAAGTGTGGAAGAGGGAGAATCACATATCTGAGAGGTGCAGGGAAGCCTTTATGAAAGTGCAGGCATTTAGTTGTCTTTTTTATAGATAGGTAAATCAAACTACCTTTGAAGCAATAGGGCCCACTGTGACAGATTTAATGAGAATGAAAATTGTCTTACTCAAACCACCTTGAACATTCATGCCTTAGGCAGCAGTTACAAAGGTGAGGAAATATAGATTATTCTAAGAAAATAGGAGATACTGTATTTGCCTTTTTTAAATGCAAAGGAAAAAGAATCATTATGAAGTCTAAGATGAGTTAAGGTATCACTTATTTAACCATACTACATACATGTCACATATTCTGTCTGAACTGTAACTAGTTACCAGCAAGAAAAAAGGGGAGAACAGAAGAAATGAAATATACTTGTTTCTCTTGAACTTCTTACAGTTTTGAGTTCTTGCTTAGAAGGTTTTATTCTTTTTTTTTTTTCTTGAGGAAGATTAGCCCTGAGCTAACTACTGCCAATCCTCCTCTTTTTGCTGAAGAGGGCTGGCCCTGAGCTAACATCCATGCCCATCTTCCTGTACTTTATACGTGGGACGCCTACCACAGCATGGCTTTTGCCAAGCCGTGCCATGTCTGCAACCGGGATCCAAACTGGCGAACCCCGGGCAGCCGAGAAGCGGAACGTGCGAACTTAACCACTGCGCCACTGGGCTGGCCCCGGTTTTATTCTTATATAACAACAGTTTATATTAATTTAATTGATCTGAGTGATTATTTTTGTTTCAGTCCCAATTCTGTCGTGTTGCCCTTGGCTTTTCCAGGAGAACACTGCTTTCTTATACTTGGAAATTGTCATTCTAGTTCAGGAGTCCTCAAAGAATAGATTTGATTTATCTCAAAATCCTGCCAGGAAGATCTCTCTAAAGCAGTTGCTGCTGTCATCTCTTTCTGTAGTTTGCCTGGACTTGCTAATAGAGAGGGAATTATATTCTTTAGCCCCCAACACCACTACTTACCTACACATCCAGGTAATTTCGTTGTTAGAGATGAATTTCTCATCTGCCTGAGTTGTGCATGCAGCCTGAAAATGTTCTCTCCTCTCTTCTAGATATGGCCTCTCTGGCAGTGATGTCCTGGATAACGTAGCATATGCTCGAGGGTTCAACACAGACCACCAGACCCAGCTTCTTTATCAAGCATCAGCCATGATGGTAGAGTCCAGGTATGTGCTCAGTAGAAGCCACTGAATATGCTCGCAGAGCCCCACCCTGAATCCTGTAGAGGCAGTTTGGCCAAATTGATAGTAGCTTCAATTAGAAATGGGAAGATTTAAGTTTTAGTTTTGACACCTTGCTTTGTGGTTTAGGTCAAGTCACTGTTAAAATATGAAACCATAATTCACCTGAACTTGTTGGAAATTTTACCTGGTTATATGGTGCCTCAGACATGAATGCTGTACAAATATTTTAATAAAACATCTATATATGCAAGTGTTTTATGAATATGAAGTTTTAGGGTAGTGAGGAAGGGAGCAGCATCTGACATAGGCTTCAGAGAATCCTTGCTCCCTGTAGGTATGCACTGCTAATTGTAGACAGTGCCACCGCCCTCTACAGAACAGACTATTCGGGCCGTGGTGAGCTTTCAGCCAGGCAGATGCACTTGGCCAGGTTTCTGCGGATGCTTCTGCGACTTGCTGATGAGGTAAGTTGTGGGGTAGTGACAGAGAATGCCTGTTTTCAGGGGCTATGAATTCCAGGAGCCTTGCTGGGAGGCCAGGACATGAGGGCTTGGTATCATCAAGATATCAGTTGGATATGAAGAGAGACTTTAGTCATTCATTGCTTTGTGGGGGATAAGGGTGGCAGCCCTATGGTCTTTAGAATATCTGTGGCCACAAAAAATGACATTTATGCTTTCCCCATCAGTTTGGTGTAGCAGTGGTAATCACCAACCAGGTGGTAGCCCAAGTGGACGGAGCAGCTATGTTTGCTGCAGATCCTAAAAAACCTATTGGAGGAAATATCATTGCTCATGCCTCAACAACCAGGTAAAGTGATGGGATAGATGACTTCATCTTGGAATGTCATGTTAACTGTGGAGTAGACATGAAGATATAACATTTCCATTTAAACCCTGTTAAAGCTACTCTTGTGTGTAATTACACAGGAGCCCTTGCTAAATCTAACTGTCACGCTCTGGTTAGTTCAGGTGTTTGCTTTTAGTTCATAAAGGAATTAAAAGCCTGAAATGCGGAAGAATGAATATGAAGCATTGATATACCTCTCCCTCGTTATTTAAAAAAAAAAAAACTGTTTCCATGTGGAAAATCCACTAAGGTGGATACATGACAGAAATGGATTTCTCCAGGTTGGAAGTGCCCTAAAGAAGAACCCCGAAGTCTTTCTAGGAAGTACATATGTCTAAAAAAAATTTAAGTCCACCATAAAAAGTCAAGTATAGAATTTCTTAATTATAATAACTTTAGTGCTTTGGTCTGTGTCTTTGGGTCAGACTGTACCTGAGGAAAGGAAGAGGGGAAACCAGAATCTGCAAAATCTACGACTCTCCCTGTCTTCCTGAAGCTGAAGCTATGTTTGCCATCAATGCGGATGGAGTGGGAGATGCCAAAGACTGAATCATTGGGTTTTTTCCTGTGATAAACCTTCAGTGCTGCAGCCTAATGGAGAAGACTGCTCCCTGGGGTTCTGCACAGGCCTCTTCCTGTTGTGACTGCCAGAAACAGGCTTCCGGGAAAACAGCCATTGTATCAGCTTTTCTGATGGTGTAAACAGGAGACAGGTCAGTAGTCACAAACTGATCTGAAATGTTTATTCCTTCTAGAGTGTATTAATCTCTATGTGAATTCTTTGGATTTGGGAGGGGAGATATGGAATACCTTTGACATAGTCCCTTGGGGTTGACTCAGGACTAACAGCTGTCTACTGGACAATTTTATGCTTCAAAGAAAACTAAAGCTAGGGAGACCTAACTCTTCTCTCACTGTCTGAATAATGTTGGAAAAAATGCCTCAGCTAAGCAGCAAAGGGAATGGGTCTCCTTCAGGTTCTTTTTCTCTGTCAGTAAAACTGTCAATCAGAAGGAGGTTTTTAAGTTTGTTTGCCTGAATTATCTTATGCAAGAATTTGTTTTTAGTTAAGGGTACTGAGTAGGTCTGCTGGGCTGCCAGCCCTTCACCATCTACATGCTGTGGTTTTTTACTGCTAAGAGCAACTCAAGATAGTTCTGGAATCTTAAGCATTTCAGAGGCTCTTTAAGTAAGCAGATTCAGGGTGGGGCTGCTAATAATGTAATTTGTTGTGAATGTGCTGTTTTTCTGGTATAAGCTGAATACTTCAAGATAGGGCCTTCATAATATCTTTTTGGCAGTAGATAGGGGTGATCAGTTTCTATTGCTTTAAAATTGAAAATTTAAAAGGGAAGTCCTACATTCAGATGATTGAGCTGGTTGTCCTTCAACCTAATAGAGAATGTTACAAAATAGATATACTATGGCTTTCCTGTGGCCTTTGCTTTTATTCTGTAAGTCTCATGTAGAGTTCCGGTACTTGCCTGGATTATTCTACTTCTGGAGTCTGAGATAATCCTCGTCTTCCCCTTCAGACTTCTACTCAGGATGGGTTTTAACCAGCTCTTGCAATTTCAAAGGGCCTTTCAGCTAATATTGGGAGGAGAGGTGGTAAAAATCTGTTATTGCCTGTGTTGATCCTACTATGTGTAGGGAGATAGGAAGACATAGTCAATTCACTGCAGCCATGTTTCAAAAGCAGTTCTGTTCCCTGACTTTATAAAGAATGGAGTACCTTCCAGGTCTTCTCTTTTGTTTCTACGCTGCAAAACAAACCTGGGATGGCATAATAAAGCCACAGTGACAGATTCTGGAATGGAAGCTTGGTTCTTGTATAAAAGCATCTCAAACCTAGAAACTTGTCTCAGTTTTTCTTATAGATTAGGCTTTGTGCTGTTAGTCCTAAGAGTGAACATGAGAGGGTCAAGGAACACTACTTAGTTGGAATAGGCCTTGTTAGGCTAAAAATAAGGTCTCTGCCTATGTTTTACACGTAACTAAAATGTTCACTGGAAATAGCATTAACCAAAGAGCTTATTCTAAACTATCTGATGCTGTTTTTTTCTGCTTGTCTGCAGTAGCCTCTGTAGTAAGAAACAATTATAGAAGTGTCAAGCAAGAATAAGGAGCTGATAACAAACATAGGGGAATACAGTCATTTCTAGTCAAATTTGGTTTATTTCAAGTTTGTACCAAAATATATACCAGGCAACTTTCAGTCTCATAAGCCTTTTATGCACTGCTGTCATTCCAAAACTGCCGGGAATCTAGAAGTCAGGTGGCCCAGCCCCTTGGCCCAAGAATACACTTAGAATCCACATGATACGTAAGAAGAGGGCAATATCAGTGGACTGCCCTGGCCCTTCCTTTTACCCTAGTAGGTAGGGTGTGATTTTAGGACTAAGGTGTGGAAATATTAATCAGTGAAAAAGATTAAAGAGTACAAGTTCTGCGTTTTGTTCCTACAGCTCTCTGAAGTTCATCCACCTCACTAGCAGTTGCAAGGCAGCCCTCAGTGCTCTTACCCACTCTCAACCCTAGGGCAAGTGCTATGCTAGTCTTGATTTTTCAAGAATTTACCTAAGGGAGAGAACAATAGAAACCCAAGCCACAAGTACTTCCCCAATTTCAGATTAGGCAAGGGATTAGAATAAATTAATCCGTGGACAATAGTCAAGAAATTGGAGAATGATAGCAGGTACCAGTCAGACCCAGGAGTCAGGACACTCCCTTAACCAGTCTTGCTCAGTTTCCTGATCTAAGCAGAGCCTAAGGGAAAAAAGAATTGATTTTTTCCCCCCTTAAGGAGTGGTATCCCTCAAGTCGTGGTGGCCACTGAAATGTGATTATTCTCCTAAAATTACTTCCAATTCCTCTAGATCCTTCTGGAAAGCTGAATCCTAGGGAGACAAGAGAATAAGACTAGGACTCAAAATCTAAGCCAACATTTCCCAAACCACTAGTACCCAAGAAGGGCCCTTTACTGCCTACTTTCCTAAGATAGCCTGGAGCCTCTGAAATCTTCCTTCCCCCCCCTCCCCCCCCCCCACCCCCCACCCCGTGAGATGTATACAAAAGAGCCTACATGTAAAAGTGTAGACTCTCTCTTCCATGGAAATAAGACCTCAAGGGAGAATATTCTTTCCTGAAAAGGTCACATGATGACTCAATGATGGAACCCAGCGTTAGAAAAGCTCTTAAAGTATTACCTCATTAGTGACATCTGGCAGCTCCAGAGCCAACTTCATCCACTGCCTAGCTTCAGAGTTTTTTCCTAGTTCTCTGTAGCACTGAGAAGAGACAACAGTGAAAACCTGGGAGAAATACCGCCAGGAGGCTAGAAGGGGATGAGTATAGGATGCTTTCAAGAGTTCTCAGAAATATCATCAACATAGATATTTTTGTCTATGTTGGAATAGGCAGGTAAGTTTACCTTGGAAATATATACCCTTCCTGCTTTGGAAAATCCTGGCTGTAGTTCTTCAGCCTGGAGAAGGAAGAAAAGCATTTCAGTAAGGAGTTTCCAAATTTAGTTAGGCTAAAGTTTATTTAAATAGAGATTTCCAGTCCCCAGCCTGAAGACAGATTCAGTGGATCTGGGAAGCAATATTTTTTATAAGCTCTCCAGGTGGTTCTGATTTTCCCATAGAATAAGCAAAAATAAAACTGTCCCCTAACATTTTTGGCTTCTGTCCACCCTTCCCTGTACCTTTAGGAAGCTCTGGAGGGCATCCTGCACAGTGGCACTGAGAGTGCTTTCAAACAAAGCTGTAGCAGTTTTTTTTTCTAGCCAGCCCAGGTGAGAGACCTGCCACCAAAAGACCAAGGTGTGAATAAAATGTTTTAAGAAGTATCTTTAGGAACATCAAATATTCTGTAGTGAAAACAAACAGGGTCAAGTAAGGCTGGGTCCAATCAAGCAGTACCATGACTGTTTAGAGGAAATGGCACCTGGGTCAGACCAGGTTGAGGATCCTGTTCTTCCTGGCAAGGAGATCAGTGTCACAGGACACTTTGGGCCCTTATATCAAGGCCTGGGATTTAGCTCACCTGATAGCACCACCTGCCAAGGAGAAAGTGAGCCAGGGGGTTTTCTGGCTGGAGAGCAATGGCTTTGTCCACATGCTCCTGGGGGGAAAATGTAAATATAAACTAACATCAGACACTGGAGTTGCAAAGGGAAGAGAGGCAAGTTATAGAGGCTCTAGGAACACCCTTCACAAGGATCTAGGATGCAGCAGGGAACCTGGACTAGACCAGCACAAGGGGAGGAGGAGAAGCCTTTCCTCACCTTGAAGCTAAAGCCACTCTGGACGCGCCTCTGGATGCCCTCATGCTCAGCCAGCTGACCACAAAGCACTGCATACCTATGGGGGAAAGCAGCAAGCTCAGGGACAAGGACTGGGTACTGTCACTGCAAGGAATGCATGTGGCCTAACTGTACTGCCCCCTTGCCCCCTCAACTAGAGCTGAAAATACTGTTTCCATCTGTATTTAATTCCTCTTCTCACAGATCTGTGGTCCCAATTCATGTTCTTTAGCAAACACAGTAGGAGATTCACAAGTCTCCAAAGTATACTAGGTACAAAAAAGCTGGGTCCTCCCTAGGAAATCTCTCTTATACTTAATATTTAGGCAAGGGGTCACTCTAGACCTCCAAATTTCACCTCATAATGAATACAATCATAGGTATCATAAAAACTCAGAAAGCAGATCTCTAATAATCAGCAACAGAGTGTTGATACTTGTCTCCTGAGCAGACAGTGAAGGAACGTTTCCTTAGCCTTGGAAGTATACATGTACATCACTGGGAAACCGCACTCCAGGCCAGTCAGACTGGGACGGGGCACTCCAGGAGTTTCTCATGCTAACTTGGGAACCAACAGAAGCAGAGAAAGAAAGCCCTCCAATTTCAGCCCTCTCCTTCACATCCTCTCTCCCAGGGGAACAAAGCCAGCCAGCTTCCCATCTTTTGTCTTCACAAACAAAGGTCTCATCCCCCATCCCCCAGCATTGTTTCTAGAAACACAGCTGACATTAAATGAGCGTCTAAAGGCCCAATTTCCTTTTCTAGTAATTCACTAAATATCTGGGGGTATTTGCATCAGATCCATAGAGAGGCTCATTTCCATGTTTATTCCAAACAGCTGTTTCCCAAGAATAGCTAAGAAAATGAGGTCAATTTCTATCTTTGGGAGCCCAGGAGTCCCAAGAAAGCCCACAGGGAAGCAGCACCTGTGACACCCAAGAAACAGTGACGTGGCCTCTGAGAAGAGCCCTTGCAGAGGCAAAGTTTCAGCAACAGATGGAGAAATAGCCTCTCCCACCTCACGGTCTGAGGGCAGAGATATGGAAAGGAAGGGAGGGAGGTTGGAAAGGAACATTTTCACTAAAATCTGAGGTGCTGGAACCAGGCCCCAGGACACAAGTTGGCAATGACGCATGCAAGTTGGCAGAGCTTTACCTCACATGAGACCACAAAAGGGCTAATGCTTTTTAAGCTAATAAATTGACTGCTGAACTTCCTGGGGGGTGAGCTCACATTCACTTTTCCTCATGCGAGCCAAGCAAGGAAGCCAAAATCCACCACCAGCCAGGGATCACAGCTAGGGGAAAGGAGAGCTTATGCAGGGGACGAGAGCTGCAAATTGTCTGAGCCTCCCTGAGAGCCAAGAGCCCACAAGTTTTCTGGCTAGGATGACTCTTACAAAGACTCATTTCTCCAAGCCCCAACAGAGGGAGGTACCTAACCCCCAAGGCACCTTCCAAAGAAAACTTCTCTGGGTCCCTGGCTGGGAGTAGGGTGGGGCATATCGAAATAAAGGCCAGAGCTCCCTCTCCTGGTTTCTCTGGCAAATGCCTTTGTGGCCAGGACGGAGAAAAGAAAGGGCTTTCCTCTGCTCTAACCCATGCTGGCTCTTCCCGGGCCCCTGAGGGTGTTATTACCACAGGTGACATTCAGCATTCTCAGCCCCCTTCTCCAGAGCGGCCTCCGCTTCTTCTTTTCCTGTAGGACAAAGGTGATCCAGAGTTAACAAGAACTCCCACGCACACTTCCACAGAAGAGGCTGTGGGAAGAATGACTGCTCTAGCTCTCACCAACCCCTCCCCAACCTGGACTGGTTTGGAAATAGTTGTGAACTTGAGCAGAATGAAAAGCAGCAAATAGCTTCTCAGGGATGACTTCTGCTTCACCTTGCTCTCTCTCTCTGTCATCAGCTGCCCCAGCTACCTTGTTTTTGCAACACCCACCTGATATGCTCGAGGCATTTCAAATATAAAAGGACCAATGGCAATCAGAAACTGTCCCCAACAGACCTTCCCCCAGAGGGCTTTTGATTTGTGTTCTAGACAGGCTTCAGGGTGTCCATGAATGCCTCTGAAGTTGTATAAAATGTTACGTACATGTGCATTTTATTGAGGAGAGGGTCCACAACTTTGATCAAATTCTCAAAAGGATCCACAATCCAAGAACATTCTTTATGGCTCTCGGCCAAAACTCCTCACCAGAGCCAAACAGACTGAGGTCTGACCAGAGATGACTCACTCAGTCTTACCCAAGTTTTCTAGGCACCAAGACTAATAAAAATATGAAGGTCAAACCACATGAAAGCTTTAGACAAGGGTCCCTTAAGAGTGTCAAGGAGCCTGGAGCCCTCGAGATGAAGACTATCAGGCCTACACACAGGAGAAAAGAGCACACTGCAAAATGGAACTTTTCCTTTGATTAAAATGGAACAAAAGTAATAAGGTTGTATATGCAACAAATACATTTTTAAAACAGCTGATGAGAACCCTACATCCCCCTTT
Organism: Equus quagga; assembly: GCF_021613505.1. Taxonomy (NCBI): domain Eukaryota; kingdom Metazoa; phylum Chordata; class Mammalia; order Perissodactyla; family Equidae; genus Equus; species Equus quagga. Next base: position 38,156,044 of record NC_060268.1, read on the forward strand.
CCAAACAGAAGAACCACATGGCCCTGCTAATGAGGGACACTGTCTCTTAGGGGACTTCTCTCCGCCACCCCCCGCCCCCCTTCAAAGCACTGTCTCACTAGGAAAATAATAGTGAAGAATGAGACAAGTAGTTCCTGCCAAGACAGACAGACAGGGGGTGAACAGATATCGCCTGAGATCCTAAAGAATGGCTGCCTCCTGGTGGTCCAGCTTCTAGAGATGGAACAAAATGAAGAACTTCAGAACCAGCAAGGATGGTGCTAAAAAGCTAGAATCCCAGAGCAGGGCCTTCACAGATGCTCTACAGTCATCTCACCTCCAGCAGGAACAGACTAGTCCAAAGGTGTTAAGCTGGGGAAGCCAGACCAGACCAGTGCTGGCCGTGGCTGCTCCTCTAACCACCGCCCCACCTCCACCTGCAGGGTTCATGCTGGGTACTAGTACTAATAAGAGATGATCAATGAGCAAAGGAAAGGAAAGGTTCTTATTGATAACAAGGGTCCAAAAATCAGCCCAAAAGCTGATCAGAATCCTCATCTGAAACTTAGGAGAGAAAACAAACTGTTTTGAAAAGAAAGAAACAGTAATTAAGCAAGCACCTTTTGCTAAAACTTCCAGAGATTTTTCTGAAAATCTGTATCAATAAACATTTAACTCAATTGGCCTGTTTTTCTATATCAACAAAATTCTACAAATGTTTAGAACAATGACCTTGAGTTACTGTTAGATTCTACATAATCAAAGATTCAATAATGTTTGCAAGGCTGTACTTACAAAAGTGGGAAAGCAGACAAATCTACTTTAGATCAGATAACTCTGGATAACTAACTGAACCACAAGGCCTGAAAGCCCATTGATGGTGCCTGACCCAGAGGGTGTGTGGTTAGACAGGATGCATCATCTTCCCCATGAAACTAGCCTCTTTTTTAAGAGAAGCCCTAGGATTCTCAGTGACCTCATGACAGACAGTAACGAGCCCTGAGCCTGGCACAAGTCAGATGCACCCTACCCACCAGGCAACCCACTCTGGCAACAGAGTTGCTAAGTAGATCCCAGGGACTACTGAGCTAGCAGTATTCTCCCAAACTGCTCCTTACAGGTGCTCACCTAACATACCCCACTTATTATATTCTTAGAACACCTGCCCCACAGGCTCCATAACTGAAACAGATTCCGCAGCAGCAGCAGCAGCAGCAAAAAACCTCTTCAGATTAAGAAAGCAGGCTCTGCTGTCTTTGTGGTTGGGAGAAAACAAAGAATTATGCTAATAGGATACACTACTGAAAACACGTGCACCTGTGTTCACCATCATGCTGTACAGACTGCTCTGCCCCAAGGAGGAAGCAGGGCTCCCTGGAGGCCAGGGTTTGTCCCCATTGAGTACACCATAACTGCCCCGACAGCCTGCATCTTGGTGGTTCCCCTGGGCCCAAGCAGCTGGGCTGGCTCCACCTGCAGAGTCAGTGAGTCACCTTCCCACCAGGAGCCTGTTGGCACTTACCATTTAGGGCATACGACTTCTTCTCGCTTGCCTCCTCAGTGAGCTCACACATGTCACTGTAAGCCCGGGCCAGGCGCCAGAGAAAGTCTTGCCGGCTTCCATACTGCCAACCAAACAGAGGGATGAGGCCCCTCTTCCCTCAGCTGCAGAGAATTGGGGCTGTGGTCTTCTCCCTCCCACCTTTGAGTTTCCAAGGTAGTGTGTGACACCAACACTGACTGACATCAGGCTACCACCCCCATGCAACCTCCCACCTGCAGTTAACTGACGACACTGTCTCTCTAGCCAGTAGATTCCAGAGTGAGGGCACTCTGACCTCCTACTACTGTAAGGAAGAAAGGTCAACTCCAAGATGTAATGAGGCACAGCAAGAGAAGTCTTTTTCATCGTGCCACAATGAAGAACATGAGAAAATGCCCAAGAAAAGGGAAAATTCTGACTTTAGGGGCATTTATACACAAGAGAGCTCTGTATAAATAAGTTCTGGCAGTGAACCTGAGGAGAAGGGAAGTGCAGATGAGTGACCTACACACTTGTCACTTATGGAAACTTCAAGTGGGGCAGCCAGCTTGGACTGCCTCAAGGGAAATAAAAGAGTAAAAAAAATTCCAGTTCTTTCCACGTTTCTCCCTAAAGTGAGAGGTGGTGCTCTTCTGCAGTCTCTCCAGGAGGCAGAGGACCGCCCTGTGGGGGAGGGGGGAGGAGCTCTAGGGTGAGGGGTGCCTGGCCTCCTTGGACTAGGATTTGCAACCCTGGGGGAAAGATGCAGACCTAGCCATCTGGCCCTCATTTCCCCATGTCACCTTGCCGGGTCAGTAACCCCAGTGGCCTGCCGTCATACGCTGGGGGTCAGCAGGGTGGGGAAGGGAGGGGGAGCCTCACCGCCAGCTTGTTGTTGAGCAGCAGCTGGAAGCCCTCCCGCCTGCCCTGCTCACTGCCCTGGTGCAGCTCATCCGCCTGCTGCAGGAGGGGCAGAACATCCTCCAGGCCAGGGGAGCCTCCGGCCTCCAGGGCTCCTGTGTCCAGACCCGAAGCCATCTCCAGGTCCAGAGAATCCTTTCTTCCCATCTTCACAGTCTCACAGCTCACTTCATCTTCCCCATCGTCACTCTCCCTGTCAGAGTCCCGCTCATAGTCAGACTCGGCATTGGCTGTTGTGTAACTGGCAGAGAAATGTAAGTGACACGATGAGGTGAGCCCCAGTGCCCCTAGGGTCAACCCTCCACCCACAAAGAGGGACTCTGCATGGCACTGTCATTGAGAGCACCAAGTAAGAACCGTTCCCACCATTTAGAGGCAGAAATTAGTCCTCAAAGCTTCCTATAGAACTATGGACTGGGAAAATGACCCCGGAGGGGAAGAGTGACCAACTGGGGGCCCTGTGAGAGGTTAATATGAGAACTCCCTGCTTAATTACCATCAAGCCTGCCCGAAAATAGAGAAAAAGAGAAAGTCTAGAAAGGTGTGTACCAAAATGTTGCCAGTAGATCTCTCAGGGTAGAGGAATAAAAGGTCATTTTTCCCTCGTCTTTTAATAGATGATTTCTTTAATAAACATAATCTTCTTATAAACAAAAAAGAAAAAATGTTTACGATAAAAACCTTAAGATATAGGTGGAGCTGATCTCCTGAGCTACATGGCTCACCAGGCTAATGGTTTATCAATCATTTTTGCTTTATCAGCCAAAGGCACCTGCCAGAACCAGCATGAGTGGGTGCCGGCCTCTGAGGCCATGGATAGCCACAAATAGTCAAACTGTCTTTCTCAATTCAAGATGTACCTCTGCCCCAAGTCAGCAACCAAACCTAAACCACAGCAGGAGTAGCCCTTGGCAACTTTGGGAACTTGCTGGGGATGGGGAGGGGCCACTTTGCAGCAGGGAGCAGGAGAGGAGGAAGATGCAAGCCACCCCTTGGGAAGGTGTCTGGGGCTCCATAAGCCAGGGTCTCCTAGGGCGCCCCAACCCTGGTAGGCCCACTGAAGAGGAAGCCAAGTTTCTCAGATCTTGGCCTCCACCAGCAGCTGATTAGGGTGTTTTCTCTAATTGCCAACTGAATCAGATAAACACTGAGCAAGGGAGAAGGTAAGACTTCCAGAGGCCACAACCAGATACCAGAGAGCCCTCCAAACTGAAGGAAAAGCAGGTTCTGTCAGAGCCAGAAGGTTCTGAAGCACAGGGAAGATCTTAACATCACTTAGGGATAAGCCGTCCTCCATCCTGGAATGAAAGGGGTGGGATCCCTATGGCTGGAGCAAAACAGAGCTGAAGGAAAGGGGTGGGAGAAACTCCGAATACAGTCCATACAAGACAGTCTAAAGTCAGAGGCTGAATGTTTAGGCTGAAGTACTGTCTTGCTCATCCAGAAAGGCAGAGATGACAAGGAAGCAGGCTCCAGAAGGTAGCAAGTGAGCAGCCAGACCTGGTGCCCAATCCACGCTGACTGCTTTATAGAGGAGCTTCCAGACTCATCTAATGAAGGGGCCCCAGGAGCATTTACTACAGGAACTTGTAAGGGGCATTTAAAATCTTCCTGACCTCACCTTGCTTTTTTAGCAGGTTATCCAAGTATCTTTCCCCTCTAACAATTTGCAGTAAAAACTTTAGAAATTAAAGGGACAAGGAAAAGTGGCATCAGATTTCACAACCAACCTGGGTGGTGATGAGAGAGACCACAGGGGGGCAGCCTAGAGAAACTCCCAACTAATTCCTTCCTAGGGCTTAGTCAACAAGCTGTCCCAAATGAAAGTCAAATCTGAGTCTACCAGTGCCCCTACTCAGCCTAGCCAGGCCCAAAGGCAAAATGGGTAAGTGGGTTATCTGGGGTGGAGAGCTTGAGAATCATCACCTCCTGTTGCTACAAAGAAGGGAAGACCCATTCCCTGCTCAGCTGAAGGCTGCCCTGGCCAATCAGGAGTTCAAATCAGGAGTCTCCCAGGGAGGGACCCCTGCTCTTTTCGCTAGAGTACAGGCATCAGCACAGTGTCTCCAGGGAGCTGAGCAGGAAGAAAGTCCTGCACTGCTGTGATCCCTCGGGGTCGTAAAGGGCAGGGAGCTGACATGGACAAGGGAAAGGAGCAGTCAGGAGGGGACTTACTGCCACCCAGAGTGGGAGCTGGTAGAGCCCTGTGAGGCAAAGGGGCTCCAGGGAGGCTGGCACTGGGAGGAGGCCCTTTATTGCACCTCAGCCCCACTGGGAGGCGCTCTGCCTCAGTAGTCTGCAACTCCGCTGCCTGGCATGTGGTGGGCAGGCCAACACTTGTTGAGTGAGCACCAACATCAGCCCCAGGGGCTTCCAGGGCTTCAGAGGAGATTTACCATGTGCCAGAGGTATGCGGGCTGCTGTCTCTGCATTCACACCATTCTTTCACATTTCTTGGGACCACCAACCCAGCCCTGGGAGAAATCCATTAGAAGAGAGAAGGGTGGCCCTTTTGTTTAGCATGCCCCGCAGCTTCTGAGATCAGCCAGGGACAGCAGGGGCCTTTGAAAAGGCCTTTTGGATCTGTGCACTCAGACAGAACACACTGTCCCCACAGAGGGTCGAGGACCCAAGGCTCCCTTAGAGCAAGGAGACCAGAGCTACCCTACTCTGCTCCTTGAGGAGAGCCCACAAGTCAGTGATCAAGGACTCAGTTATACACATATCCCCTCCTTCCGGCAATTAAGTTTCTTTCAACTCCTCAGCCCCATTAGAGGGGCTGAGCTAAAGTATTAAAGACAACCAGGTACGGCCCCTGACCCTGAGAAGACTCACTGTTGGGGAAGATAAGACCAACCCAGATGAGGGGGTAAATGCCTGAGGAGTGGCAATGAGGGTGCATGCGATCTCGGCTGGGATGCCTGGGAAGGCTTACAGGAGGAGCTGGCGTTTTAGGGCAAGTTGGGTTTTGACAGGGAGGAAACTGAAGCTGTGTTTGGTACAATGCTCGGAACAAGCTCACACGATGATTCTGCCCCTGCCACATTCAGTCAATCCCCTAGGAGCTCAAAGTTGCTATTTTATTTTATTTGTAAGAAAGAGGGAGGCTACAGCCTTCAGTGGAGTAGAGTAGCCCATCCAGTCTTATCCTTTTGTCCCTCAAAGCAGCACTCCTTCCCCCAGGCCCATGTGTTCAAAGCCATTCCAGAGTTAGCGGTCTCCCAGAATTTTTCTTTGACTTATACAGCACTGGCCATGGCAAAAAGAAGTATTCACCGTGGTCACCGCCCCAGATAGCAGCCAGCTAAACCAGAGTCTGGCACCACGTACCATGTTCGGCCTCCACATGCCACAGGATTGGTCATGGGGCTGAGCCTGCTGGAGCTACAATTAAGAAAGCCACCCTTCCTCTCATCCCATTAGAGGTGGCTGGCAGCCCTGTCCTGTCCTTTATGACCTTGGGAGGCCCAGGGAGCCCCCTAAGCAGTGAAGCACCCCCAGCTTCCCTGGTTAACCACTCTGGCTCTCTCTGCCCCCAGAAGTTTGTACACTTCTTAAGATCATCAAGGACCTTGAGTTCTACATCCTGATCTTGGGCAGAGCTGTGACCTTTCCTTCTGTTCTACCCTCTTACAATGTTCAGAGGCCAATTCCCCACCCAAGTGACCTGCTTCCTTGGGCTGCATAGAGATGCTCTTTAAGTCTCAGTGCCCACTATCAACTACTGTCCTTCTTTCTTTTCAATCCAGATGTGTCAAATATTAATTTCACGTTTGCCCCCACTAACACAGCCCTCTGAAAGCATCTCTCAGCCCAGAGGTAGCAGGTAAATTGAATAGAAAAGGGCCACTTCTGCTAGCTCTTGAGAATACAGATAATAGGGATCAGATAACACAAATGGAGGACTACAGCTCTTTACCAAAACTGCACTTGTTCAAGGGGCACCTGAGCAATAATCAAATCCAGCACAGATGCCCAATGGCAGTGAAGTGGAAAAAGAGAGTAACACTTTCGTAATTTTCTTAGAAAACCAAATGAGGAGAAACAGGGAATATAACGGCCAAAACAAGAAAACAAGGCTGAAATGTCTTGAGTGAGATGTACTGAACAAACCGTCCTGCTACGGGCAGGTCTTCCCTGGGCAGGGAGCTATGGCAGCTCTGAGTCCATGGAAAGAATTCCCAAGGGCTGCATGTGACACATCTTCCTGTGAAAGCCCTTGTGTGCCCTGACAACTGGGCCATGCCTCAAATCGCAGACCCTTACGCCTGCAGATGAGCCCAGCTGCCGGGAGAATGGACTCGGGGTCAGACAGGCTAAGCCAGCACTGCACGTTGCACAGACCCAGGCAAGGCGTCAAACTCACTAAGCTCAAGGCTCCATCTGAGCAACAGGGAGAAGACAACCACCACCTACGTCACAGGATCCGTGTGAGGAGAGAGCTCTCAAGCGCTTAGCAGAGAGTCTGTCACAGGGACAGAATAAATGGTAGTTAATATTATAAGGTGTTTCAGCTAAAAGGGGACAGTGCTGCAAAGATCAAAATTTTAACTTTTGGTTTCCACGTGCATGTTTGGAGCCAAATCAGTCATTCTGACCTGACAGAAGGTTTGGCTGTTCTCTGCACCAGTCTTTTCCTTGAGGAGGAAGAAAGGTCAGATACCAAGGAGAGATCAGCCTCTAGACCTCAGACAGGCCAGCCGGATGACTGACCCAGCAGCAGACCAGGGCAGACGCTGCCAGTGACAGCACCAGCCACCACAACAAGATGTTCATTCAGACTCCGTCCTTGGAACCAAAGTTTCAAAATGGCACCAGTGGTTTAAAATCAAAAAGTCCTTAGCCTAACCAAGTTTGCAGGCTGTCTACCACACTCCTGCTGGCTGCCCTGTCTCACAGTGAGGCCTATGGTCAGAGGTGCTGGGCCACCGGTTACTCGGGAGAGTCATTTTTGTAAAGATGGCAAGGGAGCGTGAGCAAGGAAGAGAGCATCCAGGGGAGGGGCACACACTTCGTGCTTAGAGAGTCGGTCCACCCAGCTCAGCCACTCAGTGAAGGAGATAAAGTCATACAACAAGCCTTACAAAGTCCTCTGATAACACAGGAAAATGCTCACTAATGTTACAGGAAAACCAAAATAAAAAATCTAATAACTAAGTAAAAACAAACCTATTCAGAGGAAAACAAGAGACGCGAGCAATAACCACTAACATTTCCATTTGTCTGGATGACATAAGGTGGATGGTTTTTCTTGTTTCAACTGCTCTGTATTTTACTTATTTATACCCTTACCTTGTTCCAAAAATTATTTATACCAGTTTGGTGTGAATTTTCCATTGATAAACATTACTTTTACAAAAGGTAACCTGGCTGAAGCCACGACCGCTTCCAGGAGCAACAACTCACCCCCCTTCGCTCTCAGCATCTGTGAATGTGGTTCCCGAGGTGGCCGTGAAGTAGACGGAGCTGGAGCCAGTGGAGTCACTCCTCTCCCGGGCAAATGGGAACCTTCGCCGCCGAGACACTCTCTGGGTCTCTTCCACGTGAGATCTGAAAAGCAGGCCCCTTTCCAGAGGGTGCCATTAAGCCCCATCCAGCCTGTCTTTCCCCTCACCATGAGGAAGCCTCTTAATACTGCTCCTCATCAAAGGGTCAAGAGCAGAGAAAATCCTAGGTCTCTACCCTCAGGGGAACAGGAGGGCAGCTCCCTGGACCCAGCCTGCATGGGCAGGCCGGGTTAGTCAGAACAAAGCGTTTCAGCTGCTACACTAGACCATGAGGGCCCAAAAGCTACCAGGAATGTGTGCAAGGTAAGGTCCCAAGTATACAGCATGCTGCCAATTAGGTGAGAAGCTAAAATTGGCTTCTTTCTTAGAGACAGACAGCAAAGGCCAGAACCTTAAATGAAAAAGCTGTAGGGGCTGGGGACAAGGCAGGAGACAGGATGCGTTACTCACCGGACCTCCCCAACAATCTGCCCGGCAAGCCCCTGCAGGCTGCTCCTCAGCTCCTCCACCTCCCGCCGCAGTGCCACTAGACTGGTCAGCACAAAGTCCAGGCGGTCCAGCACCTCCTCCTGCCCTTCTCGTGGAAGGCCGGGCAGCACCGCAGCATCTCCAGCCTCGCCTGGGACTGCCCGCAACGGCCGCACTGAAGGAAGGAGGACAGGAGACAGTGATGCCACGGGATACAGTGAGGGAAAGATCTGGCGCCTAGAATTCAAGAACACTTGCTTCTCACTGGAGTTTAATTTACAAAGACCCTTTAGGCTCAGTTAGCATATGTTCACAGCTAAGTCCTGGTCACGAGTCCCAAGTGACTATCCAGAAAAAAAGTCAAGGTCCCCATCTCTAAACAAGAGCCCTCTGTTCCAAGAACCTTCCACACCAGGTCCTTCAGCAGTACTGCACACCACAGCAGATAGTGTAAAATGCTTGCAAGACTGTGGTATCTAGAAGGCAGGACAGCTGCCCTGCTAGAGTAAAAGAGAAACCTTTACCTGACTATATACTGCCCAAGTACCAGGCAGTCAACACCAGCCACACAGCAAAACTAAAACTGAGCTTGCTCACATTCTGATCGTTCACGTCACAAAGAATAGCAAAGAAAACGCTGAGTGCCTCTCAAGAACTTCACTGAGTATCATCAGAGAGGGGCAAAGAGAAAGGGTACACCGGAAAAAGCCAAGCCAAACCTCATCGGATAAACACCATTCCCAAGCCATGAAGTGAGCTGTAGGTCAATTTCAACAGCACATACTGGGAAACGAAGGCAACTGGACTGGAAAATGTAAGAACAGGAAAGAAACCAGGAAGGCAGGACCCACAGTCCAGGCAACCATAGATCTGTTAAAGGAGATCTAGTAACAATCTGGGCCAGACTACCACACACACCCAACAATGTTCAAGAATGTCGAGCAAGAAAGATCCCTGGGAATGTGGCCACTTTCTCCCCACCTCAGCAGAAGAAAGACAACTGCTAGGAAATTACAAACGAACAAAACACAAGGAAAAGACAGACAAGCACACTTGCAATCCTAGGTTACCACCAGGTTATAAGATGCTGACAGCAGGTGGCAACTGAAGGTGATAACTCTGAAGACTATTCTAAAACTAACTTTTCCAAACCATCTGGCATTTGGTAATCAGAGATAACATTCATTCCCAATTAATATGGGGTGAAATGATCGGAACGCTCCTTCATTCCACAGACCTGAGGGGAGTGGTTTGAACCAGCCCCAGATGCTTTCCTCAAATGAGTTGTTGACATGGAAAGTTTGCAAAACTGAAAGCACTACCCCTCTCAGCTGTGGCTGCCTTCCAGCGATATTCAGCTTCAACTGCAGTAAGTGCACACCCAGCCCCGGGCCAGGGAAAGTCCACAGGACCAGGTGACCAGGCCCAAGCCTGCCACTTACTTGCCCTGTGACCAACTCAGGAAACTTATGCAATCTTTTTGAATCTGGATTCCCTCATAAGAAGGATAAAAAAATGGATTAGGTAGTCTCCAACGCCCCTTCAAATTCTAATAGTACATAACGTAATACACAAGCCTCAAGACGTTTAATGCCTGTAGGATTAGCTTTTCCTTTTGTCTTCTTTTGGGCCCTTCCTCTACTTACTAAACACCTCATCCAACACTAAGCAAGTGCCTTTAATACATACATAGCACTACTGTGGCCAGAACTAAAAGTGAAAGCTGAACAGCCTTTCCACAATACATTTTCCTGAAATTAGAGGTGAAAGAGTACAGAAGAGGAAGACTGCTTTCCTTTTCAATAAGCTTTCCAAAAAGGTGAAACTCTCAGGCACCCCCTCCCTCTGTTGTCTTGTCCCACAGGTTCTGCCAAAGGCAGCCCGGACCCCAGGCCCATCCATCAGCCGTGACTGCGGCCGCAGGGGACCTACCCTGGCGTCCGGGCTCGGACGTCGGCGTATAGTCCAGGGAGTTCGGCAGGCTCTGGGTCTGGGTCTGGCCATGGCGCTGGTTCCATTTCCACCGTCGGCTGTAAAGGGCACAGAGGAATCCAAGGCCCGCGGCGGTGCCCAGCAACAGTCCCAGCCCGGCGCGGGCGCCGCCCAAGGCCCCCAAACTAGACATGCTGCACCTGCTGCCCGCGTGAGCCACCGGGAGCCGGCGGCGGGGCAGGGGGAGAGAGATTCGTGAGTGTGGTGTCCCCACCCCCAAGGCCGACCCCCTGGAGATGTCTCCTTGCCCAGACCCTGAGCTCGCAACCACCCTCACCCCAGTCCGGACCCTAAAGTTGCCGCCAGCGCCCCGAGCCTGACTCCCGCGCCTCTCACTCAGCTTCCCCTCCAACACGCCCCCTAACCCTGACTCCCGATCAGGTTTCTGGGCCTCCGACCCTCCCCCCAGCCTCACGACACGGCAGACTACAAGCCCGCCGCCCTGGCTGCAACCTCCCGGCCTCCCTCCCGCCCTTGAAGGCGCCCCGGCCTGGCAGGAGACCCACGCAGACCCTTACCCGCCTCCTCACCACCATGGCAGCGGCCGCCGCCTCACGCTGTCAATGACCGTGACGTCATAAGCGGCGCCTCAGCACCGCGCGCAGTCAGCACGGCGTGGGGAGATGACTACACGAGGCTCCGCCTCCGGCCCAGGTTTTTTCAGGGGGCGGGACCACGGGGCGCCCCCAGAGGGGCGGAGCCAGCAGAGAGCGGGAAAGGGGAACGGAGAAGCCGGGAGAAGGGAGGGAACAAGGGGCAAAGCTGGGACTTCTAGGGCCGCATGCTCCAGCAGTAACCCCCGCGGTCTGCCCAGCTGAGGTCTGTTATATGCTCAGCAAATTCACACTTTCTACCTTCAGATCTACTGTTGCTGGTGCCTAGAATGACCCATTCTCTACCTGGAAAACGCTACCGTGTCCCTACCTTTACCTTAACACTCTGCCAAAACTCAGACTTTATTTGATTTTGGCTTAATTTGTTTATTCATTTTTACTCACACCATTTGCTAAGCACTAGACAATAGCGCCTTTGACAGTTGAGATTAGAACAGATAAATCGTTGGTTATCCACAAGAGGTCCCGGAGTTCCCAGGGTCAGCTTCTGCCTGTTGACACTTAAAAACTCACAGATGCACACCCCAGCACTAAAAAAAGCCTTAAACGCTACATTGTCGTTATTACATTAACCAGGGGTAGGATTATAAATTGTTTTTCCATTTCCAGAATGTAATGAAATTCATAATACCAGCTCAATACAAGGTTGACATAAGGGAAACCATATTGTAGAAAAGAAGCCATATTGTAACTTTGAATGACCTCTAACTGGATACCACTCTCCAGGAGATCTGCCTGCTCCGTAGATTTTATGACCCCTGCTAGTGCATATACCTCCCAGCTGCAATAAGAGGATAAGAAGATACCTTTGTTCTTTTGAGTTCCTTAGGAATGTGATGACCCCCAAACAGAGAGTCTGTGCTGATAGCCATCTCAGTGACAACTGATAGATCCGGTGTGGTGACTCCTGGTTCAGCATTCCTAACTGCTTCAAGATTCTCTGCCTCCTGAAGATGGTTCTTTTGGACATTAGTTGGCCATCATCCCTCTTGCTAGCAAGCTGTGATAAAATGCCCTTTCTCTGCCACCATCTTACCTCTTGACGGTTGGCTTTTGCTTCCCAGCCAGCAGAAAGCCCTTCATGTGGTAACATTCTGTTCCTCTACTGGTAACATTTTTTAACATTTGAGTGAGGCTGAAATTTGACTTGATTTCTGATTGCTTAAATTGGTTCAGATACTATTTCGCTTTTTTTGTTTTTAAATCTGTGTTCATCAGTTTTTCTGTGCCCACCCGTGGCCCATAGATTCTTTTAAAGATTGGCACCTGTGCTAACATCTATTGCCTATCTTTGTTGTTGTTGTTGTTGGTCTTCTCCCCAAAGCACCCCCAGTACACAGTTGTATAGTCTAATTATGAGTGCCTCTGATTGTGCTATATGGGATGCCCCCCCAACATGACCTGATGAGTGGTGCCATGTCCGTGCCAGGGACCAAAACTGGCAAAACCCTGGGCCACCAAAGCGGAGCATGAGAACTTAACCACTTGGCCACGGGCCAGCCCCCATAGATTCTTTTATATTCCATTTTATTCTTGTGATCTTATGCAATTTCTTGTAGTTTTAGAAACTAAAAATACAGGATTTTATGGACTATGATTCCAATTTTATCATCGACATTTCTTAAGAGTTAAAATTTAGTTTTGGGGCCGGCCCCGTGGCGCAGCAGTTAAGTGCACACATTCCACTTCGCTGGCCTGGGGTTTGCTGGTTCAGATCCTGGGTGCGGACATGACACTGCTTGGCAAGCCATGCTGTGGCAGGCGTCCCATGTATAAAGTAGAGGAAGATGGGCACAGATGTTAGCTCAGGGCCAGTCTTCCTCAGCAAAAAGAGGAGGATTAACAGCAGATGTTAGCTCAGGGCTAATCTTCCTCAAATAAATAAATTAAAAAACAAAAAAATTAGTTTAGTGACAGCCTAAATGTCTAGACCAGTCCTCCCAAAATCCTTGACTAGATATTTATTTACCTTTTAATTGTGAGATACTTTACACATATAAGAGTACATTTAGGGGGCCAGCCCAGTGGCGTAGTGGTTAAGTTCACACCTGCCGCTTCTTGGCAGCCCGGCCGGTTAGGATCCCGGTGCGGACATGGCACTACTTGGCAAAAGCCATGCTATGGTAGGCATCCCATATATAAAGTAGAGGAAGATGGGCATGGATGTTAGCTCAGGGCCAGGCTTCCTTAGCAAAAAGAGGAGGATTGGCAGTAGTTAGCTCAGGGCTAATAAAAAATTCCTCAAAAAAAAAAAAAGTACATTTAATTTATATATACATTCTAAAGACTAATTTAAAAGCAGTGAGGTACCCACCGCACAGCTAAAGGAATAGAACTTCACCAGTACCTTCTACTCATTTTTAAGGATTCAGTTCAATTAGTACCTCTTGAGATATACTAAGGGATTATTAACTATGATTGTCTTGATGATGAGAAAAGAGTGTTTTTAGTATCCTTTTCCACATTTTTTTCCTCATTTTTCTGAAATAAGCATGCGTTTCTCTTGTAATAAGAAAAAATATTAACTTTATTTTAGAGGTAATAAAAATTCATTTCATCCGGGAAATCTTCCCAGGCCACCACCTTGGTGGAATTAATCTTTTTATCTTTCTCTGCTCCTGAGGCTCCATTACCTCCATTACACTTGGTGCCCGATTATTTGCTTTCTATCTGTCTACCCCACTGGACCGCTCCCTCTTCAGGATGAGGTTCACGCCTAATTCATCTCCTCGTCCCCTGTGCCTAGCACAGCTCTAATACAGAAGCCACCCATGAAAGCTGAATAGAGGAAGGCAGGCAAGAAGGAATGACCAATACCCAGGCCCTGCCACTCAGACGATGCTTTCATGATGAAAAGCGGAGTTGTGGAAGAACAATTTCTCTTCTTTTTGCAGGGGAGGAAGATCTGCCAGACTGATTGTGGCAAGAGGCAAGGCCAGATGGGCAGACCAAGCGGGGGAATTCATTTCCCCCTGGATATTAAAGATGTTATCTGGCGAGTAGGTGGCTGCCAGGGCATTCAGCACGGGGTGAGCGATTCTGGATGGAGCTCTCTATCTTACACTGCATCTGCAGATCAGCTTTGCAAATGTAATAAAGCCCTGGCAGCCTGAGACATGCACTGCCCTTCCATCTCCCCCCAACCCTCCACAGCCCAACCTGAGAGAGCAGAGAGCAGAGCGGACCCCTAACTGCTGCTCTGCTCTCTGGCCAGAACGAGAGAGCCTTATCTACTTGGCTCTTCCAAGAGAGGAGACAGGGTCAAATGCCTTGGGCTAGTGGCTTTACCCCTTGTGTCTAACCTCTAAGGTACTTGACACTTAAAAAAATTATTTTTATTTTTTAATTGTTCTTACAAAATATTTAATGGCTACAAAAGAGTATTTATAATACATGTAGAAAGATTGAGTACATTTATAACTCTTTGCACCCATATCCTAGTGGAAGAGAACATCACTTTTGCCTTTTAAGACCCCTGCACGTCTGTCCCCATCCTGTTCCTTTCCCTTCTCTCAGAGGTGACCAGTACCCTGACTATTACATTTATCATTCCTTTACTTTTCTTTATAATTTGGCCACATGTTTTTATCCCCAAACAATATATTGTTTAGTTCTGCAAGTTTGTGAGCTTTATGTAAATAGGATTATTCTATATTTTTCTAAGACTTGCTTTTTCACTCAGCACTTTCACTGCTATACAGTGTCCACTGCATGAATCAACCAAAAACTTACTCCACTTTTGATGGCTATAAGGACTGTTTCCAGTTTTTTTTCCTCATTACAAACAGTGCTGTTAGGAATATTCTTGCACATGGACCTGGATGCGTGTCAGTGAGTTTTTCTGAGGTTGATGTGGGAGAGGTCTGGCTGGGTCACCCGGGAGGCATCTAGCTTTACTAGATGATTGTTTTCCCAGGTGATTGTATCAATCATAACAATTTGCAATCCCAACAGTAGTCATTCCAGTTGTTAGAGATCTTCACCAATACTTGACGTTTACAGATTTTGTGTGTGTCTGTGCAAATCATTAAAGCAGTATTGACTGTGGTTTAAACTGTAGTTTAATTTGCATTTCTGGGATTTCTAATGATACTGAACATCGTGTTGCACGTTTATTGGCCAGTGCCATTCTCTCTTTTGAGAGTACCTGTTCTAGTCATTTGCCCATGTTTCTTCTACTGATTTATCTTTTTTCTCATTGATTTGTAGGAGTTCTTTATATGTGTTGGGGATTAATCCTTTGTCAGTTTAACAAACCTTTTGTTAAGCACGAATACGTTTTTTGTGTGTGTGGGGGGGTGAGTGAGGGGGGAGATTCGCCCTGAGTTAACAGCTGTGCCAATCTTCCTCCATTTTGTATGTGGGATGCCGCCACAGCATGGCTTGACAGCATGTATAGGTCTGTGCCGTGGACCCGAACCCATGACTGGGGCTGCAAAAGTGGAGCATGCGAACTTAACCACTACCCCACAGGCCAGCTACGCAGGAATGTGCCTTCTCTCTCTAGCTAAAATGTTAGTCCTGGAGGTAGAGAAGAGGGGTAGAGACTGCAGAGTAACAAATTAGACCAGTAAGGATCCTTTAGGATTACAACTTCCCAGTTCCCTTAGAGCGCTCTCCGCATCTTGTCCAAGTGCTGGAGGCTCTGTAAGCGCCCTTCAATGAAGAGTTTTCAAGGGCAGGGAGGGCACGTTACAGGCTGTTGTTTTGCTTTGTTTTTTTAGAGAACCAATCACAACAAGGCAGGTAAGGAATGTAGAGTTGTCGCATTTTGATACATCCAGACGAGGGCGTGCACGCGTGGAGGTGAACTCGCTGCCCTCTCATTGGTGCCCGGGGCGGGGAGCTTTGTTTTGCCCCAAGTGTTGTCCTGAGTTCTCCCGCGCATGCGCCACCTTTCTCCAGCTTCGCGGGAAGCCGTCGGAACGCAGGGCCAGGATCGGTTGGGCTGAGTCCCTCCAGGCGGGCACCCGGCCAAGCGCTCAGTTCCTTTACAGATTCACCTACAGGGCCACAGAAATGCGAGGCTCCGCCGCTGGACTGGGCATTACCGTCGGGGAGGCGGGAATGCGCAGTGCAGCCGAGACGGCATTTCAGCTGTGGCCTCAAGCCTCCTACCCCTCTCTCCCGCGCGCTGAAGTCGTCTCTGGAGACCGTGTCTTGGGGACGGGAAGTGGGGATCTGCTAAAATCACCCCAACCGCTGAGTGGGGTGAGCTGGAGCTTAGGAGGCTTCAGCGGGGTCGTCGTTGGCTCCCTGCTCTGCTTCGCAGGGACGAGGGCGGGGACCAGCAGGACTTTGGAACCTGTTACTGGAGGCGTTGCAGTAAGAGGGCGCAAGGACGACACGCGCACATGGCGCCACGGCCCGCCGCAGCCGGCCGAGCCCGGCGGGCCACCCCGCCTCCAGGCTGCGGGGGCGGGAGCGGCCCCCCCCCCCAACACGCACCCCTCCTGGCGGCCAGACGACCGGTGGAAGCCGTGGTCGCAGCCCATGTCCCAGGGCGCTGCCCAGAGGGCAGGGGGCGGGCCCGAGTCGCCGAGGGCCTGGGCGCGTCACGGCGCCCGCTCCTGATTGGCCGACCGCGGCGGTCACGGGCCGGGCGCACCCGGACTGGCGCCGCCCGAGGCCAGCGCCGGAGTAACGGGACTCGCGGCGGCGGGTCGCAGTCCCGGAGCCCGAGGAGCTGGCGAGGGCGCCGGCCTAAAACCGAGGGTGGGAGCCCGGCCGGGACGCGCGCACCATGCCCTACCTGCTCATCAGCACCCAGATCCGCATGGTGAGTACCCGGCGCCCGGCCGGCTGGAGTTGGCGCTGGCCGGGCCGAGGGGGCTGCGGCAGCACCGAGGCGCCTCCCTCCCGGGTGGGGGGAGTAGGGGGGGTGCCTGGACCCGGAAGCCGCCCGGGACACGCCCCCTCGGGCCGCTGGGAGGGAGCCTGGAGACCGGACTCTGCTCGGGTCCCAGCACTCGGGGAGCTCTGGCCAGCCCGGCGCCTCCAGGGCCGCGAAGGAGGCCGGGTGCGTGCGCCTCCGCGCCCGACCGAGCGCCGGGCACCTGCGGCTCCTGTCCTACCTGTCGCGGGAGGTCCGAGCCTCCGGGAGGGACCCAGGAAGCCCTGGCCTCACCGTGCAGCACCCACTGCTCCACACAGAACCGCTCTGCAGGGGGGAAAAAGTGAAATAACCTGAGGGAAAGAGGTTTGGAAAAGAAAAGGACGTGCTAAGGCACTAAAATACCTGTGCCAAGTGCCTGGCCCATCCACAGCCACTAGCTGCACCCATAGGCACTTCCAGGAAGAGCGATCCGAGGCCCTAGGAAAGGAAGAGAAGAAAGAATTTCCTGCTCGTGAAGAAGCCAGGGGAGACAGGCCTTAGGGTTAGAGGTGGGGAGAACACCGGCCAGCAGTCAGAAGTCACGCCCCTTTCTCTCTGCGCAATTTCCTGGTCTGAGAAGGTGCTGGTCGCCCCAGGAGTCCCCTTTTAGCTTCAGAATGATAAGACTGGGTCCCCCAGCTGGGCAGCAGGATGCTTCTCTGCCCCTTCCCACTCCCCGTGCTTGGGTGATCCCTCAGCGGGTACACAGCTTCCTTGGGATGAAAGAGATAGCAGGTGAGCTCGGCGCCTGACCGCAGGGGTCTTGGCAGTGACCTAGGGCGATGGTGTGAGGGCCAGTCACCTGTGCAGGTGTTAAAATGTGGACTCCTGGGCCCCTTCCCAGACCTCCTGAGACACTGTATCAGCCTGGGGCTGGGGAATTCAGTGCTCCTTCTCAGGCAATTCTTTATATATATATATTTATTTATTTATTTATTTATTTAAGATAGCAGCTTTATTGATATAAAATACATATAGGCATAGAATTCACCAATTTAAAATGTACAATTCAATGGCTTTTTATTTTTTTAGGATGTTCAGAGTTGTGCTACCATCACCATAATCAATTTTAGAACATTTCCATTGCCTTAAAAAGAAACCCTTTACCCATACCTCAGATCTTACCCGTCACTCCTCATTTCCTGAGCCCCCCAGCCTTAGGTAACTGCTAATCTACTTTCTGTCATATTTGGTCTTTTGTGCCTGGCTTCTTTCACTTGCATGTTTTCAGGGTTCATCCATATTGTAGCATGGGTCAGTACTCATTCCTTTTTATTGCTAAATAAGATTCCATTGTATGGGCATACCACATTTTATGTATCCATCCATCAGCTGACAAACATTTAGGCTGTTACTACTTTTTGGCTGTTACGAGTAATGCCGCTGTGAACCTTGGTGTACAAGTTTTTGTGTGGAGGTATGTCTTCATCTCTCTGTTCTCCAGGTGATTCTGCTACACACAAACACGGATGGTGGTGCCTGGCATGCAGGTGCCAGTAGTTGGGCAATGCCCAGCTCGGCAAGGAGGGGCTAGAGAGGCCCCACACTGCTTGGCCTGATTACTGACAGGCCCCACCGCTTCCCAGCTTGTGCTCAGCCCCCAAGCTTCCTCACACCCCCTCTAGCCCTTCACTGAAGCTGGCTCAGGGCCAGCAAGCAGGGGAGGACGGAGACGTGAGACCTGCCAGCTCTCCCTGGCAGCAGCCGAGCAGCCGCTGTGGCTTCCCTTGCAGGAGGTGGGCCCCACCATGGTGGGCGATGAGCACTCAGATCCGGAGCTGATGCAGCATCTAGGGGCCTCAAAAAGAAGTGTCCTAGGAAACAACTTGTAAGTAGCGGCATTGCTAAGTATCTTCTCCTCACCAGCCCCAGGCCTGTCTGTCCCTGTTCCCTTTACACAACCATCAAGCCCAGGGTCAGCCTTGGAGCCCCTTGTCCTGCATCCTGGGGCTTTGACCTCTGCAGGGGGGGTCCCCGTCTATGGCCTCACCATAGCTCCCTGAGCTTTTTTTTGCTCTGAAAGCTTTCCCACTGGCCCTCCCTTCACAAGAGGACCCCAGGACAAAGTTCCAGGAGAGAGCCTGATTCCCTGGGCATAGGACTCCCTAGAGGACTGTTCCTTGCCCTGCCTTGCTCCAAGCGGGAGCCCATCAAGGCAAAGACAGGCAGAGAGAGAAAGGTTTCTGTCTTGAAGAGCCAGCTGAGTAACAAAGTGAAGCCCTAGAAACAGGGAGCAGGCAGCCTGGGTCCTACTTTCGGCTCAGCTGCTACCTGGGGACTTGGCCACTTTCCTTGGCAGCCTCCCCACCAGTTCCACGTCTGAACAGTGAGCGCTGTTTCCTTTTCTGCCCCCTCACCGCTTCCTCTGTAGGCAGGGGGAACTCTGGCTCCACAGGTTCCAAACTCCTGAGAGGGGTTGGCAGAAGGAGTCCCAGTTCAAAGCCAGGAGAAAGGAGGCCAGCTGGCCCCAGCCCCTTGGGCCAGGTTGGAGGGCTGAAGCCACCAACCCCATCCTTTTGCCTCAAGGCACTTGTCTCAAGATGCCTGGCTTGGGGCCTGAGCCCTTTATCCGCTTGATGGCCCTTCAGAATCAACCCTGAAAGAAGAGAAACCAAGCTTTTCCCATGCCTGGAAGCGGCACCCAGAGCCAGGAGCTATTAGGGGCCAGCCCGTTGTTCCAGGACTGCAGGGCAGCCAGAGCAGGCAGAGGCCTGGGGGAGGAGCCAGGGAGAGCAGGCCACTCCTCCTGAATAGAGCAGTGGCCCAGGGCACGTGAGGTGTCGTGGGGTGTCTGGGTTCTACTATCTGTCAGACGGTGGGAAAGTGGTGACTTCCTTAGGTTGTTAGGAGGATGGGCTCATGCCTGCAAAGCCAGGGGAGGGTGTGGGGACTGTGCACTGAGCTTGGCTCCCAGCTGCAGTGAGTGTTCCTGACCAGGCCTCGTCTTCAGCAGATACCAGCTTTGTTGTTGTAGGGGGAGCTCGCACTGTGTACCCGCTCATGCTGCCCCCTCTTTGCAGTTGTGAGTACTACGTCAATGACCCTCCTCGCATAGTCCTGGACAAGCTGGAACGCAGGGGCTTCCGTGTGCTGAGCATGACGGGTGTGGGCCAGACGCTGGTGTGGTGCCTGCACAAGGAGTGACACCCTCACACCGAGGAGCAGACGGGGCACCCCTTCTTTCGAGTGGTTGCCACTGGCCCCAACCCCCGCCTCACTTCACTACCCTGCCCTTCTCTTCCCAAATCATCACTCTCCTGGGCCCGGAAGCACTGGGCAGTGAGTGGCCTTCTCTGAAACCTGCCTGAGCCGGAGGGAGGGCAGGGCCCGTTGCCCTGGTGTTCCTGCTGTCCCTCCAGCTTCACATCTGGAGAGGGCCCTGGAAGAGGCCATGTTCTGTGGGCAGGCCGAAGGGGCCAGTGAGAGCCAGGCCGCCCCTGGCTGGGAGCTGGGCAGAGCATGGGCCCAGGACTGGGTGGGTGGATCCTGCACAGCGGGTCCAAGCCAATAAAGGGCTGTGATGAGCGGCTGCTCCTCTGCTGGCGCACTGACTCTCACCACAGGGAGCGCCTCTCTGGGGTCTGCCCGCTCACTCGGGGAGGGAGAGGCAGGCCTGGGTGGGGCCCTCTGAGGCAGAGCGCAGACACCAGGGCCACACTTGGGCAGGCCAGCACCCTACAGCTATGTATGCAATAGAGGAAGACTTAAAAAAAAGAAAGTTTATTGGTGGTATTTAAGAAAAGGGCTGTGGTGGGGAGGCCTGGACGCTGGTGCCTACGTGGGCTGCGCCGCCTTGTCCTCCTGCTGCATCTGGGCAATCAGCTGTTGCCGCTCAGCTGCCTGGCGCATGCGCATCATGACGAGGCTCTCATAGTCCCTCTCAGACCGCACTGAGCCCTGGGGGACAGAGTGGGGACAGGGAGGGGTTAAGGGCAGCAGAGCACAGCTCCAGACCCGGAGGACAGGGCCGAGGCAGAGCTGCAGTCAAGAGTCAAGGAGGGAGGATGCCAGGAAGGGGAGGACCCCGGAACAGCCTGCGACCCCGACTCCCCCACATTCCCTCCGAGCAGGCAGGCCTGTGGCCGCAGGCCCACTGCTCAGCTGGCTCCCCTTCAGCCCACCCAACCAGTTATCCCCGCCACCTCTCCTTCCCAGGCCCTTCGCATCTACAGTCAGCTTGGCTTCATCCTTCCCGGGTGAATCACTTCCTAGGCCCTCGGCTCCCTTCACTTCCTCTCAGCCCTTTATTTGACACTCACTTCCTCCACCCTGTGGTTTCTGCTTCTCACAGGTTCCAGTGAAGGGAGGCTGTCAGAGGTGCAGGAATCCACTCCGCTCTGCCCCCTCCCAGCTGCCCACCTTCCCTGTGGCCTGGCTCCTGCTGAGGACGCAGGAGCAGGGAGCCCCACCCTAGACAGCCTCAATCAGCCCCACCCTAGGAGGAGAGAGACAAGCAAGAGGCCGGCTTGCCTCCTAAAAATACAAACCAGGGCTCCTGCAGGGCAGGGCTCGTGGCTTTTTCTTTTATGCTCTTGCCAGCACAGTGCAGGGGATTAAAGAGTGCTGTATTTTAATAATCAAAAGAATAATAAACAGTCACCTCAATGGGCCAAGGCTGTGCGGTGGAGAGGCAGCTCTACGGCAGAGCCCTGAGCCGCCAACCCCATGCCCTGATAAGGTCTGCAGTGGGAATTAAATCTCTTCCTCCCTCAGTGCAGCTGAAGCTGTGTGAAGTGTGAAGCCCACCTGAACTGGCAGAGAAGCCAGCCAGGCCCAGGGGGTTGCACAGAAGAGGACACTGCTGAGCCCTGTTCTGCGGTACACCAAGCTGGGGCACTGTCATGGAATAAGCCAGGGGGAAAGGCTGGTGGCCAGTGATCTGGGGAGTAAGAAGGGAGTGGCTGGAGTTAAGATGCCAGGCCCTGGCCAACTGGTTTGGACTAAGGGGTGTACAAAACCGGGAAGTGGTATGCAGCTCAGATGCCCCTGTCCCTGCCCACGGCCTCACCCCTCCTCCTTCCCAGACTGCAGCAGCAGCAGCTCTGAGGAGAGCTGCCCTCCCAGCCAGACCCACTTCCTAAGCTTGGCCCAGAGCACTGCTGAAATTCAGGGCAGCCCCATGTGGCCCAGCCCCCTCCAAGAGGAGGGACCCTGGGCAGCCGGAGGGGAAGGGCTGGAGCACAGCGGAGTAGGAGGCAGCAGGACCCAGGACCTCAACTGCTCTCCCCTGCTCTGAGGCCATCTGGGTCAATCAAGGAGGGATAAGGAAATGAGCGGCTAGACTGGGTGTCAGGCCAAAGGGAGGGCAATTCTCTCCACCCCCCCAAGGTAATGCTGCTCTGCCAAGAAAACGTGGAGTCACCCTGGCGTGCCTGAGCCCAGCCCTGGGCGGAGCCAACCCTTTACAGGCACGGGGCTGTTCCCCGTTAACACACCCTCTGCCTCTTTCTCCCTATACCTGCAGGTTCTGCTAATGAGGGCCTGTCACCAGGCCCCAGGGCTGAGTCACTCGCACCAGGGACAGGTCTCTCTTCCTTCCCCAACAATTGTTCCACATGCCTGCCTTTCAATTAACTCCCACCCTCCCTGGGCTCCTCCCTCCCAGACACACTGGGGGCTGGGGAGTCTGGCCTGCCCAGGGTGGTGGGCCTGTGGGGAAAAAGGAGGCCGCGTGGTGACACATAAAGCAGGCTGCCCCCACATGAGTCCCCAGAGGAATCTTAAGCTCCCCAGTGCCCTGGGGTGTTGGCCCGGGCTGCCCAATCCCTGCCTGCGGATGCTGCAATTACCTCAGCACGAAACCCAGCTTCCCACCTGACTGACTCAGCTGCAAACAATAACACAGCTCCACTGCCACACACAGGCACAAACAGCCAAGCCACTCATCAGAGTCCCCAGCCGCAGCAGACAGCACAGCCCTGTGCTGCTCTGGACATGGGTGCAGGGGCCAGGGAGGGAAGGTGAGCAGGGCCATGAGGAGCCCAGTGCCGGCCAAGGAGCACAGGCTGCCCCCGCCAGCTGAGAAGATCCATCTCTGACTCCACGGGAGCAGCCCTCACTCTGGCTCCAGTAAGTGCTGCTTCTTCCTCTTGGGGTTTTTTCTACTGTCCTATCAAGTGACCAGGCCACTCCTGTCCCTCTGGGAAACTCCCAGCTCTCTGCTCTCCTGGACAAAAGCACCCTCCTCCTGCAGCCTCATCTCACCATCCAAGATGCTGGCCAGAGGCCTATGCTGAGCAGAAACCTGGAGGCCCCTGCTCCGGGCCCAGTAGGGCCATCTCTCCAATTCCTGACAGTCACTTCTCCAGCAGGGAACCAAATGGCCCGCGGCTGCTCTTGACCAGGCTTCGGAGGTACCAGGCTTGTCTGCTGGCTCCCCGGGGTCCCATGGAGACCTGGCGGAAAGGCTCCTTCCGCAACGCCTCCTTCTTCAAGCGGCTGAGCCTGGGGCGGCCACGACGACTCCGGCGACAGGGCAGTGTGCTTAGCCAGGCCAGCACAGCTGGCGGGGACCATGAGGAGTACAGCAACCGAGAGGTCATCCGGGAGCTGCAAGGGAGGCCAGATGGCCGGCGCCTGCCACTGTGGGGAGATGAGCAGCCCCGGGCCACCCTGCTGGCCCCCCCGAAGCCCCCGCGTCTCTACCGAGAGAGCTCCAGCTGCCCCAACATCCTGGAGCCGACACCTGCCTACACTGCTGCCTACTCGGCTACCCTGCCCTCAGCGCTCTCCCTGGCGGGCACCCTCCACCACTGCTCCGAGGAGGACCTTCTGGACACTCCCCCCTTCCAGGGGACACGGGCTCCAGACCTTAATGATCCCTTCTTCTCCTTCAAAGTGGACCTGGGGATTTCTCTTCTTGAAGAAGTTCTACAGATGCTGAGGGAACAGTTTCCCAATGAGCCCAGCTTCTGAATGCGGCGAGGGTGGGCAGAGAAGGGCTGACTGGAAGACCCAGAGCCTGGGGACCCAGGGAAGGAGGGTACAGTCGTGGATTAAGGAAAAGGTAGGGAGACGAATCCAGGGCCCTGCCTGCCCTCTGGGACCTGAAGAATCCTCCAGGTCACCCCAGAGTGCAGGGCAGAGGGTCAGAGGCAAGCTGGAAACGCTGTGAGGGTGGCGCTTGCTGGCAGGGACCCTGAAGGCAGCTGGCTAAGCTGGGGAGGGAGGCCACGCCTAAACTGCGGGGACCAGGCAGAGGTCAGCAGAGGGGGAGGGTGGCACAAGTGCCAGTCAAGGGGTGGAAGACACAGAGACCTGGCAGATCAGACAGGTGCCCTGCGCCAGCCCCCTCTGAAGCCACTGTCAACAGAGAGAGGTTACAGGACAGGTCTAGGCAAAAGTGGTCCACCCCAGGCAGAAGAGGAAGGGGGAGACTTGAGGGGAGGAGGGTGAGACAGGCTTGACCTTGTCTGATACGGTAGCCACTGGCTCCATGTAGCTGTTGTAGTTGGAATTAATATAAGTAAAATTAAAAATTTAGTTCCTCAGTTGCACTAGCTGCATTTCAACTGCTCAACAGCCACACATGACTAACGGCTACCACGGCTACCACACTGGACAGTGCAGGTGAACATTAACATCACTGGAGAAGGTTCTATCGGACAGCGCTGGCCTAGACCATGGCCTGGAGCCACCAGTGGCATGGTGGGAAGGGGAAGCACATGGGCCTGCGAGGGGAGGGAGGGGCTGGCAGAGTCGGAAGAGCAGAGCACGGAGACATACAGAGCCTAACTCATGAAAAAGGCCAAAAGAATCTCAGCAGAAACGGGCGCGTGAGAGACTTGAGCTGCCAACACAGCCGCCCGGAGCTCTCCCCAGTGCCCGAGGAAGGTGGCTCGAGGGCATGCCAGCCAAAGGCACAGACACACCTTGCAAAGGGGTGCTATGGGGAATCCCCAGAATCATCACTGATGGGAGCCCTTGGGAAATGCACCAAAAATAGTGGTAGATTTCCCCCCTTCCCACCCCCATGAGAAGTGGCTTAGGGGATGGACCCAAACTCGTGGCTGTTACCGTGAAGAGGCGTAGCTGGTCTGCCTCTTCCACAGAAGAGCTGTGGCCCACAGCTGGTCCACCAGGACTGGAGAGCTCTGCCTGCCCGGACCGTCTGAGGACGGGGGCCTGCCACCCAGGGCCGAGCCCCCTGGGTCAAGGCCATAGGCCGCGCTACTGCCCCACTCTGTGGCCTGACCAGAAGACTTGAAACCAGAGCCCAAGTTGGCTGGGCCATGTGGTTCTGACATGCCAGGCCTTTCCAAGCGTGGCAGAGGGGGAGAGGGGAGCTTCAATGCACACGCTTCCACAACCCAGACCTTGTGGCCCCCTCTTCCCTCCTCTTGTGTGGATGTGCCGAGCTGAAAGCCTCCCCTCTGGATGCAGGAGATAATAAATAAAGTTCTTTCTAACACAGCCTATGGAGTGTCATCTGGGGCTGTGAAATGCTGGGACTCACAGTGGGGGAATGAGGTCTCTAAAGAAGGGTCCTGAGTTGGGTTCAGACCAGTTCATTTTCCTTCTCTGTCCAGGGTCTGGGACACACTCGCAGAAAACTTCCCGTCCTCACGGCCAGGTGAGGGGCACGTAGGGGAGCAGGGGTGGCATGACCGAGGCGATGAAAGCAAAGGCCTTGCTGACACACGGAGGGGCATTCCCCCACAGAGGGGTCTGTGAACACATCAGCCTGAGGCTCCCACACACCCCCAGGCCATTTCACAGAAGGGAGAGTCCTTGGCCTGAAAGCTCTCTGTCCCACCAAAGTAGGGGCAGGTGTGACCAGGGCCCTGTGTGTGTGTGTTTGGGGGGTGCTGAGCTGTGAGGACTAAGAGCTAGTGCTGGGCACGCGTCAGCTGAAGTCTCTGATTCACTATGAGTCAGGCACCCAGGTAGCGCCCCAGTGTCAGCCGGGTAGCCCGTGTTATTTCTAAGGAAATGATCCCTCTTGCCAGCGGGGGCCTGTCTAGGACAGACACATCTGGAAAACAAGTTGGGAAGGGAAGCAGCTGCCCGTGTCACCTGCCTCTTCCCCGCAGCACTAGGTCGTCTAAATGCCAAATCCTTCACACCACAACCGAGCACCCCGTGGCCCAGGAAAACCCCTTTGAGTGATGGTGAGAGCCCCAACTGGAGCCTGGGACAGGAGGGAAGGTAAGGTCTAAGAATTCTGCGTGGTGTGGGGCCCCCTGGCTCTCAGAGCCAAAAACATGTCAGCACGGAACCGCAGTCCCCCTGCTTGGTGGGTGGACCTGCCCATCTCACTCTACTCCCCGTGACCTGCATTTGCAAGGAAAGGGCCCTGAGAAGAGCCCAAACAGGAAAAGGGCCCCCAAACTCTGAGCAGGCCAAGTTGGGTGAGGCCTGGCTCCTTACCTGTGACAGTCCTGGGTGGCTGAAGCCCACTGCACCCTGGGGCTGTCCCTCCAACCAGGAAATCTTCAGAGGGTTATTGACCAGGCCCACTTCATTCTGGACAGCCAGCTCCTGCCAACACAGCATCCAGCCCTGGTCCCATCACTCCAGTCAGCTATGAGGTGGCTCTCTCTTCCCCCACTGAAAGAACCAGAGCCAGCACTCTCGTCCTCCAAGAGGGCCAAGCAACCTCCGCAAACCTCCCACGGTGCTGTGCTGAAGCTCTGACCCTCCTCATGGGCGATTGAGGCGTACGAGCCTTCTGACTGAGGAGTGGGAGAAGGGGAGAAGGCAGTGCGGGACCCCCAAACTGGAGGCGTGCCGGCTTCCACAGGAGGGTGGAGGGTGTGGACCAGGCAGCAGATAACAAAGTCAGTCTGTGCTCTCCTTCATCCCTGGAGCATTCTCCCATCCGTCCCTTCACTTGCTGTGCCACTACTCCCGGGAGTTGGGGGGCTCCTGGGGAACTTTGGCTCTGAGCTGGACCAGAGATCCCTGGGGAGTGTGGATACCTAAGCTCAGAGGGCCCACAGAATTAGGTCCCTCCCCTGGAATGGCAGGGCGCCAGTGGCCCCCCAAAGCCTCACGCAGCACTCACCGCAGCCTTGACGGTCGCAAACTCCACCACGGCGGTGCCTGCCTTCTTACTGGACAGCACCAGGTTGAGCACCTCTCCATACTGTGGGGACAAGGGGCCCTGTAAGCATGGCTCAGCCTTCAGGATGGCCCACCTCATGCCAGAGACAAGCCTGGGCTGCCCTGAGGCCCACCAGGGCATTACTTCTTGTTGCTAGGCTCCCAGAGCGGGGAGAGCAGAGATGGGAAAGGAAGGACTTTTCCAGGAATGCAGAAGGATGGCACAGGGGAGCTGGGCCAAGGACTGGGCACTTAGAAAGGCAGAGCTGCACAGCTGCGTCAGCAACTGAAGGCAGTGGAGAGAATGGGGCTTTTGTGCCAGATGCCCACATACTCTGTCCCCACACTCGGCCAAGCCCTCTGCTTCTAGGGATGACAAGGGCTAGACCCGGCAGTGAGGGTGAGACCAGGCCGGAGGCCACACATGGCAACAAGAGTGACTGGAGGGCGGTGGCCTGGGGAGAAGTCTCCAGGCTGTCCTATGGTCTATGTGACAGAAAAAACAAAAGGCAGGTAGAGACGGAAGGGAAGTTTAGGAAGGAGCTCCTGGGGTTTGGGCTGAGATGTGGCATGAGGTGACAGGAAAGGGGCAAGTCAGCAGGGCAGACCTTCTGAAAAAGCTGCAGGAGGACGTCTCTGGAGTAGCCACCATCCGACTCGACCTCCTTCTTGCACCTCCATTTCAGCTGAGAAGACAGCAGTGGGCGTCACCATTAACCACTGACCTTCGCCTGAACAGCACAGACCCCTACACTGAGCTTTAGTCCACACAGACACCCTGCCAGTCTTCAAGGCCCTTCTAATCTAGGGAGCACCCCCCCCAAAATGTGTTCCCCTTGAAAATGACAGGCAGGCACCCTGCTCACCCACTGCCGTGTTTCCAGCCCTATAAGATACTCTCCTTCGGGGGCTTCTGGAGAGTGCTGCGCTGAAACCGTGAGGGCTAAGAGCAGCCTTTCACGGCACATCCTCATCCCGAGGCGGCAGAATGGGAGGATGTGGGTAGTGCTGTTGGCTCCTAGATCCAGCGTCCCTGCCAGAACCCCGAGCCACTGGAAGCATCTGCTCTTGCGGATAGAGGTAGTGTAAAGTGGCCCATGGGCCCACAGGGCTCACCTTTAGCTTGGGGGTCGCTTTGCCTTCAGGATTTTCTGGCTTTCC
This sequence comes from Equus quagga, assembly GCF_021613505.1. Taxonomy (NCBI): domain Eukaryota; kingdom Metazoa; phylum Chordata; class Mammalia; order Perissodactyla; family Equidae; genus Equus; species Equus quagga. The sequence goes on from NC_060268.1 coordinate 38,184,127, forward strand.
TAGAAAATTTGGGGAAATTAGCAAGGTAGAATATGAGGAAGCCAGAGATTCTCCCAAAGGAGATACTGCCCAGAGCCAGAAGGACCTAGAAAAAGTCATTCCTGACTAAGGGCAGTGTCTGCCCTGCCCTGCTGAAGAGCCTGGTGGGGAAGGTAGAGGCAATAACGCCCGCATCCCGACGAGCCGCTAGCCCAGGGGCGTCTGCCCAGCTGCCTGCTGAAGGCCACGGTCAGCACTCTGCCAACAAAGGGCTGGGGGCAAGAGGCAGAGGCACAGACCACACAGTTCCCCTGAAACAAAGTGTCCCAGGGCCTTTCCCCCTAGTAATATGCTCCAAAATAGAACCAGCTCTGCCTGGGACTGAGACCAGAGGGGCCAGGACATCTTAGGCAGAGTGAAAAGCAAATAGGCCCCAGAGAACTGGTAGGAAGAAGGGACAGGCGGCACGTGTCCGAGAGGGGTGCCTCTGGGTTCCGGCAGGTGGAAGCCTCCACAGCGACTCCACTGGGCAGCCAGCATGGCCACTCTGGGCATCTGGAGCCCCCTCAGAGGTGGAGGCGGCGGGGCCTGGCCTCTCACCTCTCAACCTCTGCTCCCGTTCCTGGCGGATCTGCTCCTGGATCAACCGCTGCTGCTCCTGCAGCTGCCGGGAACCCTCTTCTCGCAGGCGTTCAATCTGCAGAGCAGGGGTTGGGAGGGTGACAATTCTGTGCAGATCCAATTCCAGGTTGGCTCACCTTGTAAAGGTCCCTGGGAGGTTCCACCTGCAAGGTAGGGCTCAGCAACCTGCGGGTGGGACAGATTACCCAGATCCTACAGAAGAAGGTGGAAAGGTGCCCTCCCCTGCCACGACCGCCACTGGGTCCCCCTCCTCCTCCTGCAGATGGCCTCGGGCCAGTGTGCCTGGACGCTCACCTCTTGCTCAAGCGTCCTGGTGCTCCGGCTCTCCTCCTCCTCCTCACTGCCATGGGCCTGGGCCTGCCGCTCCCGGGCCTCCAGGTCTAGGCACAAAGGTCGAATGACCCAATGTCTGGTCTAAGCGGTTTCTGTGTGGCCTCAGCCCGCCAGCTCCGGATGCTTCCCCAGAGTCTCACACGGGATGAAACCATACAGTAACTCTGCCACCTGCCTCCACACCCCTGTGCTCCCAAGTTCATTTCTACTGAGAAAAGTCATAGCACAGAAGAAGCATAGGCTGCAGCTGAGCGGCCGGGGTCTGGAAGAGTTAAATCAGCTCACGCTGATCAAGCCGTTCAAGAGTTAAATCAGCTCTCTGATCAGTGAACAGGGCGTGGGTGGGTGCTTATGTCGTGGGTGGGTGCTTATGTCAGCGGCCCAGGGCCATGTCAGGGATGCCAGTAGGTGGAGCTGCTGGACTCCGCTCCTGGAGTTTGGCACCACAGCCTGACCTGTGACCCTGCTTTGGCTTTGATGCTTTTCCCACCACTGAGCTCAAGTTCCCACTGTCTTCTTTCCCTCCCCCTCAACTTGCACTGATCAAGCCTCACTGCGGACCGGCTACGGCCACTCCTAGAGGGACGGCCGACTCTGTGCGAGGGAGTCACCCCAGGTCCTGGAGCCCTTCCCGCCTTCCAAGAGAAACTTGCTTGTGGCTCTGTGCCAGGCCAGTTGCTGTGGCAAACCCTTCTCTCAGGCCTGGGCCTCACTGCTTTCTTTTCTCTGCACTTTACTTGCCTACAATGTCCAAGGTTGTTTGTTTGTTTTTGATAGACAGATGGATGTACTGGGATGGCATATGCACATGTTAAATATACAGATATCAAATAGGTGAGAAGAAGGGGAGAAAAATCAAGAAAAGAATGCCTGGAACAATCTTACTAGGGTGATGGAAATATTCTAAAATTGATTTACAGTCGTAGGTGCACCATTTGGTAAATTTACTAAAAATTCTTGAATTGTACACTTGAAATGGGTGGATATTATGATATACAAAATATAGCTCAATAAAGCTATTTTTATAAAAAAAGAATGCCTAGACTTCTCTGGATCTTTCCGAGGGGACTTCTCAGAGTGAAAGCTCTGTGCAGAAATGAGGCTGGGAGGAGTCACCAGGACGGCACAGTGACTGAGAACACTGGTCCTGCTCACACTGCGTGGCTTTACGTCCCAGCGCCAGCAAGTTCTTATCCTTTTGGTGCCTTAGCTTCTTTGTCTATAAAAAATGGGTTTAGTAATACCCACTCCTTGGATGGTTGTGATAATTAAAGGAGACAGTAAAACATCTGTCACAATGCTTAGCTAATAGTAAATCTAGTCACTGTTATTATTTCTAAGGGTGTCCTTTGGGATCCACCCCTAAGAACAGGGTTCTGCCTAGAGCTGAGCAAAAAAAGCTGAGTAGCTGGAACTGAAGTTCCAGGAAGACAGGTGAGGGAGCTGCGTGGGAATGGCCCCGGGAAGCCGCAGGCCACCCAGCACCACGACGTCACCTACCAAGTTTCACTTTCTTCCTTCTCTCATCAAGTTTCTGGGTCCTCTCTGCTGCCTGCTTCTTGGCTTTCCTGACCTTGTCATACGCAGCCTGGTGGGAGAAAGGAACGCCAAGGAGCACTCAGCCAGAGAAGCACAGAGCCCAGGCATCTTCCTGGTCCCGCCACCCAGCCCCAGAGCCGTCGGGAAGCAGCCTGGTGACTGGGTCTCCGGGCTGGGACGGCAAGGACTGTGCCACATGGCAGGGTATAGAAGATGGAGGGGGAAGTGCCATAGTGGTCTCTACCCTGGGGGACGATTCAGATAGAGGAGGATGTGCTCACCCTGGCCGCAGCATCAGTCAACACCTCCAAGGCCTGAGAAAGCTGGTGGAAGAGTTCAGCTAAACATAAGGATCAAAAAAGAGAGAAAAGAAAAATAGTTAGACTTGGTGATGGTGTGCTCCCTCAACAAAGCACCTCAAAGAAGCCAAAGGCTGGCAGAAAAGCTGACATCAGCAGATGAAGGACGAGCAAAGAAAGGTGTGCACATCAGCAAATGACCAGAGGCCCCTAAGGTGCAAAGAGCAGCTGTGGGGCCCAGCACCAGGCTGCGCGCATCGGCGCTGCACAGCACTCACACGGGAGCAGAGATGGGGAAACACCACACCCAGGCAAGCGGGTCTCCTTCTTCCCATGCCTAAGACTCTCACCTGCCCTGGGATTATCCGGATTTTTGTCTGGGTGGCAGGAGAGGGCCTTCTGCCTATATGCCTTCTTCACCTGGAAGAGTCAGAAGATGTGGTTAATCACTCTCTCATCCACAGGCAGACAGGAAAGCCTTGCTGAAGCGATAAGGGAAATCGAGGGAGTGTTCCCCATCACTAGAAGACAGGCTGCTGGCTCCCACAGTGCAACAGTCACTTCACAACCACCGAGGACATTTGCAGTTGAGGAGGTAAAGGCCACGGAGGGAGGTGGCTGCTGTCCCACAGCAGGGGCGCTGGGCCCACTTCCTGCCCACAGCCCAATCCTACCACCTAGGATGTCCAAGGGCTCCTGGCAGGGGCAGGTTTCTCTACGGCCACATGGGAACAGACACCCTCACACGTTCTTCTTGGGCATGTAAAGCGGGGCAACCTTTCTAGAGGAAAATTTAGCCATCAAATTTTAAAATTTTCCCTTTGACTCACTTGTAAGAATTTGGACTTGTAGAAGTATGCCAAAATAAACACACAAGGATGTCCACTGTAACACTGTTTATATCAGCCCCCAACTGGAACCATCCAAAATCTCCATCAACAGGGAGATCCAGTGAAAAAATTATGATAGACAGAAGTCTATATGTGATGACTAGAAAGATCTTCAAATCCTTATCACAAGAAATAAAAAAATAAAATTCTGTAACTGTGTACGGTGACGGAAGTCAACTAGACTTCTTGTAGCGATCATTTCACAATCTATACAAATATGGAATCATCATATTGTACACCTGAAATTAATACAATGCTATAGGTCAATTATACCTCAATGAAAAAAAAAATCTTCAAGGTATAGTGTGTGAAAAAAACAAGGCTTAGAACAGTATATACAATATGATCATTTTGGGGTTTAAAATAAACAAATAAATAAAAGAAACATAAATAGTTAGAGATAGTCAAACCAGTGCAGAGCCTTTGTTTTCTTTTTTCTCAAAGTAATCGTAAGAAATTTAACAGAGGTGGGGCCGGCCCCGTGGCCGAGTGGTTAAGTTTGCCAGCTCCGTCTCGGCGGCCCAGGGTTTTGCCGGTTCGGATCCTGGGCGCAGACATGGCACTGCACACCAGGCCATGCTGAGGTGGCGTCCCACATGCTACAACTAGAAGGACCTACAACTAAAAAGAAATATACAACTAGCTACCAGGGGGCTTTGGGGAGAAAAAGGAAAAACAAAATCTTAAAAAAGAAAAAAAGTATTACTTCTTAGATCAGAAAAATAAACCAACATAGGTACCAATATTCTCTTTCACATATTACCCACCCAGCTGTTTTAAGGGAAAGCAGAGCTCAAAATCCCAGGATCTGCCCTCTGCTTCCTGAGGCCTTGCCTTCACTTCCGCCTGCACACCTCACCTGCTGCTCAAACCTCCTGGCAGGAGGAGCCTCTGTACCCAGAACTTCCACGAGCAGCCAAGCAGACTGGCTATCCGGGCTTCTCAGAGGGAACCAATAAATACTTCTATCCACAGTGTGTGAAACAAGGACCTTCAGAGGCAAGCAGCCAGCAGCACCAGGGTAGGGCCTGTGGGTGGGTGCCTGGTTCCACTACCACCTCCATGGCCAAGGAGGGCCAGCAGCTCCTAGCCCAGGACCTCTGGGGTGTGCTGCCACCTGCTGGGCCATGGCCAGCACCACACCTCCATCAGCCCATCAGCTCCAGAGCCAGAGGGAGTACCACTCACAGGACCGGCCTTGAGCAGCCAGGGTGCAGAAGTGCTTCCTGGCCCTCCCACCTTCCAATCGCCCAGCTGTGCTCACCTGGCCCACCGGCTTGCCTCCCCACCCCAACCTGGCTTTCACCACTGAAAAAGAACAACAACAAAATCTAGCTCCGTTTTCACTATTAGAAAAATACTAAGAGAAGTGGAGGTGATAGTTTTACAAATAAGCTTACATTAGAAACATCACCTTTACTCTTCAGGCCCCTCTGCATTTCCCTTTTCTCCCTTTCTCTTCCTTTTGCCACCCCCATGGTGACCCCGACCTCATTTCTATTTTATTTTAAGTCTAGCCTTTACTACATATTCTTTATATTTTAAGGTCTTTTGTTTTTTTCAATAAGTGAAACAATCCAAAAATATATAAAGAGAAAGTTCAAAAGCTAATGTTCTTTCCCCATTTCCCCCACCCTCTCATCCAGGTTCCAACGTTAACTGGATGGTGGGCGTCCTCCTAAACCTTCCTCCTTGATCAGTGTGACACTCAGGAGTCTTCCGGGGTTTGTTTCAGCCTCTCTACCCCCACCTCTCTCTCCGGCCCCGTGTCCGCCTCTCTGAGGCGGGTGAGAAGCAGACAGAGGCGGGGTGCCTCTTGCCTCACCCCACAGCGCCCCCTGGGAATGACCTTCCTCGGGACCAGGAGCAGCAGCGCGCCCTACTGGTGTCAGGGATTCCGTGGACTAGGGTTTCTCTGGTCTCGCGGGGCTCTCTAAAGTGTTATATGTTCTTTTTCGTAAATCAAAGAGGGACAATAAAAGAGAGAGGGGGGGCAAGAGAGATAAAAGGAGCATGCGGTAGCCTGGGTGGTAGTACATTCTTTGTTTTCTTTTTTTTTCTTTTGAGAGGATGCTTTATGGATTTTATTCTAAAGGAATGATATTAAATATTGTTTTGTGGTTTATAATTCACTTTAGATGTTCTATATCAAAAAATTGCTTTTTTACTTAAATAAGGAAACAAAATTGTTCAAAGTGAAAAAAATTAATTATGTAATAATGGGAAATTAATCTGTACATATTAACTTGCTTCCTTATCAATTCTCCTTCCAGAATGTGTTCCTTTGACAAACGTCCATAACCGTCTCAGCAGATTTTATTTGAAGCAGCAGTGCAACTACGCAGACCTAGGTAACCTCACTCCGTCTGGGTGGACCCCAGCTTACCCCCACTCCTCTAGCCTCCCACACTCCCCACATCTACAACCAAACACCACTGCCCCAATCAGCTTGATGAATCCTGGACCCCCATTCCCTCAAGGCCTGCTATGGGCCTCAAGTCCAAACCACCCTTTAAAGGTGTAAAGGGCTGAGCATTCTGTGTTTGAAGATCCAATAGGGAAACGTTATCAGTTTCATGCACTGGCTGGATACTAGTAGGGAGAGAGGTGAGGCTAGGAAGTCAAGGTGAGGATGCTATTCATTCCCAGGGAGGTACATCTAAGGGTAGAAGGAGGCCTCTCTGAGAACCCTCCAGTACAGCCCTGAATCTACTCCACCTGCTGGATCCACGGAGGGAACATGTAGGACATACAAGGGCTGAGCTGGAGCTGGGGATATAGAGGAAACTCAGGCATTTCCTTGACACTGAAGAGGAAGGATGCTCTTAGCAAGGAAGATGGCCATGAAAACAATGAATTACATTACAGTCACGGTGTGTGAGATGCCATAACGTGGTCCATAAGAATGAAAACACAGAGCCAGCCCTGATGGCCCAGTGGTTAAAGTTCAGCGCTCACCACTTTGGCAGCCCAGGTTCGCTTCCTGGTCACGGAACCAAACCACCTGTCTGTCAGTTGCCATGCTGTGGCGGCAGCTCACATTGAAGAACTAGAACAACTTACAATTATATACAACCATGTATATGATATGGGGCTTTGGGGAGGAAAAAAAAAATAATGAAAACACAGAGAAGATGGTGACTAATATTAGCCCTGAAGGCTTCCCAGAGGAGGCAGTATCTGAGCTGGGTCTGAAAGATGAGCAGTACTTCTTCTGAGAGGAGAAATGTAAAAGCTTTGCTTTAATGGGGAAAAGGTGCTGAGAACAAAAAAGGACATGAAAAAAGAGAGACATGGTTGCAATAAAACATAGAAGTAAAAATATTTTTGTCAAAGGATATTTTGGTTAATTAAAAAACTTCAACCAAAGAAAAGTAATGGAAGAAAACTAGAAAAAGAATAAATTCATACAAACAGGTTTTCACTCACAGACTTGGGATGAAGAAATGCCAGGGAATGAGAGCACACATACAGGCAAAGAAACGCTAACCGGGCCGAGAAGAGAAGGAAACAAAGAAGAAAGAATGATGAACTTAACTCAGGCAAGGGTACTGAAAACATAAGAAAATTCATGTGACTCATAATGTACATGTGCTTCATGAAAGACAGAGCAGAACGATCAGAAGGGAAAGCCCCAGGTGCACACGAGCAGGGCCAGACGTGCACAGCCTTCTGAGCTCACGAGAGGAGGCTTTTGGGGTCTCCAAGCCCAAAGAACTTGAACCTCGATGTTCTCTGTCAGCTAGGAAAGCGTATCATAAAGCACAAAGGCAAGATTAATATTAGGAACATATAAGGTTGGCTCATACAGTAATAAATGTAAAAACTCAATATATGGTAAAAAGTATTATTAAAATTTATTACACCGAGTGAAAAAAAGTTCTATTATCATCTCAAATCATATACCAAAATAATTCCAGACAGATCAAAAACCAAATATAAAAAACAAAATTAAAAGAACCTAAAAGAAAGAAAGCATTGGGACCATTAGTCTGCCTTTAGGATGGGAAAGAAATTCCTAAGCATTAAAGCCAGGGAAGAAATCACACACACGTGTGCACACATGCAGGCACACATACACAAAATGAATGGATCTACAATGAAAAATTTTAAATTTCTCTAACTCAAAAATAATAGGGCCAGCCTGTGGCATAGCAGTTAAGTTTGTGTGCTCTGCTTTGTCAGCTGCAGGTTCACAGGTTCGGATACCGGGTGTGGACCCACATACCGCTCATCAAGCCATGCTGTGGTGGTATCCTACATACAAAAATAGAGGAAGACTGGCACAGATGTTAGCTCAGCAACAATCTTCCTCAAGAAAAAAGAGGAAGATTGGCAACAGATCTTAGCTTAGGGGCAATCTTCCTCATCAAAAAAAAATTGGACAAAATTAAAAGACAGGGAAAATGAAAACTGAGGGAGTTATCTGCATGAAATATAAGACAACACAATCCTCACTATAAAAAGAACTCATGCCAAAAAAAAACAAACTACAAGGAAATACAGAAAGAACATGAAGAGACAATTTATAGAATACAAATGATTAATAACAAGAAAATGTTCAACCTCACACACACAAATTAAGTCCCTTTTCACCTATTGATGGACAACAAGGAAGAACAGGATGGTGTTTAATGTTGGTGGCTTTGTGGTGAATATGACACAATGATTCTGGAAAGCAATCTGGCAGTTCATATCAGGAGGCTTTGAAAAGTGCAGACCCTTTGATCCAGCAAGGCCTCTTGCAAGAGTCTGTTCTAAAGCCAGCCCTGATGGCCCAGCAGTTAAAGTTCGGTATGTTCCACTTTGGCGGCCCGGGTTTGGTTCCTGGGCGTGGAACCACACCACTCTCGTCTGTCAGTAGCCATGGTGTGGCGGTGGGTCACATAGAAGAACCAGAAGAATTTACAACTATACACAACTATGTACTGGGGCTTTGAGGGGGAAAAAGAAGAAAAAAGGAGGAAGATTGGCAACGGATGTCAGCTTAGGGCCAATCCTCCTCTACAAAAAAAGGTCTATTCTAAAGAAATATTTAAAACTTCATACAATATTTATAAATACTGCTGTTTATTTATAGCATTATTTATAATAAGGTCAGTAGCATTTACATTCCAAAAAATAGTAACTAGCACTTATATAGCCAGGTTTTGGGGTTTTTTTGAGGAAGATTAGCCCTGGGCTAACATCTGCTGCCAATGCTCCTCTTTTTTTTTCCTTTTTTTTATTTGCTGAGGAACACTGCCCCTGCAGTAACATCCATGCCCATCTTCCTCTACTTTACATGTGGGATGCCTACCACAGCATGGCTTGCCAAGTGGTGCCATGTTCGTACCTGGGATCTGAACTGGCGAACCCTGGGCTGCCAAAGTGGAACGTGCGCCTCTGGGCCGGCCCCTACCAGCTCTTATATAATGCTCACTGTGTGCTACGCTCTGTTTGAAGTGCTTTATATCCAATAACTTATTTAACCCTTAAAACATCCCTATGAGGTAAAAACTATTATCCTCATTTTATAAATGAGGAAACTATGACATAATGAGGGGTTAATTATGATACTGAAACTATATTCAAATAAAAAAACATGCAGGGGCCAGCCTGGTGGCGCAGTGGTTAAGTACACACGTTCCACTTTGGTGGCCCGGGGTTCACTGATTCAGATCCCAGGTGCGGACATGGTACTACTTGGCAAGCCATGCTGTGGTAGACGTCCCACGTATAAAGTGGAGGAAGATGGGCACGGATGTTAGCTCAGGGCCAGTCTTCCTCAGCAAAAAGAGGAGGATTGGCAGCAGATGTTAGCTCAGGGCTAATCTTCCTCAAAAAAAAAAAAAAAAAAATTCCAAAGGCATTTTTCACAGAAATAGAGAAAACAATCCTAAAATTTGCATGGAACCACAAAAAACTCTGAATAAGTAGAGTGATTCTGAGAAAGAGGAACAAAGCTGGAGGCATCACACTTCCTGATTTCAAACTATATTACAAAGCTATCATAATCAAAACAGAATGGTATTAGCACAACAAAAGATACACAGATCAATGGAATAGAATAGAGGGGCAAGGAATAAACCCATGCATATATTGTCAATTAATTTACGACAAAGGAGCCAAGAATATACAATGGGGGAAGGACAGTCTCTTCAATAAATGGTGTTAGGGAAATTGGACAGCACTATGCAAAAGAATGGAACTAGGGTTGGCCTCGTGGCAGAGTGGTTAAGTTCCCGTGCTCCGCTTTGGCAGCCCAGGTTTCACTGGTTCAGATTCTGGGCGCGGACATGGCACTGCTCATCAGGCCATGCTGAGGCAGCGTCTCACATTGCACAACTAGAAGGACCTACAAGTAGAACATACAACTATATGCTGGGTATATACTGGGGGGCCTTGGGGAGAAGGAGAAGGAAAAATACATATTGGCAACAGACATTACCTCAGGTGCCAATCTTTAAAAAAAAAAAAAAAAGAATGAAACTGGACCACTATCTTACACCATACACAAAAATTAACACAAAATAGGTTAAAGACTTGAATTTAAGACTTGAAATCTTATACAACTCCTCGAAGGAGGGGCCGGCCCCATGGTGTAGTTGTTAAGTTCAGTGCGCTCCATATGGTGGCCCAGATTCATGGGTTCAGACTCCAGGTGCAGATCTACACCACTCGTCAGCCATGCTGTGGTGGAGACCCACACATAAAGTGGAGGAGGACTGGCAAAGACGTTAGCTCAGGGTTAATCTTCCTCAGCAAAAAACCCCCAAATTCCTAGAAGGAAATAAAGGTGGTAAGCTCCTTGACATTGGTCTTGGTGATGATTTTTTAGATTTGACACCAAAAACAAAAGCAACAAAAGCAAAAATAAACAAGTGGGACTACATCAAACTAAAAAGCTTCTGCACAGCAAAGAAAACAATCAACAAAATGAAAAGGTAACCTACAGAATGAGAGAAAATATTTGCAAATCATATATCTGACAAAGGGTTAATATCCAAAATACATAAAGAACTCACACAGCTCAATAGCAAAAAAAAAAACCCACAACAATTTGATTTAAAAATGGCCAGAGGATCTGAATAGACATTTTTCCAAATAATACATCCAGATGGCCAACAGGTACACGAAAAGATGTTCAACAGGGAAACGCCCATCAAAACCACAATGAGATATATCAGCTCACACCTGTTAGAATGGCTAGCATCAAAAAGACAAGAAATAACGAGTGTTGGCGAGGCTGTGGAGAAAAGGGAACAAACCCTGTGCAGTGTTGGTGAGAATGTAAACTGGTACAGCCACAAAGGAAAACAGTACAGAGGTGGTTGCTCAAAAAATTAAAAATAGAACTACCATATGATCCAGCAATTCCACTTTTGGGTATTTATCAGAAGGAAATGAAAACACTAACTCAAAAGGATGTATGCACCCCCATGTTCACTGCAACGTCATTTACAATAGCAAAGGCATGGAAGCAACCTAAGTGCCCATCGATGGATGAATGGATAAAGAACAGTAGGTATACACAAGGAAATATTATCTAGCCATAAAAAAGAAGGAAATTTTGCCATTTGTGACAACATGGATGACCTTGAGGGCATTATGCTGAGTGAAATGAGTCAGACAAAAGCAAATACTGTGTGATTTCACTTATACATGGAATCTAAACAACCACCACCAAAATTGAACTAACAAATACAGAGAACAGACTGGTGGTTGCCGGTGGGGGGTGGCGAGGAGGGGCAGGGGGATGAAATGGGTGAAGGAGGTCAAGGTACAAATTTCCATGACATATACTTATAAAATAAGTCAGTCATGGGGATGTAACGTATAGCATGGTAACTAGAGGTAATAATAAGTATTGCATATTTGAAAGTTGCTAAGAAAGTAGACCTTAAAAGTTCTTATCACAAGAAAAAAAATTTTGCAACTATGTGTGGTGATGGATGTTAACTAGACTTATTGTGGTGATCATTTTACAATATATATATATTGAATCATTATGTTGTATACGTGAAACTAATATAATAACACATGTCACCTGCATCTCTATAAAAAAAAACAGGGATGTTTAGCCTCTATCTACTATTCTAAGCTAGGAGGAAGCATGGTTCACTGAAAGAAGGTTCTAGATGTGTTTTCAAATTTTGAATTTCCACATGGTGCTAGCATGACCTTGGGCAAATTACTGAATCTCACTCAGCCTTAGGTTCCTCAGTCGCAACGTGAAGGAAGCATCCCTACACAGAGGCTGCTGTGAGGATTAAAGAAAATAACCCAAGTGAAGTACCTGACAAAAACTAGCACTCGATGTAAGTTCCAAACCCCTCACTGATCCACTCCTGGGAGGGAGGTAAATTGTGACACTAGCCCAGTATGATGCCAACCTGACAGGAACTCCAGGGATGGATGTGGCCCACAGCGGGCCCAGCTCAGCCCAATCTGAATTCTTGCAGGGGATGGGGCTGGTTTCCAGTCTGCTGGAGAGCAATTCTATAAAGTTCTATCCTTGGTAGCCTCCAGGGACTCTGAAATACCCTCATTCAAAGTGTCGAGGGCACAGGTAGGTAGCCTGAGACCTTCCAGAGCAGCTGTGAACCAAAACTCAGCCAGCCTAAGAATGCTGGTCAAGTGCGTCCGTCCTGATTAACTAGTTATACTATCTTTAGCTCCTAAGCCTGCCCCGGGCAGGGCCCATTCCTGGGTTTTAGCCTGGAAGGTCAGTTTTGACTTCAAACCAGTTGGCCTTAAGTTTGGTGTCTTGTGTTACAAACTGGATTCCCAGCTTTGCCCAGCCCTCCTGGAATGACTGCTGTCTGAAGAATTTCTCATCAGGTAAACACAACGCTCCTATGGCAGGCCATTGAAAAGCTTCTGGTGTCAATATCGTTGATTATGAAATAATTCTACCTTATTAGCAACTCAAGAGGCTGGATTCAAGAAGATGCAACAATAGTTTTCCTAACTATGATAGAGTTAGGAAGAGGAACTCTCAGAAGAACAAAGAAATGGAGGGGCCCTGCGTATAATGATGTGGGATAAAGACAGGACTGCCTAAGCCAGGCGTCGGTGTTGGCAGCCCCTCCAAGAAACTGAGTCTCAGGTGCTGGGACCACTTAGGCAGGTGAAGTGCCCACAGCAAGCTGCCAAAGGCTCCTGGATTGTCTTAACACCTGCAGCTTTCCTTCTTGACCTACAGGTTTCCCCTAACGCCCATCTCCTTAGCACTTGGAAACATTCATTTGCATCTCCTGAGACTTCACAGAGAGGAGCTAGGTGACAGCTGAGGGGCTTCCCATCCAATGCCCCCAGCCCGGACCATGGTTTTTCAGAAGACCAGGCTGTCTCCGAGGCCCAGCGCCAGCACGACAAAGATCTCAGATCAACAGAAGAGCCACGAGGACTTGAAACTCCCGTTTGCAGAAGTGTGGTCTTTCTCCTGACATCTTCCTAAAATGTTACTGCCTCCCTCCCCTGCTTCTCCATCCTAGGACACTGCTTGAGTTCAATCTGTCTTCCAGGTCTCGGGATCGTCATCCGGAACATAACCTACTCAACACTACAACACGTACAGGTGATACTCAAGGCAAAGAGTCAGGCATTTCCTATGCTTCCTCAGGGGGCGATGATCTTAAATTCTACTTTTTCTGGGCTTTTTCTCTCTTCCCCAGTCAGCCTCTACTAGACAGGACCAGATTCTGGCACTTCCCTAGAGGTGCTTTCTAACCTGCTGTTTCTTTTCTGGTATGGTCTGGAAAAACGGATAAACTGGTTACAATTACACCTTAAATGAGAGCATACAGGTATTATGGGGGTTCCCCTTACAAATAAAGGGAATGTGCTTTCAGGGGCAAGGAGTTTTGCTTATCCCCAGGGCCCAGAACAGTACACGAACAGCACCTGGCACTTAGCAGGCACACAATAAATACCTATTGAATGAAAGTGGCAAAGATTCATTCATTCGCAACCAAAACACAGTAGGAAACCTCAACTATGTCAGTTACTTGAGGCCCACTGAGGAGCAGAAGGCAGCGGTGCTGTCTGGATCCTAGGAGACCTTACCACTATTTCACAATTTCCCCTTCTACCTGCTAACACCTCCTCTTGAGAAACCGAGTCTGGTAAAGGGAAGAAATCACTACAGCAGACTGCCAAGAAAACCACCATGAGAACTATATATCATCCCCCCAGAGCCCACATCACAGAGGGGAAGAATGAGTCATGAGCAGCAACCACCCAGCCCTTCCTGGAGGTTCCATAACTGGTTCTGCCGCTCGCAGCAACCTGAGCACAGAGCAGGGAAGGGGGCTGGAAGCTGGGTTCCCCGCCATCTCACTGGGTGTTGTGCCAGGCACACAGCAGGGCCTCTGACAATCCACCTGCCTCCAGTTTCACCTCTTGAAGGAAATGAACTCATGAGTCACCCAAAAAAGCAAGGTGCTAAAGGGGCCAATAAACATAAAATAGCCCATCATTAACTTAAAAGAACGGTGCCCTACAAAGAAGAGATCATTACTTTTTTAAAAGGCTGTTGTCCTCTCTTAAAATAAAACTTGAGGCCAGGTAAGTAAGTGTTACAAGTAATTAGGCCCAGTTCTCAAAAGCTAGACTCACAGGTCGGACTCGGATACAGACGACACACAGGGAGGCTGCTCTATGTGACAAGAAGCACTAAATGCACCAACCCTCCCAGTCAATCAGCTAGGATGCCATTACCAGGACCGCTTCCAGGAATGGGAACAGTCAGTGATCTCGGCGCAGGCAGTAATTCTCCCCAAGCCTGAGGGAGGCAGACAGCGCCCCATCCCTGCAGGAGACAGAACACCAGAGGGTATGTGACTGCCCGATGGCACAGCAGGAAGCAAACCACAGAGCTCTGGGCACTTATCCACAACTCCCTCTGCTTCAAAGATTGGTCACTGTCATTCCTTACAGCCTGTGGCCCACAATGCCACAGCAGTACAGAGAAATCCCCAAATGCCTGGTCACTACAGACACCGCAGACTGCTCCTAAGGCTCAGCGCAATCAGGGTGCCTGCGGGTGGTACTGAGATGATTCTGGGAGAACTCCAGCCTCACACCAACATCTCTCTTCGTCTGCTAACCATGCCCATGGTCCAGACTCAGGACAGTGACCTGAGTAGCCTGGACCAACTGGGCCTGCACACAAGGCCTGGCCTACTTCTCCCCAAATGTTGCCCCTATGCACCCTTTGGGATCTGAATCCTCAGCCCATCTCTGAGGTCACTCTTCAGCTCCTCCCATCCCTCAGGCTCTCACCCCCGGGTCCCCTCACCTTTAGGCCTCTCAGCACTCCCTCCTGGGCCTCAACCTCTGCCCTGCCCTCCTTCTCAGCCCACTTCCCCAAACCAGTTGCCCACCTGGAGCTCCGTCTACGTTCCTCCTCCTCCTCAGACACCCCTTTCTCTCAGTCCCTGCCTCCTCCCTCCCACCCTTACCCTAAGCACCCCTATATCAGGCTCCGATGCCAAAATCCTTGCCCGCCTTCCTCCTAGGTTGGAGATTCTCACCCCTCAGATCTGTCAGATACCCTGCGTCTGGCTGCCCCTCACCTCTCCCCACTGCCTGCTGTCACCGTCAGTGCCTGGAGACCCGGTTCCCAGCCCCAGAGCCACTCTCTGCCCAGGCTCTGCACTCTCCCAAGGTGCAGAACTCCTTCTCTCTGGGCTCTCCTTACTTCCTACATCTCAGTCATGTCTTTTTTTTCCCTTAATGCACTGATTTCCCTTATAAACAAATTTATGTTAGTAAAAAGAAGTGAATCGATTTAAAAAAAAATAGTAAGTGACTAGTACTCAGGAACAGCAAAAATAAGGAAAGCAGCTATGCAAATGGGGAATATTCTGAGTACTGCCTCGGCTGAAATGGAAACTGCATTTTGGTAGTTTTAACACAAATTGTAACGCTTTTTCTCAAGCTGTCCAGGCCGGCTTCCTACCTGTCAGGTTCACCTGGGTTGGCAGCTTTACTCAATCAAACCTCTGGGTCTGTCACAGACGGAGCTGCAAGGCTCTCTTGCAGTTGTCCTAATTGCTCCTAAAATGTGGGTCATGGAAAAAACGCTGAAAAAGGAGTAGAAAATTCGGGTTTGTGCAGGCATTCTGCATTTCCCAGCCACCTTATGCTGGGGAAGTCAATTAAACTCAGTCTCAGTTTTCTCATCTATAAATTGGAGCTAATAGTCTTTGCCTACCTCACAGACTTGTTTTGAAGATCACATCAAATGAGATAATTTATGTGAAAGCACTTTGGTGTCATATAAATGTGAGGTATGGTTTTGAATGCTAATGAGTAGCTTACAGCTTACGAACACAAATGAATCATTCCTTCTGACTTAACAGGCAGACAAGCAACTTCAAAAATCCAGAGCTTCAGCCAGACACCCAAACCCAGGAGTGAGTTAACCAGCGGAGAGACACCCAAACCCAGGAGTGAGTTAACCAGCGGAGAGACACCCAAACCCAGGAGTGAGTTAACCATCGGAGAGACACCGGGAGGACGGGGAGGCCTGGCTCCTGGTCCCACCCGGTGATGGTCAGGCCCTCAGTGAACGAACAACTGTTGGCAAGTGACACCAGGCTCAGTGCCCAACTCGAGGCCTCAGCGCCTGGTCTGGAGGTGAGAGGCTTTGGGAAAGGCTCCTGTTGGAGACTGTGGACTGAGTCAAGCCCACCTCAGATCCTGAAATAGCTCCTAGATGCCCACAGAATCAAGTCCAGCCACTCTGGGGCCTAGAGGCCTGAAGACACCACGTTTCTCAGATTCATCTCCTGCCACATCCTCCACAAGCCCTGGGCAATGCCCCATGCCTTGTCACTCCAGGCACTTTTACTTCTACACCTTCATGCTCAGGCCTTCCCTTCAAGCCTTTCTCTGTCCTCTGTCCTCAAAAACCTACTCTTCTTACGTCTCTAAGAAACCATATTGGTGTGTCACACTCAGGAATGTAACAGAGGGCCAGCCCGGTGGCACAGCAGTTAAGTGTGCATGTTCCACTTCTCAGCGGCCCGGGGTTCACTGGTTCGGATCCCGGGTGCAGACATGGCACTGCTTGGCAAAAGCCATGCTGTGGTAGGCATCCCACATATAAAGTAGAGGAAGATAGGCATGGATGTTAGCTCAGGGCCAGTCTTCCTCAGCAAAAAGAGGAGGATTGGCAGTAGTTAGCTCAGGGCTAATCTTCCTCAAAAAAAAAAAAAGAACGTAACAGAAATATGTAGTCTAAATAAAGGTATTAGCTAGCATACAGGTAAAATAGCCCTTTCCTTAAAGCAATAATAAAATATAACCTCCCTTCTCTGAAAATGTCAATAAGTTTCCACGGTAGTTTTTCTGGTAAACAGACTTAAAATTTGAGTCTTGAAAGAGTTTATCAAAATGCACTTTCAAGCACCTGCCTTCACCAAGTAATACCTCCTAAGATAACAGCGAGTTATACCCCTCTAAAGGCTTCCAGTGAAAAGGGAGGCTGCTCTAGACAGGAGAGGGAGACAAGCATCGGCTGCACAGGGTGGAAAGAATATTAAACGGGGGCTCCAGTCCGGCCCGACACTCACTCACTGGCTGATCTTGGGCAAGTTCCATATCCTCTCTGGACCTCCACCCTCCTGTCTACAAAATGAAGAAAGTCAGTGACCACAAAGATCCCTCCTAACTCTGCTGCAATACAGTCGTTTCTTCACTCAAGGCCTTGCACAAAACACCTCCTCAGGGAAGTCTTCCCTGATCCTGCCAATCCTATGAATCATGTCTTCCTCTTCATCCCTACAGCATTTTCCTTATATACTTTTATTGAACCTCTTTCACTGTACCTAAGAATTCATTGTTTACTACACTGTGTGAGCCGTCAGAAAGCAGAGGCGATATCCTCTTCAGCTCTCAAGTCCCACCAGTCCCACCATGCCCCCCCCAGGACCTTGTCCATGGTGATAAACGCCATTCATTCGTAGATTTGAACTAAGCAGTGAACTCTGGTGATCCTCAGTTTTGTTCCATCTGACTCCCCTCCTCCATTCTACCCTGACGGCTGCCTCAGTTGAGAATCGCCAGCGTGGTGTCAGATAAATCAGCACTGGTCTGTCAGGACTGGAATGAGCGAGAAGGGGTCAGGGTCGCGGCAACCACGGACGTGAGCTGTGGGACAGCTGTACTTGACTTGAGCACTTACAGTGTACGGATGATGGAATGACAATGCAACAGCAAGAGATAACTGGCAGTGAGCACACACTCTGCGCCAGGCACACTGCTAAGAGCTTTACTTGGATCGAGCCCACAACAACACTGGCAAGGAGGGACTGCCAGCATTCCCATTTTGCAGAGAGGGAAGCCAAGGCACACAGAGGTTAAATATTTGCATAAAGGTCACATACTACATAGGTCATGGAGCCAGTATCTAGGCAGTCTGACTCCAAAGTCCACTGTCTTAACTCACAGGTGATGAGTACAAAGGTGATTATAAAGGCACATTTACAATTCCCAGCATTGCTCAGTGCTCTGTATTATGATTTCCATCCATTCTGAACACATGGTAGATGTAACAAGCAACAGTTCCTGGCCTTACTTGTTAAGATTAGTTATAAAAACGATTATTTTCTACACTAAGTTACACCTTCCAGGAAATCATCTGATTAGAAAATGTCAACTTCTAGAATTATCAGCTTTAACATCTGCATTTCAAAACGATGGGCCACAGGAGCACGAGACAGAAAAGCTGGAAACAAACAAAATGGGATGACCTTACAGGGACGGCTCTCTTCACTTTTGTATCTCTAGCACCAGGCTCTGAGGCTGGCACACGGTAGGCACTTAATAAGTCTATAGAATCAAATGCTGTTTGTGGGAAATGTTTCTCCCTTCCTCTAAAACACACATGGAGAAAGGGAAAGGAAACCACCAAGAAGCAGGGAGAACGCTGTAAAGTTTGGCTGAATAAAAGCCCAGTGTGGGGGCTGGCCTCATGGCTGAGTAGTTAAGTTCGCGCACTCCGCTGCAGGTGGCCCAGGGTTTCGTTGGTTCAAATCCTGGGCGCGGACATGGCACTGCTCATCAGACCACGCTGAGGCGGCGTTCCACATGCCACAACTAGAAAGACCCACAACGAAGAATATACAACTATGTACCGGGGGGCTTTGGGGAGAAAAAGGAAAAAATAAATAAATAAAAAATCTTTAAAAAAAAAAAAAAGCCTAGTGTGCCCGCTCTGGGCAGGGCACTGGGCACTGGCACACAGCATGCTGTTTTTGAGAGCTAGGATAGGAACTGCCAGCAGAGAGACAGGCGATCTCCTACCTATGCAGTGGGAGTATAAGTCGGTACCACCTTTCAGAAAGACAATTTTGAGAAAGCTTTTAAATATATTTACTTTTGCTCTAGTGATTTCACTTCGTCACAAAGTTTTACTGCCTAAGAATAGTAATGCGTATTCATCCAATCATTCAACAAGGATTTACTGAGCACCTGTCAAGGGCTAGGCATCGTTCTAGGTGCTAGAGACAGCAGTAAACACAACAGACGAAGCCCCTTCCTGGATTTTTTACATTCTACTGGAGGAGACCAATGATAGGCAAATGGGTATGGAATATAATGTGTAGTAGTGAGATGTACTACTTTGAAATATACAGCAGAGTAAGGGTGTGGGGCAGCGAATTTAAACAGGTGGTCAGGAAAGTCTCTCTGAGGGGGTGATATTTGAATGGAAATCTGAATAAGGTGTGGGGGTGAGATACACAACTGCCAGGAGAAAGAGAGTCTGAGCAGAAGGATTAGCAAATGTAAAGGCCCTGAAGCAGGAACAGGTTAGGTCAATTTGAAAAAATATCACTGGAGGTCCATTTCACACCCATTAGGATGGTTATTATCCAAAATACAGAACATGACAAGTGTCGGAGAGGATGTGGAGAAACTGGAACTCTTGTGCAGGTAGGAACGTGCAATGGTGCAGCTGCTGTGGAAGGCAGTATGGTGGTTCCTGAAAACATCAAACATAGATGGGCCGGCTCATCAAGCCATGCCGAGGCGGCATCCCACATAGCACAACTAGAATACACAACTACGCACTGGGGGGCTTTGGGGAGAAAGAAAAAAAAAATATATATATATATAGGCAACAGATGTTAGCTCAGGGCCAATCTTTAAAAAAAAAGAACATTAAACATAGAGTTACCATATGATCCAGCAAGTTCACTTCTGGTTATATACCCAAAAGACATGAAAGTAGGACTCTAATAGATACTTAAACACTCGTGTTCACAGGGGCATTATTCACAATAGCCAAAAGGTGGAAGAACCCAAATGTCCATCGACAGACAAATGGATAAACAAAATGTGGTCTATACACACAATGGAATATTATTCAGCCTTAAAAAGGGAATTCTGATACATGCTACAACATGGATGAACCTTGAAAACATTAAGTGAAATAAGCCAGAGACAAAAGAAAAAATGTTGTATGATATTCGTATGTTGACTTGTATGAGGTACATAGTACAGTCAAGTTCACAGAGGAAGAAAAGTAGAATAGCAGATATGAGGGGCTGGGGGGAGAAGGGAGTGGGGAGTTAATGTTTAAAGGCACGGAATTTCAGTTTGAGATGATGAAAAAGTTCTAGAAATGTACAGTGGTGATGGTTGCACAACAATGTGAATGTATTTAATGTCACTGAATTGTATACTCAAAAAGGGTTAAGATGCTAAATTTTATGTTATGTATATTTCACCACAATTGAAAAAAAAAATCCCTTGGGCCGGTCCCGTGGCCGAGTGGTTAAGTTGGTGCGCTCCGCTGCAGGCGGCCCAGTGTTTCGTTCGTTCGAATCCTGGGCGCGAACACGGCACTGCTCATCAAACCACGCTGAGGCGGCATCCCACATGCCACAACTAGAAGGACCCACAACGAAGAATATACAACTATGTACCGGCGGGCTTTGGGGAGAAAAAGGAAAAAATAAAATCTTTAAAAAAAAAAAAAAATCCCAGGAGGACTGATGGGGCTGGAGTACAGTGAACATGGGGAGAATGGTAGGGAAAGTGCAAGAGAGGTAATGCGGGCCCCATGGGCCAGGAAAAGCCTTTGGGTTTCATTCTAAGACTGATGAGAAGCCACTGGGGAGGTGGGAGCAGAGATGACACAATCCGATTTACAGTCTAAAGGCTTAGTGTGGCTGCTGAGTGAAGAGGGAGCAAGAACAGAACCAGGAAAAGGATTAGAAGGGCACTGCAGTCACCTAGGTAATTCCGGAGATTACCTCATAATCTCTTGAGGATTTGCAAATGGAATTAATCCACAACCTACTCTTCATCTTGGTAGGCCCTGGGGCCCTGCCCTGTCCCATGAGTGTGTGTGTGTGTGTGTGTGTGCATGCACGGTGCACAAGCATGTGCACACGACACATAAGAATCCAGGGCTCACTGCTTCAGGTTCTAGCAGGGGACTGGATTCCCGGGGCATGATACTCTCCCCAGGAGCACTTCCAAACCAAACCCAGGTCCTCAATTTAAGGCTTTTACAAAAAACGACACCTTGCCCCACCTGTCTCCTAGAGCTGGATGGGGAACAAAAATGTCTACCTTTGGGAATTGCTGACTCTCCAAATTCCCATGAATGGTGGTGTTTAGTCCATTTCTGGGCCCCTCAGGTTTGTTGTGAAGAGGGGAAAACATGTGCAGCTCCACATACAGAAGGTGGAGTTGGACTTGCGCCTAACTCTAGCAGGCGCAGGCAGACTTCTTCTGAAAAGGGCCAGACAGTAAAAATTGTAGCGGGTCACATATGGTCTTTGCCACGCATTCTTCTTTCTGTTTTGTTTTGGTTTGGTTGGTTGTTTTTATTGTAAAATATATGTAACATAAAACATACATAACATAAAATCTACCGTTTTAACTATTTTTAAGTATACATTCTGTGGCATTAGGTACATTCATATTATTGCACCACCATTAATTACCACCATTAATCTCCAGAACTTTTTTATCTTGTAAAACTGAAACTCTGTATCAATTAAATACCAACTCCTCATTCCATTCCCACCCTCTAGCCCCTGGCAACCCCCATTCCACTTTCTGTCTCTATGAATCTGACTACTTTAGGAACCTCATACAAGAGGAATCATACAATATTTGCCCTTTTGTGACTAGTTTATTTCACTCAGTATAATGTCTTCAAGTTTCATCCACGTTGTAACTTGTCAGAATCTCCTTCCTTTTTAAGGCTGAATAATATACCATTGTGTATAGGGCTGGCCCGGTGGAGCAGCAGTTAAGTTCGCACATTCTGCTTCTCGGCAGCACGGGGTTCGCCGGTTAGGATCCCGGGTGTGGACATAGCACCGCTTGGCACGCCATGCTGTGGTAGGCATCCCACATATAAAGTAGACGAAGATGGGCATGGATGTTAGCTCAGGGCCAGGCTTCCTCAGCAAAAAAGAGGAGGATTGGCAGTAGTTAGCTCAGGGCTAATCTTCCTCAAAAAGGAAAAATATTCCACTGTATGTATAGACCATATTTCGCTTATTCATTCAGCTGCGGACAGCCACTTCGGTTGTTCCCACCTTTTGCCTATTGCAAATAAGGCTACTATGAACAAAGATGTACAAATATCTGTTTGAGTCCCCACTTTCACTTCTTTTGGGTATACACCCAGAAGCAAAATTGTTGAATCGTACGGTAATTCTATGTTTAATTTCTTGAGGAATCACCATATGTTTTCCGTAGCAGCTGCACCACTAGTAATGCACAAGGGTTCCCATTTCTCCACATCCTCGCTAACAGTTGCTACTTTCTGGGGTTTTCTTTTCTTTTTTTTTTTCTTAAGATTTTTTATTTTTTCCTTTTTTATTCCTCCCCTAAGCCCCCCCAAACATAGTTGTATATTCTTCATTGTGGGTCCTTCTAGTTGTGGCATGTGGGAGGCTGCCTCAGCGTGGTTTGATGAGCAGTGCCATGTCCGCGCCCAGGATTCGAACCGACGAAACACTGGGCCGCCTGCAGCGGAGCGCGCGAACTTAACCACTCGGCCACGGCGCCAGCCTGGGGTTTTCTTTTAATAGTCATCCTAGTGGGTGTGAAGTGGTATCTCACTGTGGATTTGATTTGCATTTCCCTAATGACTAGTGGTATTGAACATTTTTTCACGTACTTACTGGCCATTTATATATCTTCTTTGGAGAAATGTCAATTCAAGTCCTTTGCTGATTTTAAAGTCAAGTTGTTTGGTTTTTGTTGTTGAGTTGTAGTTGTTGTTTTACAATCCTTTAAACATGCAATAACCATTCTTAGCTCCTGGGCCATTAAAAAAACAGGTCATGGGCCATTTGACCTCTGAAGCTTGCCCAACTTCCTCATTTTACCTTTGAGGAAAATCAGACCCTGGGTGAGGCAGTGACTGCCCCAGGTCTCCTGATTCTCAAGTCAAGTTTTTCCGGAGGTCTCTGTAGCCACTGCTTCACTCATTCAGCAAATATTTATGAGGGCCCACTCTGTGCCAGTTACCCAGGAAGGGGCTGTACTGAAGTGAACTGATCAGATCTGTTCCTCAGAGCTCCCAGATCTGCTCCCCTTACAGCAGAGAGCAAGCCATGAGACAAATAACCACCCAAATGAATACGTAACTGCAAACCAAAATAAGTGCTGGGAAGAGAACCATCTGCCATGAAAGAGAATAATAGGCCAGGCCTCTCTGAGGAAGTGGGACTTAAACTGAGTTCTGAAGGAAAAGGAAAAGTAATCCAGATTAACGGGAGGGGAGGAAGAACATTCTTGGCAGACGAAAAAGCATGAATGAAGGGGTAAGAATTCTACTGAGTATCTTATTAAAAGCGCAATAGGGTTTAAGGGAGTACCAAGATCATTCCATTTTCTGTGAGGAGAACAGATTGGAGGAAAGCAACAGATCGGAATAGAAGGGACTGGAAGCAGGAAGACCAGTTGGCAGGATACTCTAATTGTTCAGATGGAGGTTGATGGGGGCTTGGGCTGGAGTGGTGGTGGTGGAGAAAGAGATAAGTAAACAGGTTCGAAAATTATTAGGGAGGTTGACTCATTAGGACCTGGTGATAGACTAGATGGCGGGAGTGAGAGGATTGGGAGGTATCAAGAATGACTCCAGACTTACACAAATGAACAATAAAAAAGCAAACAACCTGATCAAAAACTGGGCAGAGGAGATGAACAGACATTTTTCCAAAGAAGATATACAGATGGCCAATAAACACATGAAAAGACGTTCAACATCACTAATCATCAGGGAAATGCAAATCAAAACTACACTAAGATACCACCTTATGCCTGTTAAAATGGCTATAATCACTAAGACAAAAAATAACAAATGTTGGAGAGGGTGTGGAGAGAAGGGAACCCTCATCCACTGCTGGTGGGAATGCAAACTCGTGCAGCCACTATGGAAAACAGTATGAAGACCCCTCAAAAAACTAAAAATAGAACTACCATATCACCCAGCTATCCCACCACTGGGAATCCACCCAAACAACTTGAAATCAACAATCCAAAGTAACATATGCACCCTTATGTTCATTGCAGCACTATTCACAATAGCCAAGACATGGAAGCAACCCAAGTGCCCATCAACCGATGACTGGATAAAGAAGATGTGGTGTATATATATATATATATATATATATACACCACACACATATATATATATATATATACACAATGGAATACTACTCAGTCAGGAAAAAAGACAAATTCATCCTGTGGGGACCTGGAAATGGCCACCCCAAGATATGTCTCTTTGGCATGAGGATTATTTGAGGCTGATTGCTTTTGATAAATTGGGACAGGGAAGGAGGCTCTGAGGAGTGGAACTTGCTTGCCCTTTGTTAAGAGACATTTACATTGTAAAGGAACTCTCCATCTGTAAAGGTGCCTCCCTCTCTGTACCAGGAAGAAGAAAGGAGATGACCTTGTCTCTAGAAACTCTTAATCAATGGGGAAGGCAAGGACTTAAATCTGCATTTGTTTATTGTGCTTGTCTGGTAACCTCCTGTAACTGACTTCCCTCCCTCTCCCAACATTGCCATTTCTTTCAGGATTAAGCATCTTTCTTTAGGC
Organism: Equus quagga; assembly: GCF_021613505.1. Lineage (NCBI taxonomy): Eukaryota > Metazoa > Chordata > Mammalia > Perissodactyla > Equidae > Equus > Equus quagga. The sequence continues at coordinate 38,208,884 of NC_060268.1, forward strand.
TAGGAACTGACTGCTGCGCTCATCTGTGACCACCCAGTTCGAGACAATAGACTTGCCTCCTGCTACGCCCACTGAGATAGCAGACCCACTACGTGCTGTGTCCATGAAGTGCTATGCAATCTTGTGACTATTGTGGGAGGGACATTTCAATCCTATGTGAAACACCCTGTTTGGGGGTATATAACCACTCTGTGCACCCCACTTCTTTGGTGCCCTTTCTTCCTTCAGGAAGAAAGGCCCCAGGCCATGGTTCCTCATAAAGCTTTGTTTAATTTTCTCTTGCTGTTTTGTCTCATGTGAATTTAATTCATTCTCTGGCCAGACAAACCCACTTTGGATAAAGGAAAAGTCTTCCTCCCCTACAATCCCATTTGCAATAACATGGAAGGACCTAGAGGGAATTATGCTAAGCAAAATAAGCCAGTCGGAGAAAGACAAACACCAGATGAGTTCACTCATATGTGGAATATAAACAAGTACTGGGACAAAGAAAATAGTTCAGTGGTTATCGGGGAAAGGGGGGTGGGGGGGACACTGGGGGTGAAGGGGAGCACTTATGTGATGACAGTCAAAAAATAATGTACAACTGAAATCTCACATTGATGTAAACTATGATGAACTCAATAAAAAAAAAAAAAAAATGACTCCAGATTCCCAGCTCGAGTGGATGGATAGTGGTGCCATTTACTAAGAAGGAGAAGTCCAAAGAAGGAGGAGGTCTGGAGAGAGAAGTTCAAGAGTTTGATTCTGGATGTCGTAAGATTGAGACCCCTGTGAAGCATCCAAATGGTGAGATCAAATAGGCAGATGGATATATAGACTTGGGATTCAGAGAAGTGGTCTGAACGAAAGTTAAGCCTGATGTTGGTGCCCAGCACTACCACAGAGGTGAATGGTGCTGGACAGAGTGACACAGGGGAAGGAGCACTGACCTGGGCTGGGCATCAGGGGATCTGGGTTCTAGTCCCAATTCTATCACTAATCACTCTCTCTGAGTTTCAGTTTTACTATCAATAACACAAGAGGTTGGCCTAGATGAGAATATCTTTAACTTTTTTTGAATAAGAAGTACTTCCTCTCCTCAAAAATGAATATACAAAAACTATTACACATGATTTCAGGGGTTTATTCAGTTCGTGTTGATGTGGGGTCAGTGAGCCGAGGAGTCAAAAGAAAGATTTCTTGGACTCTCAAGATCTGGGAGTAGTGCTCTTTTATTTAGAGAATAGTGTGGAATAGCATGGGGACAGGGTCCATGGGCAGTCAGAGCTGCTGCGTGGGGACAGGACCCACAGGCAGGAGGAGCTGCTGCTGCCACCGCTGCTGCTGCTGCAAACACAGGTGGAGAGTAAGGCTAAATTTAAGGCATAGATATGTGAGCCATCTCTTTACAAGACAAAGGAAAGAATATGTAAAAAGAGTTGTTAAAATGCTATCAGTGCCGGTAGGTTCTGGTTATCAAACCGGATTAAGTAAATGGCAGAAGCCACGCTTAAATATTACCTTCAGCTAAAGACAAAGGAGGATGTTGGGGGGGGGAGGGGTCAGTTACATGAGGTTGCCAGACAGTAAACAACTTAAGTTCTTGCCTTCCCCATGAAGAGTTTCCAGAGATAAGGCCATCCCCAACAGATGGAGATTTCCTTTACAAATGCAAACATCTCTCAAAGGGCAAGCAAATCCCAGTCCTCGGAGCCTGCTTCTCATCTGCAGTTTTAAAAGTAACCAGCCTAAAATAATCCTCATCACTTGTCACCTTTCTTTGGACCCCAAATTAAGAACTCCTAGACTATGCGAGCAGACAACCAAAGTTTAGGAGGCCTTCCTTGTATATACTTTATTAGTCCTCCAGGTGCCCCCACAGAATACAACAAGGCCTCAACCTACTTTTCAAGGTTTACGTTCTTTTACTCCTTCTTGGCCTATGCTCCAGACAAACTGTACTGTACCCACCCTCCCCTTTCTCAGAATACACTTCCTCCATCTCCACACATCCAAACTCTGCACGTTCTTCAAGGTTTCAAATGCCTTCTCTGTTTCCCCTGCCCCTTCTCCCAGACTAGAAGAAACCTCAGCCTACTCTGAACATCCACAGCACTCTGTCGGTATCCCTTTTTAAGGAGCTGACACGTTCTCCCTTGTATTATAGTTGTGCCTCCCCTAGTAAAAGGCAGGAGCAGCACTTGTTACCCTTTACTAAGAGCCTCCTCACACAACCCTTATCTCATCTGAATGAAAACTGGATCCCAACCACACTGCCCTGCTTAGACCTTGGTTTCTTGCCTAGACAACATCCCCACCTGATCCCCTAGTGGTAGTGCCTCTATCCACCCTCCATTCGTGTCCATTCTGCATACTGATGTTGAATATTTTCTCTAAAATCTGATTATGTCACTTCTCTGATTAATATATACACCAATGGTTCACAACTGCCTTTCTCAAGAGTTCTCAACTTCAGGGTTTCAACACATGTCCAAAGTAATTTCTATTAAGGAAGTACTAATTAAACAATTGACAAATGTAGAGCACTTAGAATAGTGCCCAGCACATACAGGTGTTAGGCATTATTAATACTGAAATTTTAAGACTTCTAATACAGGTATAGCAAATGCTTTTGGTCTTCTGTACGCATGCCCATGGCCCATTTCTTTTTTTTTTTAAAGATGAGCTCTGAGTTTTTTTCTTCTTCTCCTCCCCAAAACCCCCCAATACATAGTTGTATATTCTAGTTGTGGGTCCCTCTAGTTGTAGCATGTGGGACGCCAGCTCAACATGGCTTGATGAGCACTGCTAGGTCTGCACCCAGGGTCCGAACTGGAGAAAGCTTGGGCCACCCAAGTAGAGTGGGAGCTTAACCACTTGGATACAGGGTCGGCCCAGCCTATGGCCCATTTCTCACCGCAGCTGCAGCTGCAGAGGACAGCTCTGAGTAGGCTGAAAGCATTCCTCCTCAAGGGCCCTATGGGTCTCCCTGCTTTTCTGCCCCAGACCTGCTGCTTCTCACAAGCTCACTCAACTCATGAGCAGAGCAGCGTGGAAGTACAGGGACATTCGCAGGCATTAATTTTCATCTGATGAATTTACCTGCCTCCCCTTCCTTCACTGCTACAACTACACTACGATCCAGAAGAAGATAAGCAAAATCTTCATTACAGCTTGATCCGTGTCCTACTCCCTGGCACATTTATCAACACCTTCCTGTGGAACTCCAGGTGTCCGCCTTACCCTTCTGATCCTCCTGTTTTCGGCCCACTAGCACATGTTGAGAGGGCAACACCTGAGCATTAGTTACTTGAAAAGAGTCAATGGGCTGGGGTGGGAAAAAAACAGACGGCAGAGTCATAGGTAACAGTGCCAAGGAGGAGATGAAAAGGGAGTGGAGGGACCCTGAGACCTGGCCTTTCTTCCGCCCTAGGCTCTAAGCGGAGTTAAATCAGCCTGCATGAGGGTCTGAACGAAGCACCTCCAGCCACAGTCAAGACAGAAGCGGAATCAGAGGCTGCCACTGCGCAGGCGCAGGGAGGAAGCTAGCCTTCCCTCCCAGGCTCACCCCGCGGCCTCTCCTAGACAAGAGCCACAGAGAGAGCACTGTTTCCCGCGCGAAGAGCCTCGTTCCTGTGCCACCCTCTTCCTCGTAAGGCCCTCAGACCATCCAGAAAAGGACTGCGAGCCCACCTTCTCTGGACATCAGGCCACCCCTCGCTCCCCGCCCAGGGCCCGGCCGAACCTGGAAGGCGGGTGCCAGCCATGGGCGAGGCGCCTAGGCAGAAGGGGCCGCCAGGCCGCTCGGAATCGTCCTTCCTCGCCAATCATTCTCACCTCTTTGTCCGCCGCCTTCTCCTCGATACCTAGCAGAGCGTACAGGTCCATCTGTAAGAGCTCCTTGGCCACCGCCATGGTTTCCACCCTAGCTGGATTCGTACTACAACTCCCAAGAGTCTAAGCGTGCGTGGGGATTCCCGGGGACCGTCGGCCCCGTGTTGGCTAAGTGGCGCTTAGCCCCCTGGGAAATGTGTTCTGGATCAGGCTTGACTGCCTCTGAGGGAAGCGGGTAGTCGTAAATGAACTACGACTCCCAGCAGCCCCCACGCCCGGGCTGCTGCTCTCCAGCTGGGGTGGCGAGTCGCCATTCCCCAGCCGGAGGCCGTGGCTGGCGCGCGCGAGTGGGCGTGGGGGGCGGGGGCGGGGCTCCGTGAAGGTCCAGGGGGCCCCGGACCTGGCGGGCGGAGTTTCAACTCTGCAGACCCTGCCGCGCCGCGCCGGGACCCAGGATGGAGAGTAGGTGCTACGGCTGCGCTGTCAAGTTCACCCTCTTCAAGAAGGAGGCGAGTCTTCTCTCCTCGAGGGCTAAAGGGCTAGGGAGGACGCGGAGTGGAGGGAAAAGCGTAGGACTTGCAGTCCGTAGACTTGGTTTTACGCCCCTTTCCAGCTGCGTGCTTTTGATGAAGTCTCTGAGCCTCAGTTTCCATTTCTGTAAAATGGGGCTAACATTCCCTCGCTTCAGGGGTTGGTGTGAGGATCCAGTGAGGTGCTGGAGGTAAAAGTTCCTTATAATGTAAAGTGCGCTCCTGTTGTTTTTGCAAAACTAGGCTTTTCTGTCTGCCAAGTGAAGAATCCGCCTGCTTCCTTCCCTCCACCCTGCTGCTTCCCAGCCCCATCTTAGTTGATACCCTGGGACCAGGCTCCATCTCGCCTTACCCGTACTCTGCTCTGAAACCTTCCCCATCACGCCGGCTGCCCTTCCCAGGTTTCTTGAGTTAGGTTACCGGCTGCCTTCCTCCTGCCCTCAGGGCACCATGGCAAAGTCTCCTTTGTCCTCAGCACAGACCCGCTAAGTCTCCTCCGCTGGTAGACTGCTGGCTTCCTCTGCCTCAGTCGTGACCAGGAGATAGGAACCAGAGAGAATGAATGAATAGCAGGTGGGGAGGCAGATCCGTGTAGCACTCAGAAACCTGGATTTTGGAGGGAGGGTGGTCAGGGTTCACATTTGAGCTCTGCTGTCTTATTTACGGGATGACCTTGGTTTGGGCAGGTCATATAACCTCTCTGATTCCCTCTGAAATAGGAATAATAATGGTGATCATCAGGATTAAGTAAAATGCTGTGTATAAATTGTGAGCATTAAGTCAGATGATGAATATTAAGTACTGAGCTTAGTGCCTGGCACACACTAAGTGCTAAATAAATGGAGGCTATTGTTACCATCCTGTCCATCCTGAGCCAAGCCTCCCTCCATCTCTGCTAGAGCAGAGAAGGCCTGGGCTCTGCACTCTCTCCAATTCTCCTTTGTTGAAGGGTCAGTGACCTGAAACATAGGCCTTTCCAGTTTGTCTTCTACACCCCAGGGTCAAGGAATTGAAGACAGGATAAAAAAGCATGGGAATTTTGCATGAAGCTTTACTTGATTTGAATCAAGTAAGACTGGAGATTGAGAAATTGCTTTACCCTCCAATGCTGTCTCTCTCTAAGCCTTGGGGGCCCCACTCCTCATCCTCTTCCCAGCAGCTGTTCGCACCTTCAGTGTCTTCTTCCTGTGTGTGCTTGAAGGGTACCAGGGAGGAGCCTGCAGGGGTGGGTGAGAGGTGGATTCCCCTCCTTCATGTTTCTTGTAGTATGGCTGTAAGAACTGTGGCCGGGCCTTCTGTTCCGGCTGCCTGAGCTTCAGTGCAGCGGTGCCTCGGGCTGGAAACACCCAGCAGAAAGTCTGCAAGCAGTGCCATGAGGTCCTGACCAGGTGAGAAGCCAACGTGGGCAAAGATTCAGCCAACCATGGCAGCAGGCACCTGGCCAGCCTTTACAGCCTTGTGCTCTGTGGCTAGAGGGCAGCCCAGGAAGTGTGTGGGGTTGGGGACACTGGCTGGCAGATGGCAGGACTTCTGAACCAGATTTCTTCTCTATAGAGGATCTTCTCCTGTCAGTGCCTCCAAATGGTCACCACCTCAGAACTATAAGAAGTAAGTGCTGAAGGGACAGAGACGAATGGAGATGGGGAAAGGACAAGGGAGCCATAGGGTAGCACTCTCTTCCTAACCCCTAGATCAAGTGGGCACAGAGTCAGGAGAATGTCTACCTCTCAGGCTCCTGAATCCCGCTTGGACTCAGAAAGCAGCTCATCAGCCCTCTCCCCAGAAAGGGTTCTTGGTAGACCCTGCCCTCTCAGCTTGGTAGACCTTGACCTGGTCAGCTGCGTTGGGCTCCAGGGCGACATGAGTGAAGACTACAGAAGACTGTCCATTGGAGGCCTCCCTAGATGCCTAGAATTCTTTGAATGGGAGTGAGTGAGTGGTGCCTTCATCCCTCCCTTCTGCCTTCTTCAAGAGCCTCTATCTCATCTTGTCAGGCGTGTGGCAGCCTTGGAAGCCAAGCAGAAGTCCCACACTCCACGGAGTCAGGTACTGAGCCAGCAAGACCAAGTCATTGCTGAGCGCCTAGCACGGCTCCGCCAGGAGAACAAGCCCAGTGAGTGGCGGCAAGCAGGGTGGCCTAAAGGACACCATCCAGGGCTCCAGGGACTGGGAGTTCTCTGGATCTTACAAGCTTCCCCCATGCCAATTGCAGAGTCAGTGCCCTCACAGGCGGAGATAGAAGCCAGGCTAGCTGCACTGAGGGATGAACCCCAGGGTTCCATACCTTCCACCAAGGAGATGGAGGCACGGCTTGCTGCATTGCAGGGCAGAGTCCCGCCTTCTCACACCCCCCAGCTGGTGAGTTCTATGGCTTGGGAGGGAAGGGGGTCCTAGAACGAGGAACCAGAAGAAGCCCAGATACACCTATGCTTATGTACTTGGCAAGAGCTGGCAAACCCTCCCCCCTCTGCACCCTGCTCCTAATCCTCAGGCCTGCTGCCAGGCCAGGGAACCAGGGTCAAGCAGCAGGATTGGGTCGGGCAGCAAAGAGTGGCCCCTCAGTCCTGTTGGGGACTGCTAGTTCTACTCAGTTATGTGGGCCCTGGATTAGTCCCCTTTCTCTGAGCTTTGAGATGTCCACAACATCCACCCCTGACCTAGACTGCTCTGGGCCTTACAGTGTGGCTTCCGCCCTCTCCTGCTCCCCACTGAGGTTTTCTGCTCTGAACAGGCACATCAACCACCAGACACCAGGACCCAGGCCCAGCAGGCACAGGATCTGCTGACACAGCTGGCAGCTGAGGTGGCTATTGATGAGAGCTGGGAACGAGGAGGCCCAGGTAACCCCTCCACCTGGCTTGCCCAGGGACCTGCCCCACCTCTTTCCCCAGGTAGGAGAGGCTCTGCTGCACCCTCTCTGGGAGGTGAATATAAATCAGAGAACAATCAACATTATAAGAGCTACCATTTATTGAGTATTTACTTCAACGGGAGTCAGTGTAAGCCTAGTGGATAAGTGTGTGGGCCTTAGAATCAGACAGTGATTCCCGGTTCTACCACTTACTAGCTGGGTGACCCTGGGCAACATCCTTGACCTATCTAAGTCTCACTTTCCTCCTCTGTACAATGGAGATATGTGTGGTAACACCCACCTCCTGGGAAAGTCGTGAGGAGTAAATGAGATAATCCAATAAGTGCTTAGGACCCTGCCTGGCTCATAGGACGTGCTCAGTGAATGTTCTCTGCATTGATCATGATGAGGGGGAGGAGGCTAAAGTTAATTAAAATTACATAAAATTTAAAATTCAGCTCCTCAGGGTTACCAGCTACATTTCAAGTGCTCAGTAGCCACATGTGGCTCATGGCTACCATCTTGGAGAGCACAGATATAGACCATGATATGGAATGTTTCCATCATCATAAAAAATTCTATCAGGCAGTGCTGTTCAAAGGCTTCAGAGCAGTGGTTCTCAAGCAGGGATGATTTTCCCTCCAGGGCCCATTTGGCAATATCTGGGGACTTTGTTGTCACTACTCAGATGGTACCACTGGCATCTAGTGAGCAGCAGCCAGGGATGCTGCTAAACATCATACAATGTACAAGACAGCCCCACGACAAAGAATTACCCTGTCCAAGCTGTCAGTGGAATCAAGATTGAGAAACCCTGCTTTAGAGACACGATCTCATTCAATATCCTTAGTAATGCTATGAGGTGCATACTGTTATTATCCATATTTAATAAAATGATGAAACTGAGGCCCGGTGAGCTCAAGGAACTTGGCCGAGGTCACACAGCTATTAAGTGGCAGATCTTGGACTTTATCCCAAAGCTGTCTGATTTCAAATCTCTTGCTCTGAAACCATTTCAGAGCCACATCCACTCTGGTAAAATTCTTTCCGTCGGTGACATACAAGACCTGAGTTTCCCTCCTGTCCTCTCTGTGCTGCTCCCTGGAAGTGCTTCCAACCTGTAAGGCAGAGGCTGGCTGAACCTTGGCCTCCCCAAACCCTGATCCTTTTGGGTGGTGATTCTCCTACCATGGGGTGCCCACCCTAAGGGTAGCATGTTACAGTATCAGGTGGGTGGGGATGGATATGGTTGAAGAAAACAAGTCTAAGATTACTAGCTTTTTACATTTGGAAAAATGGGGGAAATACTCATTTTACTTGTAATATAAACCACAGGAGCTAGTGCTGAACAAAAAGCTGGTCATCTATGGTTTTTTTAAAAAGTTGAGAAATGGGCTCAGTGGCTTCTGATGAGTAGCTAGAATGTCTTTGCCTCCCTGACTGCATTGCTCCTTCCAGCTGCCTCTGTCCAGAACGACCTCAACCAGGGTGGCCCAGGGGGCCAGAGCACTGATTCCAAGGGGCAGGCCACCTGGTCCCTGGAGGAGGAGAAGAGCAGGCTGCTGGCTGAGGCAGCAGTCGAGCTGCGGCAGGAGAACACGAGGCAGGAGCGGATCCTGGCCCTTGCCAAGCGCCTGGCCGTGCTGCGGGGAGAGGACCCCGATAGAGGTAGAGGCTGGGGAGCAGCCGCTCACTCACATCCATTGGGCTGGCCCCCCGCTCCCACCCCCAGGCCAAGCTCTGCAAAATGGCTGCACTCTGTGCCAGGCTGAGTCAGGTGCCGGGGTCCCCATGCCCAGGGGTCCAACAAGCTCTGCCCAGAGTCACGAGGAAGGTAGTGGGGCAAAGCAGTGGATGAGGAGTAAGTGGCAGTCATCAGGGGACAGGGGACCCTCAGTCCCTTCAGGTGCAGAGCCTTCTGTTCCTGCCCCCCAGCCCTGCAGAATGGGATAGGGAGGGGCAGGGTCTGATCAGAGTGGCTGCAGAGCTGCTCAGCTCTGGAACAAGTGCCACTGGGAACCCAACCAGCTCTGGGGCAAGAGTATAGCCACTCAGGTGAACTCTCTCAGCCTCACTCCTCCTCCCCTGCTCCCATCTCCCCCGTCTAAGTGACCCTTCAAGACTATCGCCTCCCAGACAGTGATGACGACGAGGATGAGGAGACAGCCATCCAGAGAGTCCTGCAGCAGGTGAGGCCCGTCTCAGCCACCCGGCCATCCCGTGTCCTGCCCACCTCGCTGCCCCACCTCCCACCTGGCCCCATTCATCTTGCCTCTGCTCTGAGGCTGGATGGTCAGTCGCTGTGCAGCTCCTGTTCTAGCTGGGGCCCTACTGTCCCTGTGACCCAGACCTGCCCCTTGGCCCATTGAGATGGGGTGTCAGCACCCACAGGCAACAGATAAAGGAAGAGGGGTTGAGAAGCTAAGGCTACAGAGCACATGAATACAGGGCGTGGGGTCGCTGGGCCTGGGCCTGGAGCAGTGAGCTGTACCTCTTTGCTCTGTCCACAGCTCACTGAAGAAGCCGCCCTGGATGAGGCAAGTGGCTTTAACATTCCCATGGAGCCAACTCCCCAACCCCGGGCCCAATCCCACAGGGCAGAGCCTGAGGTGAGAAAAGCCCCAGACACAGACCCCCAGGCTGCCACCACAGCCTGCCTCCCTGCCTGGCCGGCTGCTCCTGCAACAGCCCTCCCATACCTCGTCGGGTATCTTACTGTCCCCATTCCTTTCTGGTCCCTGAAGGCCCAGGCCATGGCCCCCAGGCCTGAGGCTGAGGAAGAGGAGCTCCCCTGGTGCTGCATCTGCAATGAGGATGCCACCCTGCGTTGTGCTGGCTGTGACGGAGACCTCTACTGTGCCCGCTGCTTCCGGTAGGTACAGGTAGAATGTTCTGTGAGACTGGGAGGATTTGAGGGCTGCCTGTGATTCCTGACCTGTATCTGTTTGTTCTGCAGGGAAGGCCATGATGCCTTTGATCTTAAAGAGCACCAGACATCTCCCTATCACCCCCCGTATGCAGGCCGAGGGCACTGAGGAGACCCTGGTCCTCCTGGGAAGGTGATCCTACAGGCTGTTGCACAGGCTGGGGCGCCCACTCTGGGCCCAGCTTCAGGGCATCTGACGGGAGAGCATGTCAGGCTAGACTGCCCACGGATGCATCCTTTCCGGAATCTCAGTGTCCCTGGAAGGAGGAAAGAGTCTCCATTCGAGATAACTGGAGGAGCCAGAGGGAAGGCAGAAGTCAGGAGCCCTCCAGCAGCAAAGCCTGGACTTGGAGTGAGAGGCATGATGGGGAAAGACCAGACTGAATCTAAAGATGAGCCTTGAAACCTGCTCAAGGGCCCGGGGCCCTCCCCTGGCACTTAGTGGATCTAATAAAGTATGTTGATTCCTTGGACCCAGCATCTCTTAATTCTAAAATCCTGTAGGCCCTGGACCTGGGCCCTTGGAGAGGTGGCAAGAGTAGAGTAGGCTATAAGTCCAGGCCTGTGGGGTGAGGAAAAAGGTTGAGCCATCCTGCAAGCTTCTCCAGGCAGGAACAGTCCCCCCTGTCCTGGTGGCCGTGTACACAGTAGGCATGAACTGAACTGTGCTTCCTGCTCTGCGCAGCCCAGCTTAGCCCCCAGGCCCCACCATCTTTGATTTCTTAGCCTCTTTAGTACTGAAACACTGCATGCACAAACGATGAATGTGTGCCCTGCTTTGAGCCTTACTCCCAAAGGACACCACCTCCCAGGGCTCCTGTCCCAACCTCCCTGCCATTCAGACTCAGTGCCTGTTTCAAGCAACTCCCTCCTGGCCTCTCAGCCTGGACCCTTTATACCCCTCTGCTTAGCCCCTGCTTTATCTCTTCCTGCCTCTGGCTGGAGCCAGCTCAACAAAGCGTCCTCAACCTGAGGCCTGCCGCATCATTTAGGGAGGAAGGAGAGTTCAGCCTTCCCTGATGCCCCCAGACCCAGCTAGGTTTTTCCTGTTACCTCTCCTCTGGGATTCAGAACTATTCTGCCGCTTGGGCTCCTATTATTGGTGATGCCAGGACGCTGTGTGTCTTAGCCAGGTGCCCGCTGGTTGGCCTCTGGGCCTTGGTAGATTGTGATCTCTCTGAAGCAGAACTGTGGCTTTCATCTTTGAATTCTCAAGGTCTGTTTGGATGGATGGGTGGGTGGATGGATGGATGGATGAGGTGTGCAGATAGAGCCTAGTGACTCAGGCTGCTGGCCTTCTGGTATATCACTTCACCCTCTCCCTCCCCCGTCCCTCAGCACAGATATGCTCCACACTCCATTCAGCTGGGGCTTCTAAAGGTTTTATCCACTTAGCTGCCAAGGAAAGCACGGGGCAACAGCCACGACTGGCTCCCAGAAAGCCCAGCTGACAGGAACTAGCTGTGACTGCACAAACACCAGGGGTGTCCAAATGTCCCTCATCCTCCACGTTCCTTGTCTGTGTCTCAAGGAGTCATTTCCCTTGCAGCCCGGGATCCAGAGGTTCAGGGCAGGCCCGGCAGTGCTGAGGCTGCTGAAGGTAGTCTCACAAGGCTTATTTCTGAGGCCGACTGAGTCTACGGAGTTTCTTGAGTTCACCAAGCAGCTCAGAGATAAACGGCTGAGAGAGAAACAGGGATGAGATCAAGGCATGTGGTCATACCCACCCGCCACACTGCCCTCCCTAATCCCCCCTGACCCCATTTCCCCAGAGCCGGGAAGGAGAAGGACCCAGGGCCAAGCTTTCCTTTCGTTAGCTGCCTCCCCACTGGGCCTCTTCTTACCCCCAGATCAGCAGAGCATCCTTACCTCTGTGGGGCGGGGACAGTTTTGGAGAATGGCCTGGGTAGAAGAAAGAGAAGTGGGTCCCCAAGCCACAACACTTTCCCGCAAGCCCCACTCAGTCTCCCAGGAATTCTCTCCTCTGAATTGGTTCTCCCCACTCCACCCAAAGAAGCAGAGCCTGGGTTCCTGGGTTCCCTAGTCCAAGCCCAGCTTCCATCCCCCGACCCCTGGGGCTTGGGCCCAGCCCACCCATTCTACCTCCAACTGAGTCTTCTGTTCTTCTGTGGATAGTTCCATGAGAGCCTCCAGGTCAATCTCAGGCTCTGAAGGAGTTGGTTGATCCTGTTTAGGAATCACGTGGGGCTCAGAGGGGCCTGGCCAGCTGGAGCCGGAGTGATGTTTACCGTCAGGGGCTCACCCTCCTCCCACCCTATTTCCCATGTTCAGTCCTTCTCCTCACCTTACTCAAACCACCCACTCATTCTTCCATTCAACAGTTACTGAAGACCTACTATGTTCCACCTGAAACAATGCTAGGGCTCTTTATAAAGAGTATCTGTTCATTCTTCCTGGAAATAGAACAAAGAATCCTAAAATTCATATGGGGCAACAAAAGACCCCAAATAGCTAAAGCAATCCTGAGAAAAAAGAACAGAGCTGGAGGCATCACAATCCCCGACTTCAAAACATACTAGAAAGCTACAATAATCAAAACAGCATGGTACAGGCACAAAAACACACACACACATCAATGGAAGTGAACTGAGAGCTCAGAAATAAAACCACACAGCTAATCTTCCACAAAGGAGCTAAGAACATACAACGGAGAAAGGAGAGTCTCTTCAATAATTGGTGTTGGGAAAACTGGACAGCCACATACAAGAGAATGAAAGTAGACGACTACCTTTCACCATACACAAAAATTAACTCAAAATGGATCAAAGACTTGAAGGTAAGACCTGAAACCATAAAACTCCTAGGAAAAAATATAGGCAGTACACTCTTTGACGTCAGTCTCAGAAGCATCTTTTTGAATACCATGTCTACTCAGACATGGGAAACAAAGGAAAAAATAAGTGGGACTTCATACGACTAAAGAGCTTCTGCAAGGCAAATAAAACCAGAATCAAAACAAAAAGACAACCCACCAACTGGGAGAAAATATTTGCAAATCATATATCCAACAGGGGGTTAATCTCCATAATATATTAAAGAATTCACCCAACTGAATGACAAAAAACAACCCAATCAAACAATGGGCAGAGGATATGAACAGACATTTTTCCAAAGAAGATATACAGATGGCCAATAAACACATGAAAAGATGCTCATTATCACTAACTATCAGGGAAATGCAAATCAAAACTACACTAAGATATCACCTTACACCCATTAGAATGGCTATAATCACAAAGACAAAAAATAACAAATATTGGAGAGGATGTAGAGAAAAGGGAATTCTCATACACTGCTGGTCAAATACAGGGCCGGCCCGGTGGTACAGCAGTTAAGTTCGCACATTCCGCTTCGGCGGCCCAGGGTTCGCCGGTTCAGATCCTGGGTATGGACATGGCACCACTTGGCACACCATGCTGTGGTAGGCGTCCCACATATAAAGTAGAGGAAGATGGGCACGGATGTTAGCTCAGGGCCAGTCTTCCTCAGCAAAAAGAGGAGGATTGGCAGCAGATGTTAGCTCAGGACTAATCTTCCTCAAAAAAAAAGTCAGATATAGAGGTATCATCTGATCCAGCAATTCCACTCCTGGGTCTATTCCCAAGAGAAATGACAACATATCCACACAAAAATTTGCACATGAATGTCCATAGCGGCATTATTCATAGGAATCAAAAAGTGAAAACAACCCAAATGTTCATTGACTGATGGATAAATAAAATATGATATAACCATACAATATCATTCAGCAATATATAGGAAGAAAGCACTGATTCGTGCTACAACATGAATGATTTTATTTTTCCTTTTTCTTCCCAAAGGCCCACAGTACATAGTTGTATATTTTTATTTGTGGATCCTTCTCATTGTGGCATGTGGGATGTGGCATGTACACTTTAAATGGGTGAATTGTATGGTATGTGAATCATATCTCAATAAAGCTGCCTTTAAAAGTTATTACAGTCATTGAAAAAAACCTAAACAATACAGAGTTGATAAAATTAAAAATGAAAGAAGCTCAAGAGAATGAGAAGACAAACCACAGACTGGGAGAAATATTTGCAAAAGATATATCTGATAAAGGACTGTTATCCAAAATACACAAAGAACTCTTGAAACTCAACAAGATAAGAAGTGAACAACCCAATTTAAAAACGGGCAAAAGATTCGAACAGATGCCTTACTGAAGAAGATGTGCGGATGGCAAAGAGTATATGAGAAGATGCTCAACCACATATCTCATTAAAACACTGCAAATTAAAACAATAGTGAGATACCACTACATACCTATTAAAATGGCAAAAAATCCAAAATACTGAGAAAACCAAATGCTAATGAGGATGTAGAGCAACAGGAACTCTCATTTATTCCTGGTGGGATGCAAAATGTACAGCCACTTTGGAAGACAGTTTGTCAGTTTCTTACAAAACTAAACATACTCTTACCACACGATCCAGCAATTGGTATTTACCCAAATGAGCTGAAAACAGGTTCACACAAAAATGTGCACCTGGATGTTTACAGCAGCCTTATTTATAATTGCCAAAACTTGGACGCAACCAAGATGTCCTTCAGCAGGTGCGTGGATAAATAAACTATGGTACATCCAGACAATGGAATATTATCCTGTGCTAAAACGAAACAAGCTATCAAATCATGAAAAGACACGCAGGAAGCTTAAATGTATATTACTAAGTGAACAAAACCAATCTGAAAAGTCTACATACTGTATAATTCTAACTATGTGACATTCTGGGAAAGGCAAAACTATGAAGATAGTAAAAAAGATCAGTGGTTGCCGTGGGTTGGAGGGAGGGCGGGATGAATAGGTGGCGCATAGAGGGTTCCAGGGCAGTGCAACTACTCTGTATGACACTGCTGGTGGATACACATCATTATACATTTGCCAAAACCCACAGAATGTGTAACACCAAGAGTGAATCCTAATATAAACTACGGACTGTTGGTGATTATGATGTGTCGATAAGTTCATCGATTGTTAACAAACGTACTGCTCCAGTGGGCGACATTTATAGGAGGGGAGGCAGTGCGTGTGTGGGGGCTGGGGGAATATGGCAACTCTCTGTAGTTTCCGCTCAATTTTTCTGTGAACCTAAAACTGCTCTAAAAAATAAAGTCTACTTTAAAAAAAGATGTAAACTCAAGGGCCAAGATCTAATAAATTTAATTTTTTACTGCTTCATCAAGGACTTTCTCAAGAGAAAGTGGCATGGTGGTGAAGAGCATGATTACTAGTACAGGTTGGTGCCACTTTCTTTTTTTTTCTTTTTAAAGATTACACCTGAGCTAACAACTCTTGCCAATCTTTTTTTTTTTTTTCTGGCTTTTTTTCCCCAAATCCCCCCAGTACATAGTTGTCTATTTTAGTTGTGGGTCCTACTAGTTGTGGCACGTGGGACGCCGCCTCAGCGTGGCCTGATGAGCAGTGCCATGTCCGCTTCCAGGATCCGAACCAGCGAAACCCTGGACGGCCCACAGCAGAGTGCGTGAACTTAACCACTCAGCCATAGGGCCAGCCCCAGTGCCACTTTCTTGATTCGTGCTAAGGGCCACCATTGCTTTTGCATCATCAGTGCAAATGTCAACATAATGAAAAAGGAAAAAAATATCTTAGTATTATTGTGAAAATAATCATGGACCTCCCGAAAGGGTCTTAGGAACCCTGAGGGTCACCAGAACACACTTCAAGAACTGCTGTCTTACCCATTTTTCTATTGGTTTGTTCGGTGTTTTCTTATTGATTTAAGAATCTTTTTTTTTTTTTATAATTCAGATAAGCCCTAGTATTCCACATATGATGGAAATAGCCTTTGTGTTTGGGGGAGGGGCTGGAGCAATAGATATTTGTGTTGGGGTTTTGCTGCTGCTTCTTTTTTTTAATGCTTAGCAATTACCCATACTGACTTGGATAAATATTTGATATTCGCCTTTGTATTTTCCTAGATGTTTGATGATTTCACCTTTTCCATTCGATTATTTAATCCTTTGGCATCTATTCAACAACTGTGTCAAGTGGCTGCTATTAACCCAGCACTGTGAACTTGGGAACTTGAGTGAACAAAACAAAATCTAGCCCTCAAAGAGCCTACATGTTAGGGGCAGTTGAGGAGACGTAATAAAAACAGATGTACTAAGTAATTAATTTGTATAATTTGTTTAAAGGTAAGTACTATTTGGGGAACTTTTTGGATGATGAAAATGTTCCGTATCTTGATTGGCGTAGTGGTTACATACAGCAAAGTGCAGCCAAACGTACACCTCCAACAGGCAGATCTTATTCTCTGTCAATCATGCTTCGATAAAGTTGATTTTTAAGGAAAAGAAAGAAAAAGAAGTCTCATCTACCCCCTCACTCCTTTCACTGCCAACAGGTAACCACGGTTAACAGTTTCGGTCCCTCCATACCTTTTTTAAAAGTTAACGGTTCTAGAGTTCTGAGTCAGCCTTTTCACCCCACACTCTAGACCTTCCCTTTGCTGCCTTGGTTTCTACCTCGTCTGATTCAGCATTCATTCAGTTAATGCCTGTTTATCAAGTGCACGCTATGTACCAAGCACTGTGATGAGAGCTGGGGCCATAACAGCAAGACGGACACACACGATCCTGCCCTTGAAAAGCTCAGTCTCCTGAGGGACACAGACTAGTGAGGGCTATAGACACAGTTACAATTCAGGGCAATAAGCACTCTGATGAGATACTAAGATACTATGGGGGCACATGGAAGGGGGACCTAACCAAGCCTGGGGTTTAGAAGGCTTCCTGGAAGAAGTGACCTCTAATCTGAGACCTGAAGACTGAGTAAGAATTAACCAGATATTTATGCTTCTGGTCATGATGGAGTAACAGGGGCCAGATTTATTCTCCCAAGATAAATAACTAGAAAACTAGACAAAAATATATGAACAACATCTTCAGACATTGGACAACAGGTAGCTCAGGACTATCAGCGAAAGAAAGGAAACAAAAGAGGTAAACTCTATAATTGCCTTGGGTTTCTTCCTGGAGGCAATTTCCAGATCTCAGGGCAGAGAGGAAGGTCCCAAGCAGAGCACAGTGGTCTTGCTAAATTGATGTGACAGAGATCAGAGTGCAGGGTTGAGGTGGCTAGAAGTTGTTGGACAAAGTTCTGGACAGGAGGGAGTTATGAAAAAAGAGGCCTCCAGAAATCTGTATAAGGGTTCTCTTGAGTCTTTGCTAAATGCAAGATGCACATTCATAGGGTGAAACTTCACAAGGCCAATGAGGCACTGAGGGCACAGAGATGAACAGTTCCTAGACCTCACACAAGACTGGGGACAAATCAAGTTGCAGACAAGCAGAGTGGACAGACATTGCTGACCATGCAGGAATTCAAGAGAGACCTCAGAAGGGCCACACTTTAGTAGGAGGGGTCAATTATTCTTTAGATTAAAAGCCACTCTAGACTCACCTTAACAGAGCTTAAAAACAAGGCTCACAAGGACCAAACTGAACCACAAGTAACTCAACTGCCTACTACAACAAAGCTCAACCCTCTTAAAAGGAAGAAAAAAAAATTCAGCTACCCAACAACATAAAATTCACAATGTCTAGTATCCAATAAAAAATCACTAGTCATGCCACGAAGCAGGAAATGTGACCTATAACCAAGGAGAAAAGGCAATTAGGGGCTGGCCCCGTGGCCACGTGGTTAAGTTTGTGTGCTCTGCTTCGGTGGCCCAGGGTTTCACTGGTTCGAATCCTGGGCGCGGACGTGGCACCGCTCGTCAGGCCATCCTGAGGTGGTGTCCCACATGCCACAACTAGAAGGACCCACAACTAAAAGAAAATACACAACTATGTATCGCGGGGCTTTGGGGAGAAAAAGGAAAAATAAAATCTTTAAAAAAAAAAGTCAATTAGTAGAAGCAGACCCAGAAGTGACAGAGATGATGGACTTAGAAGATGAGGAAAACATAAATATAATAATGAAAGAAATGGAAGATATGAGAAAGAACCAAATGGAGCATCTAGAGATGAAAAGTACAGTATTTTAAATGAGAAATTTGCTGGATGGAATTAACAGTATATTTGATGCTGCAGGAAAAAAGGTCAGTTGAACTTGAAGATAGAGCAAAAGAAACTAGACAAAATGAAGCCTAGAGAGAAAAAAACCTGGGGGGAAAAAATAAGAGAACAGCACAGAGCCTTGGTGACCTGTGGGACCATGTTAAGGGGTCTAACAGATCACTAATTGGAATCCTAGAAGGTGGAGGGTGTAGGCAAATAATAAAGATGCATTCTGGGGGCCGGCCCTGTGGCCAAGTGGCTAAGTTAGCGCACTCCACTTAGGTGGCCCGGAGTGTCGCCGGTTCAGATCCCAGGCACGGACATGATACCTCTCGTCAGGCCATGCTGTGGCGGCGTCCCACGTAGCACAACCAGAGGCACTCACAACTAGAATATACAGCTATGTACTGGGAGGCTTTGGGGAGAAGAAAGAAAGAAAAAAAGCCCCACAAACTGGCCACAGATGTTAGCTCAGGTGCCAATCTTAAAAAAAAAAAAAAAAAGATCCATTCTAATGATTAGAATTTCTCCTCTAAAAAGCATCAGTCCTGCCCCCAAAGCCTTTGTATATTTCTTATGATATTAACTATACGCCTATTGGATGTAAAGTATGTAAATTACTGAGAGTCATTTTGCCCCTGTAGCCTAGAGTTGAGAATATGGGTTCATATCATAATCCAAATATTCTTTCCCTCAAGTATTTTTTGAATTCTCAGAAAATGAGGGGATATATCCAACAACTACTACTGAGATGAACAAGTGTGGTAAACTTGTAACTCTGTATTACATGTGGTAGTTTCCTGCCAAGTGCTGCCTGATGTTACCCCCTTTCTCACCTCCACTCCATACTCAGGCCCCTTACTCCTGATCCCTACGCCATGGGGACCAGCAATGGAGTAAGGCTCAGAGACAAGCTAACAAATCTTTGTTTCACATATTTATTGACAATATTTTTTTAAAGTTGGAAGTTTAATAGATTGTTTCTTACAGTGTCACCACATCAAAAGTGTTGCATCAGGGCTGGCCCAGTGGTCGAGCGGTTAAGTTCACACACTCTGCTGCTGGCGGCCCAGGGTTTCACTGGTTCAAATCCTGGGCACGGACGTGGCACTGCTCATCAGGTCATGCTGAGGCAGCGTCCCACATGCCACAACTAGAAGGACCCACAACTAAAATATACAACTATGTTCTGGAGGGCTTGGGGGAGAAAAAAGGAAAAAATAAAATCTTTAAAATAAAATAAAATAAAATCTTTAAAAAATATATATATTAAAAAAAAGGGGCCGACCTGGTGGTGCAGCGATTAAGTTCGCATGTTCTGCTTCTCGGTGGCCCAGGGTTCACCGGTTCGGATCCCGGGTGTGGACATGGCACTGCTTGGCATGCCATGCTGTGGTAGGTGTCCCACATGTAAAGTGGAGGAAGATGGGCATGGATGTCAGCTCAGGGCCAGTCTTCCTCAGCAAAAAGAGGAGGATTGGCAGTAGTTAGCTCAGGGCTAATCTTCCTCAAAAAAAAAAAAAGTGTTGCATTAAAACACCAGCTGCCACCAGGAAAAAATAGTATTATGGAAGCTATAGAAAAGCAATGTTTAAAAATTCTGGGGTTGGGGCTGGACCTGTGGCCTAGTGGTTAAGTTCGCGCACTCCGCTGCAGGCGGCCCAGTGTTTCGTTCGTTCGAATCCTGGGCGCGGACATGGCACTGCTCATCAAACCACGCTGAGGCAGCGTCCCACATGCCACAACTAGAAGAACCCACAACAAAGAATATACCACTATGTACTGGGGGACTTTGGGGAGAAAAAGGAAAAAATAAAATCTTAAAAAAAAAAAAAAACTCTGGGGTGGTCACAGTGTCCCCTGCTGATGTGCACATTAGATTAAGCCGCAAGGCAGTGATTCTGGCAAGAGCTCTCCACAGAGTGGTGGGAACAGAAGCCAGCTTCCAGTGGTGTAAATGGTGATAGGAAGGGAAAAGGTAAGTGAGGATGGACAAACCCTCCAAGGAGTCTTCTTGTAAAGGAGACGTGAAATAGGGGATGGGAACTGGAAGGCGGCAGGCTGTTGAGCAAGAGACTCCTTAAAATAGGAGAAACTCAGGAGGGTTGAAGTCCCTTCTTAGAAGCCAAATCCACACTCCACCTCTGGACAATGGGAGCTCCAGGGCCCCAGGTCTGTTTGTTGTGATGAACCCGAATTTGGTTCCTCTGAAGACCCCAAAGCACGCTGCACATCCAGTGAGAAGAAGTGGGCCCCTCCAATAAAGGAAGGTGAGTGCCATTAAACTAAACTAAATATGCGGCAATGCATCCCTTGAACGACTCCCAGGGTGCTATGGAAGGTGGGCATGTGGAGGAGAGCCCTGGTGGGCGGGGAGGGGCTCTGTGAAGGTAGAACTAGGGCAGGGTAAGCCTGGAGACTGCGTTGCCTCAATCTCTGCCCAAAACGGCCAGCCGCCTGGGGCTTCCCCAGCCACTTGGCTGCTTCCTGCTGGAAAGAGCAGAGAGTGGGAGAAGAACTGCCACGTGGCCCCTTTGGACAATTGCCATGGCAACTCTAGACCGGGTATTTGATTTTGGCCATTGCCTGGGAGCGGTCCTCCCACATGTCCTGTTTTCCAATAGTATAAGCTCATTATTGTACAGCTTTCCCCCGCCTTGATCTCGCAAAACAAGTTTCTTTAGCTAGTGTCTTTCCCCTCTGCCTGGAAGAATTTACCCTGAGGTGTCTGAAACATGAAACTTTTCATGCAAGTGCACAACACTCTGAAATTGAAACTGAATCAGAAAGAGAAGGTGCTGGCAGTAGTGAAGGGCAGTGGAGGTGCCCTGCAAGGTCAGAGCAGATACAGGCCAAGAAAGCTCTCCTCTCCTGATCCAGCTCCAGGGCATCTCCCCACCCTCCTCGAATGAGCCCAGGATGCCGCAGGGGACATGCACCAAATTGACACATGACCCAGTGAGCTTCACAAGACAGCCCAGGCCACATGCATCACTCTTCCCCGCCCCCAACCACAGGGCAGCTGACACAGCCCTTGCCTGGAAGAATCTCAGGCCCTCGCTGCCCCAAAAAGAAAAGAGAGGACCTGAGTTGAGAAGGAGGAGAAACAAGGACCATGGTATGCGGACAAGGAGGACTCCTGGTCTCTGGCTTGGTACAGTGATTCTCAGCTGGCCACACGCTAGAATCAACTGCGGAGCTTATAAAAAAGACCAGCGCCTGGGCCCTATCCTAGTAGATATAAAGTCAGTGGAGGTGCAGCTGGGGCATCGGGTTTTTCTGAAGTACTTCAGGGGTGGAGAACCGCTAGCTGCTCCAATAAGTGCTCAGGCTCTGCCAGCACAGCCCCAGCTCCTAGTTATGTGACCTTGGGCTAGTTCCTCCACATCTCTAAGGCTCTACTTCCTCCATGGTAAAGCAGTACCTACCTAATGGAGTTGTGGGATGGGCTGAATGAAATAGTGCGTGTCCAGAGCTGGGCACTGGGCCTAGCACAGAGTTAAGTGCTCAAAATGTAATTCTTGTTGAAGCAACAGTTGTTACTATCTAGGACCCCAACTTGGAGGTATCGAAGTAAGAAAATGCCACTTTCCGTGACAAGGGGCCAAGACCCATCCTTTTCCCAGGTTAGGGTTGAGGGGGGTCAGTCAGGGCTGGGGCCAAGGCTGGGTCAGGCGCTGGTGTTAGCCTCACTGTTGGTTACTCTGATGTTCTCTTGGGCTCTGTCCATTCTGACATGATGGAAATGTTCTACAGCTGTCCTGACAATATGGTAGCCACTAGCCACATGGGGCTGCGGGGCGCTTGAAATGTGTCTAGTGTGACTGAGGAACTGGACTTTCAGTTTTATTTAATTTTTATTAATTTAAATAGCTACACACCGCTAATAGCTACAGTTGTGGACACTGCAGCTCTCGACCGCATGTGTGCTGAGGATGAGAGTAAATAAAGATATAAAACGAAGAAAAATAGCCCTTCTACTGTCTCATTTGAGCATCAAAAAGTCCTACGAAGGAGATATGACAGGCACCGACAGCCCCGTTTTATACATTAGGAAACTAAGTCTCAGGGATGTTGAAAGACCTGCCCCAGATTAGGAACAGTTAGAGGCAGAGCCTAGACCAGAGGGAGGCAGATTTGTGGGCTGCAAAGCCATGCCTCACCTGTTGGGAAAAGCTTTCCGTGGGAGCATCTCGCATCAGCCCTCCAGCAACTCCTGAGGTCTCCAGGCAGGCTTTCTCCCAGCCATCTGCCCGGGCCCCAAGCACCATGTTGTCACCCCCCGACCCCCACCCCTGGTGCTACCCACCTGGAAGAGTTCCTGAACCTGTGCATCCACCCACTGCTCCATCTCCAGCCAGCGCTGGAGTTGCCCCCGGTCGTACTTCACCGTCAGCCGGCTGGGTCTCCGGGACCTGGGCACTTTGGAGAGGTCGGTGTGGGACTTTGACTCTGAGTCTGTGGATGACGTCCTCCTCCTCCCAGAAGCCCACTGGACCTTCTTACTTGAGTTCTCCCTGTCTGGGTTGGGAGATGTGCAGGAAGTGGGGCTTGAAGACAGCATGGAAGGATCGGCCTGGGCAAGGAGCCGGGAAAAACTGCCAGTCAGAGCAAGGGTGCCAGGGAAGTGAGGAGACGGAGAACAGAGGGAGAGGCCAGCAGAGAAGAAAGGAAGGCGGGAGGGAGGGAGGCCCAAGGCTCCAGGAAGGGCCGGGGTCAAAGATCAACAGGCCTTTGTCTGGTGCTGGGAATGCCAGTCTTCTGGCTCCCTGCTGCCAGTTAGTGGCACTCCTGAGCAGTGCCCCAGCCTCCCTTCCTGCAGCCACTGGGGCCCAGAGTGATATAAACTGCAGTCGAACAAAGGTCAAGTGGGTGCCGTGCCTCGGGAGGAAGAAAGGGCCCTTGTATCCTGAGGGTGTGGGGCTCTGACGGGCGCTCTATGGCCGGCTCTGGGACAAGACCTAAGTCACACTCAGCTGAGAGCCTCAGCATCCCACCTTCCTGGGCCCGGACCCACCTGGGCCCTAAGCAGCAGCAGTCAGACGGATCCAGCAGGAGCAGAGTCCCCGG
Organism: Equus quagga; assembly: GCF_021613505.1. NCBI lineage: Eukaryota > Metazoa > Chordata > Mammalia > Perissodactyla > Equidae > Equus > Equus quagga. Next base: position 38,232,147 of record NC_060268.1, read on the forward strand.
CCGGCAGGGGCTCCAGTTGGGAGTATGTTGCTGCTGGGGGCAGAGTCTCGCCAGGGACGGTTAGAGGAGGGGTTATCTCTGGCTCCCGTGGGGTCAGTACCCTCTTGTCGGGGGGTGTGTCTGAATGTGAGCTGCCTTTGGGAATATGTGAGGGCAGAGGGGCTCCTCTGTCAGCTGGCGCTGTGCACTTGTGGAGGAAATTTATCCAGCTCGTCTACCATGCCAGGGTCCCAGAAGCGACTGCTTAGGAAGCCATGTTTATCGTCACATGACCCTCCTCTCACTCAAGTGCTTCCTGACAAAGAGGAAACCTGCAGATCTAACTTACACCCAGGAGTCAGGACTAATACTTTTAGCCATACTTGCATTCTAAAGGAAGGGTATTTTTGCTTATTTAGTAGTCCTTTGTAACAAAAATTTCTAAACTTTTAAAAAAATTTACAGGAGAGCACTATAATTTTTTTTTAATGGACAGCTCAGAAAGACAAATGAAAAGCGAAAGTTTCTCTCCTCTTCCCAGCTCCCCACCAACAGCTCGCTTTTAGTTCTCTGTAATCACCATTATCGCTTTATGTAATATCATAAATTTGTCCATTTTAGACAGTCTCTCTCATTCCCTCAATACGAAGGATGAGAAATTAACTCCCTCATCTCCTTTACTTTCCATGTTCCAATTTTTGTTTATATATTTCTTTTTAGGTCTTGTGGTGTTGCCTTTAAGATGCTGAGTTTCGGTTTCCAACGTATTGACATCAACCATGACACACGGACTCCTAAAAGAGAGCTTTAGACAAAGGCTGCTAGATGAGTCTTTAATGATGAAATTTTGGGGCCCTACGTACGTTATCAGGGTGGGGGAGGTGTTTGAGGGCTGGAGGCCGGGATGGTAGCCTGGAAAAGCCCAGGCTCTGCAGGAAGGCTGACAGATCTGAGTTCACACTCAGTTTTGTCCTGCCTTGGTTTTATAACCTTCAAGCTTTACAACTTCTTTGAGTCTGTTTTCTCACCTGCAAAATGGGGTTTGGGGAGGATTAAATGAGATGATGTATGTAAACATTTAGCAGGGTGTCCAAAACACAGTCCCTTCTCAGTAGATATCCATCCTCTTCCTTTCTTCGCCTTCCCATTCTCCCTGACTTCCGGGGGGAGGGGGTCTGTCCCCCAAAGGCTGGCCCTGGGATTTCTCTGCAGTGGCTTCCTTCCCGGCCCTCTTTGGAAGAGGGTGGAGATGGGCCTGTAGACTCAGCTCTTACTTCGAGCCTGTGATGGCAGGCATTATTATGATAGTCTCCTCCATCTTCTGTTTCCTGTCTTTGGAAGGGTTTGGGAGCCCTTTCAGAAAAGGAACTAGATCAGAAGAGTCACTGGGTTTTTTTCCACTCATTAACTCATTCATTAACAAAGATTTTATGAGCTCCTCTAGCAGGCCAAGCATTATGCTCAATACTGGGGATTGGCAGTCCCTGCCTTCATGAGCTTACAGTCTAGCGTGAAAATAAACAAATATTTAGTCAACTAATCAAATAAATGTGAAATTACCACTATATTTCGTGATCTGAAGAAAAGGTAAGAGGTGTTACGAGAATGTCTAGTGAGGGTGTGACCTAGTAAATGGTAATATCTGAACTGAGTTCTGAAGAACGAGTAGGAGGCACAAGGCCAGCAGAAGTGGATCTAACAAAAGGTAGAGCATATGTAAAAGCCCTGTGGCAGGAGGGAGACAGTGAGTACAACGGACTAGGAACAGAGAGAGGAGGGAGAGAAAAGTGAGCCATGAGGCAGAAGGGATGGAGGTATACACACAAGGCCCTCTGAACCATGTTGAGGAGTTTTGCCTCCATCCTAAGACCACTGGGAATCACTGAAGAGTCTTAAGCAATGGTGGTTGGGCAGGCTGACATGTTCAGATTTAAATTTCCAAAGATCCCCCTGGCTGTTGAATAGATCAGAGGGTGCAGAAGGCCTGGAGGAGACCAGCTGGGAGGCCACTGCTGCAGGGGTTGACCAGGGAGGCAGTGCTGTCAATATCGAGAAGTGGACAGACTGGAGAGCTAATCAGGGAGTAATATTTAATAGAACTTGGTGATAGATTAGGGGTACATAATATGCAAACTTCATGGATGCCTACACAGGGACACAGACAGGTTCATGCACAGAGCCTCTCTGATCCTGTTTCCTCATCTGTAAATGGGGGGTTGGTGAGATTCTGCATGAGCACGCAGCATGGCCTGGTGAAGCTCGATGGCACACAAATGAGTTATGTCCGTTATTTATAGTGTGAGGTTCCTTATTTACATTCTTCCATCTCAGCATTGACACACGTCTCAGTGGCCTAGGTGTGTCACGTGTCACCATTCCTCAATAAGTTTGCCCAAGATAAGGGAACTCAAGACCCAAGATAAGATAGGAAGAGAAAACCACCAGGACCGCAAGGCTGCATCAGGGCAGGGAAACAAAGAGGATGTGGGCCTGGGCAGAGGCGAGGGTGTCTGCCCTGCTCTCCTGTCCTGGCCTGGGTCCAGTAGTGGGATAAACGGGCAGCAGGCACAACCCATCAGAACCAGGCTGTTCTTTTTCTGTTTGGTGAGGAAGATTGGCCCTGAGCTAACATCTGTGCCAATCTTCCTCTATTTTTTGTATGTGGGATGCCTCCACTACATGGCTTGATGAGCAGTGTGTTGGTCTGCGCCTAGGATCCAAACCCGTGAACCCAGCTGAAGAAGCAGAGCACGTGAAATTAACCACTATGCCACCAGGCTGGCCCCAATTGTGAGTATTTTTGACATTAGGAGAATTCTTCAAAAATGCCCCTTTGAGAGCTGCAGCAGTATCTGAGAGGAACTGTCTCCTTTAAATAAAGATTGAACTAATGACAGTGACCTCACCTTGAAAAATATTGCATTACTTTCCCCAAAATTCATTATCAAAAATGCTCAGTTCTGTTCTATCAGTGGAATTAGTGGGCTCTTACTTAGACCATTAAAACTAAAATTTATTGGGGCCAGCCCCGTGGCCGAGTGGTTGAGTTCGTGCGCTCTGCTTTGGCGGCCCAGGGTTTCGCTGGTTCGAATCCTGAGCACGGACATGGCACCATTCATCAAGCCATGCTGAAGCAGCATCCCACATGCCACAACCGGAAGGACCCACAACTAAAAATACACAACTATGTACCAGGGGGCTTTGGGAGAAAAAGGAAAAATAAAATCTCATCTTAAAAAAAAAAAACCCTAAAATTTATTGATTTATGATTATTAGATCATTAAAACTAAAATTTATTCTGTAAATATATTATCCTTCTGTTTCAGTTATCATTGCCACACTGTTTCAGTTATTATTGCCACATAACAAACCACCCGACATTAAAGCCTTAAAACAAACACAGTCATTTATTTGCTCACGATTCTGCAACTTGGGCAGACTTGGCAGATGCAGCTAGTTCCTGCTGGGGGGGACTCGACAGGGCTAAGGATGCAAGATGGCTTCACGCAGTGCCTCAGCTGCGGTGGCTGGGAGACAGCTGGACCCCTTTCTCTCCCTTCATAGTCTCGCATCCTCCAGGGTCTTGCTCTTTTCAGGTGGCCTGTCTTTCCTGCAAGGAGTCAAATTTTTTTACATCACAACTGGTTCTATGAGGGAAAAATGGAAGCCACAAGGCTGAGATCTGGAAGTCATGCGGCACCACTCCTGCTTCGTCCTATTGGTTAAAGCAAGTGACAGTCAAAGGGAAGGGAAAGAAAGATGCCACCTCTTGGTGGGAGGAGCAGGCTGCACATACAGGAAGGGGAGGTCTGGTCCACCATCTTCTGCAGAGAATCCACCACAGCTCCCCATAGAAACCACCATATCACTGTCTGAGACAAGGCACTCAGTGTTCTTTTTCTTTCTTTTTCAGAATTTTATATAAATACACACATATATATATATGTGTATATATATATTTTTTTTCTTTTTTTTGGCTGGGAAAGATTCACCCTGAGCTAACTTCTGTTGCCAGTCTTTCTCTCACTTTGTTTTCTCCTCAAAGCCTCCGTCCATAGTTGTATATTCTAGTTGTAAGTCTGTTTAGTTCTTTTATGTGAGCTGCTGCCACAGCACGGCTACTGACAGACAAGTGGTGTGGTTCTGTGCCCGAGAACTGAACCTAGGCTGCCAAAGGAGAGCGTGCTAAACTTTAACCACTGGGCCATTAGGGCTGGCTCAGTGTTCCTTTTCTTTTTTTTCTTTCTTTCTTTTTTCTTTTTGAGGAAGATTGGCCCTGAGCTAACATTTGTGCCAATATTCCTCTATTTTATGGGGGATGCCACCACAGCGTGGCTTGACGTGCAGTGCTAGGTCCGCGCCAGGATCGAACCTATGGACCCTGGGCCCTGGAAGTAGAGTGTGTGAACTTAACCATTAGGCCACCTGGCCAGCCCCTCAGTGTTCCTTTCCTAGTAGTGTTAAGGACTGAATATTCTCACCAAACCACCCACTCCTCAGAGCAATGGTCAGTACCGGTGCTCTGGCAAATGGGAATGAAGGCTAGTGTAAACCCAAGCCTTCTCTCCCCAAATTCACAGAGAGAGGGTGAGCCACATGGTCTAACAAAAGAACAAACTCATCCAGACAGCTCTCCTTGGGCCTGCAATATAGAATTAGAAAACAATATCATCTGGAAACGCTTTGCAGGGAGGCAGTTCAGAATCACAGAAAGGGCCCAAGATTGGCAGTCAAGAGACCTGAGGGGCTGGCCCAGTGGTGCAGCGGTTAAGTTCACACATTCCACTTCTCAGCGGCCCAGGGTTCACCAGTTCGGATCCCGGGTGCTGACATGGCACTGCGTGGCACACCATGCTGTGGTAGGCGTCCCACATATAAAGTAGAGGAAGATGGGCACAGATGTCAGCTCAGGGCCAGCCTTCCTCAACAAAAAGAAGAGGATTGGCAACAGTTAGCTCAGGGCTAATCTTCCTCAAAAAAAAAAAAAAAGAGAGAGAGATCTGAAATCTGGGCTGGCCTCTGCCACTAGCTCTGTGTCTCTGAACAAATCAAGAACAAATCTCAGCCTCACTAGGAAGAAGGGCTTTAACTAAGGCCCACGATAGCTCTGCCACTCTCTGCCTCTCCACATACTGAACTTTATGAGTCCATCCAGGTAACACTGCCAGAGGGGCTCTTGGGGGTCACTAGGGTCTGAACAGGTGAAGGGCAGATGAAGGCAGGACTGGAGGAGGGAACCTTGTGCAGGGTGGCTGGGAGTCTATCTGGAAGCTGGCATAGAACCCAGAACAAGGGCAGCCGTGGCAATAGACAAGAAGGGATGGACATGAGTGACTACCAGGGAAAACTGTCAGGACCCAGGGACTGGCTGGACGGTTGCAGAGAAAGCCCACGGACAGGCAGTGGGCACCGGTAACTCCAAAGTGACTGGGATGATGAGACCAGGAGGGAATGTGGACAGAGTGATTTGGGGCTAAATATAACGAATGCAAAGGTTGTCATGATGTATTCCTCTCTTCACTATGGAAGCATTCCATGCTCACTAAAGGGCACTTGGAAAATAATTTAAAAACAAGAAAGAAGAAATATTATCCCATATTCCCACCATTCAAATGCCGTCACTTTCACCACTTTGTTGCACTATCTTAGTCCTCTCCCTGTTATGCGTAGTTTTTTTTTTTTTTTAGTATGTAAGAAGCAACATGAGGTAGTGGGAAAAGTGTAGTTTTTGATGTAAGAGAGACTTGGGATAAGGTTTTGGCTCTGTCACTTTTTTCAGGCAAAAATTCATTGAGCACTCATGGTCTCAAATGCTTTATCTGTATTAACTCATTGATTCCTCATAACAACCCTATGGAGCCATATTTCATTTACAAAGAGGCTAAATAACTCGCCGAAGGCCACACCCATGATAAGGGGCAGATGAGAGAGCTAAACCCAGTAGTCTGAGCCAGAAGGCCACAAGCTCAACCCCTATACAGCCTTGGCTTCCACTCTTCCCTGCATGACCTTGATGGCATTAGTAAACTTGTGCAAAGTAGAAACTATTCTCAGAGTTGTCGTGGGCATTAGCAATTATATATGTCAAGTGTCTGGCACGCAGTAAGCATCTCAACTAATGGCGGCTGCTCACCACTTGAAAATGAGTTTTTGTTTCAGGCAAGTTGAATCTGAGGTGAGGGTGGAACTTCTGGCTGAAGTTAGAATTGCGAGTCTGGCAAAGCCCGGGGTTTAGGTGCTGAAGCAACGGAATTGGCCTGCCTGGGCTCCAACCCCTGCTCTGCCACCTAACTGCCACATGACCTGACAGGTAAGTTCACCTGTCTGAGCCTGTTTGCTCATCTGTAAAGTGAGGATAAAAAGAGTACCTACTTTCTTGGTTTGTTTTGAGTATACAAGGCAATGTACGTGAAGTGCTTAGGAACAGGGTTTGGGCATTGTCAATGCTTGATAAATGTAGGTTTTTGTAACAGTGTGTACCCTGGATGTAATGATAAATCTGTGATAATGTAAAATTACAAGAAGGTAAGCATCTCCTGTGTTAGCATTTCTGTGCAAATAAGGTATCAGAGGAGGCAGGAATCAAATCAAACAAAACCCTTTCTTTCCAGTAAGTGCACAACCGTTTGCTTCATTCCCAGCAAACCATCTTTGCCCTGTGTCCACCACTGTGCCAGGGGCTCTGGAAAAATCCAGAAAATCCAGAGAAAGGGAGACAGACCCCAGATTCCCATCCCTGACACCCACAACGTAGGCAGCTGGCAGATGTTTCAGTTCAGCCAGGAAAGTGACCGAAAGTTTGGCTATGGGACCCAGCAGGTCAAGCCGTTCTAAATGAGAAATTAGGACGAACGTTCCCATTGGGCAGGGGTTTGTTAAGTCATCACGAAAAGGGGTGGAATCTCTTATTTCGTGAGGGCATTAATAAGAGCAATCTTGCTCTGGAGGGAAAGATCTTTAAGAGTTCTTCACTCAGGAGCAGCAGTGAGGGTGGCATCAAAGAGTCCACGGTTCCGTGAAGGTCATTCATTAACTCTGCTACTTTGATGAGTTGGAACCTCTAAGCTTCCAAGGATGGCATTTCACTGGAAGAGAGTGGCCAGCTCTTAACCAGGAGCACATGGGTGAGAGAGAAGAGGGAACCTGTGTTCCAGGGGAGACAGCAGCAGCTAACAGGGCGCTAAGGATGCTAATGAGCGCCAACAGGGACTTAGCTCCGACGGGGCCCGGAACCTAAACGTTAGTACAAGAGGAGGGAAGGCCTCAAACAAAAGGGAAACACTGCGAATCAAGCTGGGAAATGGGACGCGGGAAATGGCCTCAGCTTCTCACTCAGGCAGAAAGGAGGGCTTCCTGGAGCTGGCAAGGGCGGGGACGCTGGAGCAGGCATCCCGGATTCCACTTATCAAAGGTGCAGCCACACAGCTTCTAGGATCTCTTCCCGCCATGAGATGGAAATGTTTCCCGAGGGCTGACGCCGACGGCAAGATCGTTTGCATCGGGCTTTCCCCCAAGTCTCCTCCCCCAGCCCCTTCACCAGCGCCTCAGGCATGGGGCTGGAAACGCGGGCCGGAACAGAAAGGAAGGCAGGAAGCAACCGGCCAGATCGCCCGACCCTCACGTGCCCGACGTCGAGGGAGCTTCCCGGCCGGGTCCGGGCCTCCGAGGTCGGCGAGCACTTCTGGGGCGCGGGGCCTCCCTGCGAGGTTGGACTCGGTGGAGCCTGCGGACAGCAGCCTGGAGGGGTGCGCCCCGGTGCCGGTCGCCCCAGGGCCTCAGAGCCCCCTTGGGGACCCAACCGCAGGGGAGTGGGGATGGCGGGCTGGGCAGTCCGGAAGCTCGCCAGGGCGGGGCGGCCGAGGCGCACCGGGCATGGGCGGGGCCAGCGGCACTAGGGTTAACGTCCGCCCCGCCCCGACAGCGCTGACTCAGTTTCACCAGAAACTAGGAGGAGGAGGTGGCCGATCCAGCGCACCGGGCAGCGGGGCGGAAGCGGCGGGCCGAGCCGCGCAGGAAGGCGGGACCGGAACCTCGGCAGGCCCGGCCCCACCCCACTCACCTGCGCAGGTAACCGGGGCCCGGCGCGCGCCGAGGCGGAGGCAGAGCCGGCCGGAGCATGTTTGGCCCTTTGTTTTGCGCCCGCGCGTGCGTCCGGGTACGCGAGCTCCTCAGCCGGCAGTCGGGCCGTCCGTGGGTGGCGGGGCTGGGGGTCACCCCAGTGCGCGTGGGAGGGCTGGGCGCGCGTGCGCCTCTCCCTCTTTGGGTGTTCGGTGCTCCCCTCCCTCCTCTGCACTTCCTCCCGGCCCGCCCGCCTCCCTTGAAGTCTCCCCAGCTGATGTGGTGTGTCTCCTCCTCCGTCCCCTCCCCTCTTTCAGGTCTCAAGCACCCTTGGGGCCCAGAGGCCCGCACTGTGAAGGTGACCCCCGTGGGGAGGAGGGCGACGGCCCCTGGGAGGACGATGGCCGGCGCCCACCTCTCCCAGGCCCTCATCCCAGCGGTCCTGGTTTGGCTCCTATGCGAGCTCGGCCTCCGGGGCACCCAGGCCGGGCCGCCGCCCGAGCCCCCTGGGCTGCCCGCGGGACCCGCCTGCCTGGACCGCTTCACCGCCGGGGTGCCTGACTTCGTGCTCGACACCGAGGCCTCGGTCAGCAACGGGGCCACTTTCCTGGGCTCCCCGACCGTCCGCCGCGGCTGGGACTGCGTGCGCGCCTGCTGCACCACTCAGAACTGCAACTTGGCGCTGGTGGAGCTGCACTCCGACGGCGGGGAGGACGCCATCGCCACCTGCTTCCTCATGGACTGCCTCTACGAGCAGAACTTCGTGTGCAAGTTCGCGCCCAGGGAGGGCTTCATCAACTACCTCACGCGGGAGGTTTACCGCTCCTACCGCGAGCTGCGGACCCAGGGCTTTGGAGGTAAGGAGGAGGGTGCTGGGATGGTTGCATCTGGAGAGACTAAGAAAGGGCGCTGGTGATGGAGTCCTGGGGGAGGCGAGCATCAGAAAGGAGTTAAGGGGCCCGCGTAGTGGTTAAGTTTGCGCGATCCGCTTGGGTGGCCCAGAGTTGGCCAGTTCCGATCCTGGGCACGGACCTAGCGCCGCTCCTCAAGCCATGTTGAGGCGGCGTCCCACATAGAAGACTAGAAAGACCTACAACTAGGGTATGCAACTATGTACTGCGGCTTTGGGGAAAGAAAAAAAAGAAGATTGGCAACAGATGTGCGCTCAGAGCCAATCTTCCTCACCCCCCCCCCCAAAATAATTATGTATATTAAAAAGAAAAAAAGAAAGGAGTTAAAAGGAGAGTCCATTCTACCCCAGCTCCTCCTTAGAAGTGGGTAGTATAAACAGTAAACAGACGGGCTACTGAGTGGGGAGGGGCAACATCCGAGAGCCCAGACTCTGGCTCAGGAATTCGGGATGCTGAGTGGGCTGATGCTCTAGGGTGTGTGTGTGGAAGAGAGGAGGCAGCTCCTCAGGATTCCCGATGTCTGGCCCTGCTTTGCTGAGTCAGGGAGTGAGCTGTCTGGAGGCTGCCTGGTGAGCAGATAGGCCCCTCTGGCCAAGCACTGGCCTGGACACCTTGAGGCCCTATCCAGTGAGCCCGGTGAAGGGTAGTCTCCTATGCTGTTGGGCTTGGGATGGGTTAGCATCTCTGTGCACCCCGCCCCCCAACATATTGCCCTTTTGGTGGGCTGGGGAAAACTGCCAGACCCCAGAGACTAAAGAACAAGCCCAAGAATGGGGGTGACCCAAACAGGGAGAGGGTGGTGTTGTGGGCACCGTAGCCTAGAGGCTCTAGGGTGGGGGTGAGGAGGGTTGCTGGGTGAGTCAGCCCACTGGTATGTGTACCTGGTGGGGGAGGGATGTCAGCTGTCCCGGCAGGTGAGTTTGTGTGCCCTCCCTGCTTAGGATCTGGGAGCCGAGCTGTCTGCTCGCCTTGTTTATCTCCAAGGATAAGGGCAAAGTGGGGGCCAGGGCTCCTCCTCTTTCCTCCTGGGACTGAGCAGTTCTCTGGCTCAGGGTCCCTCCAGAGACCTTCGTTCCCCATTCTCGCCACCAGCTGTTCTGGCCAGGTGGGGCTCCAGGGCAGCGATGGGTCATGACTGATAACCTCTGCTAGCGCTTTACAGTTCACCGATTGCTGTGCCACCCAGCCTCTCACTTAGGCCTCATGATAACCACCTTTGACAAGGGTGCTATTAGTAGTCACCCCACTTTTTAGATTAGCAAATCGACTCCTGTGTTAAATAATCTGCTCAGGATAACACTGCCCGTAATGGGAGGCCTGGAACTCAACTCCAGGAGGGACTTCCAAAAGTCTCGTGCTGTTTTTCATACAAGACCACCTTTCTAGAAGAAACCTGTCTCTGACCCAAGACAGCCCAGCAGATAACAGAACCAGAGACCTGGGAGCCCAGCGGCCAGGACTGGGCTGGGGCTGACTCTGGGGCTGGACTCAATTCTGGAAAGTGGAGAAGGAGCTTCCCTCTCCAGCCTTTTCCTGGGCCATCCTCTCTCCCAGGCGAAGGCTTGCTCTTCTCCCTGTCCTTCGAGTAGCTCTCCTGGATCTCTGAGGAGAGCTGTGATGAGGACTCTGGGGGGGGGCTCCATCTTAAGGCCAGGCTGGGCCACCAAGTCCCACTGAGCCAGAGCCTGAGCCTGTTCCACAAGGAAGTAGCAGAGCGTGTAGGTGGTGACGACTCTTAATTGACCTGAGCTCCCTTGCTGCTCTGATGGAGGCCCCATGGGAGTCCCACTCCAGGGCCAGCGCCTGGAACTCTGGGGTCTGGTCAGGGAGCTGAGCTGGACCGAGTCACATGGTTTTGGGACCAGCCTTTCTTATCTGGAAACCTCAGCCTGCTCCTAGATTAGCCTGTTTGGCACAAGACAGGGTGGACGGGGATTTCCTGGGGCATTTAGGGAGCTGGGTAGGGCTTTGACTGAGTATGAGCTCCAGGCCATTTTCAGGGCCGGGCGCTGCTGCAATGCTTTGGGGAGTGGGGGAAGCTGTGTGTGTGTTAAGGAGTCCATTCTCAGCTGAGAGTTTGGAGGTGGATAAGAGAAGGATCAAGCCATTAGAGCATCCTGGAGGTGAGGGTAGGTGGAGCAGGCAAGGTGGGCGGGGGTGCTTAGGCCTTCTAAACCTTTCTCTTTTTTTGGTGAGGAAGATTGTCCCTGAGCTAACATCTGTGCCAGTCTTCCTCTATTTTGTGTGTGAGATGCTGCCACAGCATGGCCACTGATGAGTGGTGTAGATCGAGTGAGTGGTGTAGATCTGCACCTGGGAAGTGAACCTGGCTGTGGAAGAACAGCGCACTAACTTAACCACTGCGCCACCAGGCCAGCCCCCAAACCTGTGATTCTTGTACCGGGTAGAGAGAAACCCTCCCCAGAGCGAGTTGATTTGTTCACCTTCCCCTGCCTGTGGCCAGTCCAATCCAGATTCCTGCGGCCGCCTGAGCACCCTGCTCCTTCCTCCATCGCCCTCCATCCCCCTCCTCGGCTCTCCCCCTCTTTCCCTTCGAGGAGTGGCTTGGGAGGTGGAGTCTGTGTTTCCCTGGAGATATCCTAAGGCCTGGCCTCTGGGGCAGAGGCTGGTTTTATTGCCATTCTAGCCCTTTGCTCTCTTAGGGATGGGAAGCAGGGAGTGGTAGGGCAGGGCCTGTGCCCCTTGCTCCTGAAGACTGGGGCCTGGACAGGACGGCTGTGTGGGTGGACTTCACTGATTTGGCTGAAGGTCTGACACATCGCTCTGGCTGCCGCTTCCACCCTGGGGGCTAGTGGGGCTAGCCTGCCTGTCTGCCAGGGAGACTGCCAAGGAGTCTGTCTCCTGTCTCCTTTCTCCTTTTAAACGGCTGATCGCTTTCTGCAAATGCAAGGAGAGAGGAATGGGCTCCTCCTAGCTCCTTGCCCCCTTGCCCCGGAGCCCTGTTGGCCTCCTCCTGATCTCCAGCCAAGCCACTGGGCTGAGGGATGGTTCCAGACAGGCACTTTCCTTTCCTGCTCTCCTGGTCTTATTTCCCCTCAACTCCTGGAACCCAGATCCTTTTTCTCTTTCTCCGAGGCCTCTGCACCATTTGACATGTTTCTCTGTGGCAGCTCTCCCCTCCCATCCTTTTGCTGTCACTGTGTGTCCTGGTCTTCTCACCCATGGGACCACCCTCTGTGAGTCCCACAATGGCTCTGCTTTCCCTGCCTCCTCAAAGGGGAATCTCTATGACTCAGCCTCCTGTCAGCCTTCTTATCTTTTCCCTTCTCTTCTTCCGTTGAACTCTCTTACCCTTGACGTAACCCTCCGTAAGGCCTCTCTGGAGTGCAGTTTGGTAACGTTCATCCAAAGTGTAAGTGCACAACCTTCCACGCAATTCAACTTGTAGGAATTCATCTTGTGACTATACTTATACGCGTGTGAAGCAACTTACCAGCCAGTTATTCACTGTAGTGTTGTTTATAATAGCAAAGGATTGGAAACGATCTCGATGTCTGTCAGCATCTTATAATTGGATACTGTGAGCCTGTTTTAATAATAATCATAATAAACCCTGAGGCAGCATGGTTTAGTTCTTTAAAAAAAATTTTTTTTATTGGTGCAGGATAGTGCCTTTTTGTTGTTTTCTGAGGAAGATTTGCCCTGAACTAACATCTGTGCCAGTCTTTCCTATGTTTTGTATGTGGGTCACTGCCACAGCCTGGCCACCGAGAAGTGGTGTAGGTACATGCCCAGGAACTGAACCCGGGCCACCAATGCAGAGCCTCTAAATTAAGAGGAGATTGGTAGACTGGTTAATTAAGTTGTAAATTATAGTGCATTCATACAATGAGTACTCTTCAAAAGAAAAGAAAAGAAACTGTGTTGTCATGGAATGATTTCTAAAATATATTATGGGAAAAATAAGAAGAACCTGCATGCTTATGAATTCAATACTCTGGATAGTCACACACATAAACCAGTTAAAGAATGGAGTGCCTCTGGAGAGAGGAACCTGGGGGATTACAGAGAAGAGGCGACTTAATTCTCACTGCCCTTTTGTGTTTTTTGAAGTTTATATTATGTATATGTATTACCTAAGCTAAAAACAACAAAACCACAAGATTATAAAAGCTATCAAAATCACACCTCTGGGCAGGTGGTGACCTGCAGCGTGGTGTTTTGGAAAGAGCATGAGCTATAGAGTCAGACAGACCAGGGTTCAAATCCCAGCTCAACTGTTTAGAAGCTGAGCGATCCTGGGCAAGTTATTTAACCTCTCTGATGTCAATGTTCTTCTCTGGAAAGGGGTGAGAACACCGTTGTGGCATCATGGTTAGAAAGCAAGTTAATGTAGGTCAGGGGTCATCAAACTTTCTATGAAAGTTCAAATGGTAAATATTTTGGGTTTTGTGGGCCATGCAGTCTCTGTCAGAACTATTCAGTTCTGCTGTCGTCACATGAAAGCAGCCGTACACGGTATGTAAATGAATAGGCGAGGCTGTCTTCCAATTTACAGACAAAATTTGATTTTTACGTACTTTTCACATCATGAAATATTATTCTTTGGATTTTTTTCAGCCATTTAGAAATGTAACAGGTGGTGGGCTGGATTTGGCTTGTGGGCCATAGTTTGCCAACCCTTGACGTAGATGATGCAGGTAACGTACCTACGTGATGCCAGGCACACACTCAGTGAGTGGCAGCTTTGTTAATAAGTATGACTCCAGATCCATCTCCCGTCCTCGCCTCTCTGGAGCGCCCTCTGCACACCGCCCCTCTGGATGGTCTTCTCTCCCTCAAGTTCAACTTCTCTGTGATTGAACCCACGAGTTCCCTCTGCATCTGGTTTCCCTTCTGCCTGGGCTCTGGCTCTTCCTCCCCAGTTCCCAGAGTCTGTCATGCATGGAAACCTGAAGCGTCTGCTCAGCATTGTTCCCACATCCGCCTTAGCTGTCAGGCCCTTGATTCAGACCGCTCCTGTTACATCTGCCGTGAACCGCTGACTGGTCCACTCGTCTCCTCACTCCATAGAAATAATTCCAAACAGTTGCATAAACAGCCCTACCTGGAGCTCAGCACTGTCGCTGCTGTCCAGGCCCTTGGCCCTCCCTTAGGACTCCTGGACCTCGATCGTGCATCTAGGAGGTCAATGTCTGGTGCAGCCAGGGCTTCCAGAACTCTGCACCACTGCTCGTGGCTAGTGTGTGTCCCCTTCCTATACTGCCAGTTGTTAAATATTTGAATGTCACTCCTGCTGTGTCCACATGCCCTGGCCTGGCATCTAGGGCCCTTTGGGGTCTCTCTGAGCCCAGCTGGTTTTCTTAATGTCTGCCAAACCAGCTTTGCAAATTCCCAGCTCCTTGCTTTGGCTCCTCATGTTTTCTGCTGTCACCAACAACACAGCACATTCTTCCCCGCCACCAAACAAAAACAAAATAAAAGAATCAAAAACTCCTTTCTCCTTTCTTCAGAAAGCCTTGACTTATTCCTGTAGCCTGCTGTGGCCTCTCCCTTCTCTGAATGTCCTCTTCCTTGTCTTGTACACGTACCACGTATCACTTCTTGCTGGGTCTTTTCTCCCATGTGTTTCATGTTGTTAGGTCTTATCTGTAGTCTCCTCAAGGGCAGTATATTAATCTTCTGTGGCTGCTTTGACAAATTACGACAAACTGAGTGACTTAAAACAACAGAAATTCATTGTCTCACAGTTCTAGAGGCCAGAAGTCCAAAATCAAGGTGTGAGCAGGGCCACACTCCCTCTGAAGACCCTAGGGAGAATCCATCCTTGCCTCTTCAGCCCCCTCATAACTGGAGGCAGGATCTGTCTGAGGTGGCAGAGACACCCTCTTCCTGTAGCCACTCACCCTGGGACCCTAAGACCTGCCACATTGCTGGCCAGGGACGCTGAGCTTAAGGTCTCTACTAGGATGGGCATCTCAGCAACCAGCCAGCAGACTGATGGGTGGTAGGTGTTAGTCACACATTTACTTATTTGGCTTTCCAAAAATAATGTTACTTTAACTTTTTAAAGTAATTGGCACAAGACCTGCTTACTGTAGAAGATAGGAATAATCCCTCCGATATATATATATATTTATGTATATATTTCCTAAATAGGATTAGATGGCACATGCTACTCAGTCATTTGTTTCAGAATGTGAGTTTAACAACATAAAAATGTCTTCAGTATACCAAAGACATAATATATCTAAAGAGAGAGCAAGAAGATGGTTGAGTGGTGAGCTCTTGCCTGCACCCCATGCGGACTGCCCAGGATTAGGCTGGTCTAGGGGTGGCCCATCCTTCCCCCACTGCCAGGAGAGAGCTGGTCCATCCAGTGAGAGTTGACCTTGCTTCCCCCTCCCCCAGGGTCCGGGATCCCCAGGATCTGGGCAGGCGTGGACTTGAAGGTGCAGCCCCAGGAACCCCTGGTGCTGAAGGGTGTGGGGACCACAGATTGGCACCTACTGCAGGGTGACACGGACGTCAGGGTAGAGGTGAGACACTGGGCTGGCTCCCTGACCCCCTCCTCAGCTCTCCAGACCCCCCTTTCTGGGGCCACAGACCAACCAGTGGCTCTAGGTGGGGTGGGGTGGATAGAAGCTGAGGATGCATTTAATACCAAGTCCCTCTGCTCTCCCTAGGGGAGGTGTGTGGCTGGGAGGGCCTGGGACAGCCCAAGGGCATCAGGGGGTCGCAGCCTGATGGCTACTCCTATATACAGAAGAATGATCTGGACCAAGTGGAGCTGTGGGGACTTAAGGAGGGCACCTACCTGTTCCAGCTGAGAGCTGGCTCAGACCAGCCAGACAGCACGACCAACATCACCATCACCGTGCTATCCGCCAAGCAGACAGAAGGTGAGGGAGGGGGCGGGGAGGCAGCCCCTGGAGTAACCCCCTCTGTTGATTGGCCCTGCAGGCACCTCTCATAAGCCTTCCTCCCCCTAGAATATTGCCTCGCATCCAGCAAGGTGGGGCGCTGCCGTGGTTCCTTCCCCCGCTGGTACTACGACCCCACAGAACAGATCTGCAAGAGTTTTGTTTATGGAGGTTGCTTGGGCAACAAGAACAACTACCTTCGGGAAGAAGAGTGCAAGCTGGCCTGCCGCGATGTGCAAGGTGGGCCTTTGCGGGGCAGCTTTGGGGCTCAGGTGACTTTCCCCCAGGGTGAGTTGTCTGCCTACACCGGTCAGGGAGGTGGGCATGGGAGTCCTCCATTCACAGACCCCCATTCCCCCGGTCAGCTCATCCCTGCTGGGGCCTGGCCCTGCCTCCTCTCACTTCTCTGTCTTCTCCTTCCCAGGTCCATCCGTGGAAAGGCACCATCCAGGTGGGCTTTGTTCCTTTCCGTTCCCCTCATCCCTGCCACATCACATCCGTGCCCCTGACCCAGCTGCTTTTGCCCGAGTCATTCCTCCCTTCATAGGATGTGGAAGGACCACAAAGGCCCCACCCCTCGCTGCCCAGCATCCTCCTCTCCTCCCAGTTTGTGTGTTGGAAGGCTCAGGACGGGGAGGGCAGGAGGGGAACAAGGACGTGTCATGATGCTGTGTGGGGGTAGAGAGAGCCAGGTACATGATGGCCCTTTGGTACCTGCTGGTCTCTTCTCGAGCCTGACCTCACCCTCCCGCCCCGCCCCACCCAGTGTGCTCAGGCACCTGTCCCTCCACCAAGTTCCGCTGCAGCGATGGCTGTTGCATCGACAGCTTCTTGGAGTGTGACGACACTCCCGACTGCCCCGATGCCTCCGATGAGGCCACCTGTGACAAATGTGAGGCCTGGGAGATGGCGGGGCAGGAGGGCAGCAGAGGGGAGGTCCCGAACTTTCACCCTGCACCCCTGGGAGACCCTCGTTGGGCCTGTGCCTCTGATCTCTCATCTTTGCAGACACCAGTGGCTTCGAGGAGCTCCAGAACATCCATTTCCATAGTGACAAAGGTGAGGTCCTCTCCAGGGCCCCTGGGTCAGGGCCAATGCCGGCACTGCCATCCTCACTCATCCCATCAGCGTGCCGAGGAGCCTGCTGTGTGTGCCAGGCTGGGGGCAGAGAGAGCTGGGGGGCTCCTGAGCTCCTTTGGCTCTGTCTCCCAAACGTCAGTCATCCTCTTCACACCTTCAGAAATTTAGCCATGCCCACGTATTGCTGAGGTGTTCTTTACTTCATGTTTTTTCTATAATCAATTCGTTTTTTAACTTAATGTACTAAAAGGGAAATTTGACATCACTCCCATCAATGGAAAGCCACTGTTCCATGCCACAAATTGAGATCGACTATTAAAATAAGTATAATAAAACAAGGGTAATCAATTTTAGCTGGACGTCGTTGCCGCTGAGGCTCAGAGCCCGAGCCTTCTTTGTTAAGAGGTAGGCCGTTCCAGGGCTGGAGTGGAAACCGAGACCTTGACACAATGAGAGAAGCTGAAAGAAAATTGAAAAAGAAATAGTTCTGTGAGTCGGTGTAGTTACTTCTATACTTAAACTATGACCCAGGATTTGTCTTCCATGCTTTTGGCAACACTTTACATGGGCCAGATGTTTCTGGGGCTCTGAGGCCCTCATTGAGTCACAGCCGTCCTTGGCATAAGATGGGTCGGGAGGTGGCAGGCAGCAACCATGTGGAGCCTAGTGGACGGTGGCAGGGAGGCCCTGGGGACTAACTCACCCCTCTGCCTGCTCCTCACCCCCCAGGGCACTGCGTGGACCTGCCGGACACAGGCCTCTGCTTGGAGAGCATCCCACGCTGGTACTACAACCCCTTCAGTGAACGCTGCGCCCGCTTTACCTATGGCGGTTGTTATGGCAACAAGAACAACTTTGAGGAGGAGCAGCAGTGCCTTGAGTCCTGCCGTGGCATCTCCAGTGAGCAGGGCAGTGGGAGGTGGAAGATGGGAGGGTCAAGGCTTTGCTAGGGTGTTCTGCTCTCTCCCAAAGCCTGGGCTGGTCACGCCTTGTCCTCAGCACCTGGAGTAGGGGCTAGAGAGGATGGCAGGGTGGGGGGAGCCTGGAGCACCAGAGAGCAACTGACTCAGAGCCCTTAGTATTGACTTGTCTCTTTCCCCATCATTTTGTAGAGAAGGATGTATTTGGTCTTCGGCGGGAAAGCCACATTCCCAGCGTAGGTAAGCCTTGGTCTGCCCTGTCTCCAGTGAATAGGTATCAACTCAAGGATCAACTCCACTCACTTGGTTGTCACTGCCTAAACCTGTGTTGAGAAGGATCCTAAGGTTGACTAAAGTGACAGAGTACCACAATCAATAATTATTGTTACCTGCCATGGGCCAGGGAGGGGAGCATGGTAAAGTGCATGCAAGATGTTTGCCATCAGAGTCTCAGGCCTTTCCCCACACCACCTGCAAGGAAAGCAACCTGGAGCTGAGACCCGAGGCCCATAAGCATCCCTCCCACTGAGCTCCTCATGGAGCCACTCAGTTCTCATGTGCTCGAGGTCCTTCCACACCTGGCATCCATTGGACTTGATCCCTTCAGTATAGAATGGGGGTGGGCATCAGAACTGAGAAGGCCCCGGGAGCTCATTTGGCCCCTTCTTCCCCCAGGCTCCGTGGAGGTTGCCGTTGCAGTGCTCTTAGTCACCTGCATTGTGGTGGTGGTAGCCATCCTGGGTTACTGCTTCATCAAGAACCAGAGAAAGAGCTTCCACAGACACCACCACCGCCGCCCTCCGCCTCCTACCCCCACCAGCTCCACAGTCTCCACCACTGAGGACACGGAGCACCTGGTCTATAACCACACGACCCGACCCCTCTGAGCTGGAGTTGCCTTGGCCCTTTGGCCTGGGCCTCTCGCCAGCTCTCACCTGGCCCTGCTTCCTCCTTGCCTAGGTGGAGGCTGGGCTGGGGAAGACTTTGGGACTAGACTCCTCTAGCCTGTTTCCCGGGACCATTCTGCCTCAGAGGCCAGGGCTCCAGCCCCACCTGAAGGTGTCTCAGCTGTGCTCAGGCTATTTGCTCCTGAGGAAGCTCAAGGGTCCAAGAGGAGCAGAAAACCTTTGAGTCAGGAGTCCCACACACAGATGGACCTCTCTGCCTAGGATTTTGGAGGAAGTCAGAGTTTGATTCCTGTTCAGAGCTGCCTGCCCTGACCCCATGGCGTTGGGAAGGGGCCTGGGGCTGTGTTGGAAGTTGGAGGCCCCAACCCAGTCCTCCTGAGCTGCCCCTCCCACTCTGCCCAGTCCAGAGCTGGGGGGAGGGACCTCCATATTTTGTGCTGTACAGAGTTGCTTTTTGGTTATTTAATGCTGTGGGGGTGGGTGAGAGGAGTGGAAAGTGCTGGTCTGGCCTCTGCCGCTTCTCCTTTCCCCAAGAGTGGGCCCCAGCCTGGCCTGGCCTGGCTCACAGGGCCAGATCCATGGCATCCTCCCGGCACCCTCCAGGGCTCCCCTACTTCCCACAGGCCTAAGTCCACGCATAGTGTAATAAATGGTTTGTCCTGTGAGCCTTCTGCCTCTGCTCTGTGGGCCAGGAGAGGGACAGGGCCGCTGGGGGGAGATGGGACCGCCCTGTCCAACTGGTTCAGGCTTTGGCCACCCTGTTTAGCAGGTTTTCCTACCCTCCCTGAAACTGCCCCAGCCCCTGAGGGTAGAGGGAAGCACCAAGTTTGACCACCAGAGGGGAGGGGAGGGGAGGGGAAGGGTGAGATGCCATGGGAGCCCGGGCCGGGCTTCAGGAGGCTGCAGTGCTCTGCTGAGCCTTCTTTCTCCCTATCTGAGCCTGTCAACAAGCCTGGCCAGGAGCTGGGACGTCTTCACTGCAGTGTGTCATTGAGGACTGGGGGGAGGGAGGTTCTTATCTCCACTCCCTACAGTCCCATCTGGCCCGGGTCACCATCTCCCTTGCTCACCCACAGAAGCTGTTGCTTCACAGGACTGCGGCTGCCCCCAGGCTCTGCGCTCCTGCCCAGGGCCTTCAGCGGAGGTCCGCCACTGATCCACACCCCTCCATTGGTTTGAGCCACCAAAGTCATACTTTTAATTCATTTCTTCATTTCTTAAACAAATTATTAAGTTCCTATTTACCAGGTCCCACCAATCGTTAGAAATTCAGTATTGTCGCGATGAGCACAGAGGAAGCGCCCTGTAAGTGCTGTATGGACCTCAAGTGACTGCCTTGGTCCACAACCTGTGATAAAGGTGCTATCTTCATCTCCATTTCACAGGTGGGGAGACTGACTCAGTGGGGTTGAGTTCGCAAGGTCGTAGAACTGGTACGGGAGGACCAGATTCAAACCCTAACATTATGGCTCCAGAGAGTCTTACAAAAGGGATACTTTTAAATGGTGATAAGTGCTGTGCAGAAAAATAAAATGGCCATGTGAGAGATTGGGGGCTACTTTGTGCAACCCAGGTGAGTGTACGCATATGAGTCATAAGTGTGCTTTTCTGGAACTGCACACGCCCAGGAGGCAGGCACCCAGATCAAGAAGCAGAACCTTACTGACACCCCAGGATGGACCTCCTTTTGACGAGTAACCTGCTAATACCTCTGTGTTTTTGTACCTGTTGTACCGTCAGCCCAGACCACCCTCCCTTTCTCATCTTTCAGTCTCAGCTCAGGTTTTTGTCCAGGAAATGCTACCACACACATCAAGGTGGGGGCACTCCCTGCTCTGCAGCCCTGTGTGTGGTCACAGGACCCTGAGCACAGAGCACTCCCTTTTCCATTTACTTACTTGTTTTCCCTCCCGGTTATGAGCTCCTGGAAACGTGGATGGCATCTCAGTCATCTCTGAGTCTCCAGTCCCCCATGCTCGCTCTATGACTTTAGTAAATGGCAGTGGTTCCCTAAGTGTTAAGTGGATGGGGGGTGGGGATGGGAGCTGGTTGCTGTGCTTTGGCTGTTTCCGTTGCATAGAGCACTGTATTTTTGCTTTCTACTTTGCCAGCCGCTCATCTGTCCTTCAAGGGTCAAACCAGGCTCCCTCCCTCGTCTGGTCCCCCAACACTGGGAACCGACCCCCTCATCCGCTGGTTCTCTGAGCACTTCAGGGCGAGGTTAATGACTCCTTAAATTCTGTATCCCGATGCCTACAACAGTGATCAACACAGAATAAATGCTTAATAAGTGTTGGACCGAAGACCATCCTCCTCTCAGGGAAGGGTGGAGAGGAAGGGGGACGCTGCCAAGCAAAGCGCCATCCAGAACGAGAGCCGCTGGGGTGGAGGCGGGGCACAGGGGCGTCAGCTATGGCGACTGGAGGTGGGATCGCGCAGGGGCCGCTAGGGGGCACTCTTAGCACTACTGGGCGCTGTGCTCTCGCTGCAAGGGTTTGGACAGAGTACACTAGTCCCAGGGAGGTGGCAGGTGTGAAGCGATGAAAGCTGAGACGCAGCCCCTGAGCTCCTGGAGTTACGCTCCAGAGCGCAGGCGGCGGGATGCAAATACTGTAACAAAACAATTTGGTCCCCAAACTGCTCCTTATCTCTCTCTGTGTCTTCCCCAGCCCCGCTCTGCTCCATCCCCACCCAAATTATTCCCTTTCTCAGAACTTTCACGCCTCCATTCCCTTACATAGACAGTTGCCTCCACCTCAGATGCCCCTTTGCCCCTGGAAAGCTCCTACTTACCCCGTTGATCCAGCTCAAAAAGCCTTCCCTGTTTCCCCAGCCAAAGTTCACTGCTGCCCGCTCCATTCTCTCCTGCTGTCCATGGCTCTGCTTCGTACGTATGGCCCACGTTAGTACATGTCTGCCCTCATCTGCTTCATGTCCTCCATGTGGGGGCCCTCTTGTGGATAGAGGTATCCAACAAGTGGCTGTTGAATAAAGCAGGGGGTGGTTAAACTATTAAGAAGGAGGCTGAGAAATGGCTTCATGAAGGAGGTATAAAATGAGACGAGCAGGTAGGTGTGGGTGTTCCAGGCATAGCAAAATCATAGTGAGCAAAAGCTGGGCAGTGGAGATCCTGGGTCTTGTTTTGTGTGGGAAGCAGTGAGCCGCTCAGTTTGGTTCAAGCATTGAGAGGGAAAGCTGGGGGGTTGGTGGGCAGAGGCCACGTTGGTGGGCACTTGGGGATTTGAACAGGGAAAGGAGTGGTCCAAACTCAGCTTTAAGGAGTGGAGAGTAAGGAGGCCATATCACTAGAGGTTGCACCGCAGGGAGAGGGAAGAAGGGAGGAAGCCACAACAAGTAAACCAGGCAGAATAACCTACATGAAGTACAGATAGAAGTGCAGAGAAGGCTAGTTGAAAGCTTGCACACTGGCAGCCTGCAATTATGCTTTGGCTCAAACAGCAGTTAAATTTCTTTAATTAGTTATCAACAAAGAGTCAGGAAACTTCATTTTTAAAAAATGCATATTTCTAGCTTCTGGAGGAAACCCGGGGAACTGTCCATTTGCGGCCCACATTGCTGCAGGAATGCAGGCGCTGAGTTCCAGTCCTCTTGAGCTGGGCAGGCGCTAACCCATCCACAGCCGCCATCCAGCCTGCTGTTCCCAGGGGCCTCCAGGCATTTAACTGTGGGACCTTCATCATCTTATCCCTTATAGCCCATCCTGCCTTCCCTATGTTGGGGAGTTTTCTCCGAAACTTACTGGTCTCAACAGTTCAAATAAACAATGACAAAAACTAAGCTGTTTCTCCCAAACCTATCCCTGCCCACTTAAACAAACAGCCCTGAATGAGCAGTGGTTTGCCCTATTGCACAAGACCACTCCCTTCCCCACCCAACCGCAGCTAGTCTGAAGCCTGGGAAGACACTTTCAGCTCCCCCCGCCCCCCAAAGGGGTGGTTGTCAATAGTGCTACCTGGAAGCCCTGAACCCGGAAGCCCGGCTTCAGCCCAGGGGATGGCCCAAACTTTCCCACAGGTTCTCTAGGAGCGCCTGCCTCTCCTTGCTCCAGTTTGCCATGGCTCCTGGGGGTTCTAGCAGCAGAGCCCAGAACCTGAAAGACCAAGACAATAGACTGGGAAAGAAATGAAGAGGCCCCTTGTCGTGGGGCTAAAAAAAAAAAAAGGCTATATGTTTAGAAAAACAAAAAAAGATATTTCCCCAAATGTCCATAGTGTTATCTCATTGATGAAATTATAGGTGGTTTTCGTTTTCTTTTTGTCAAGCTGCCTTCTCTAAATTTTCTACAATGAATATCTATTGCTTTTGTAATAAGAAAAAGTTGTGAGTTTAAAAAACAAAAAGTATTCAGATGTATTTCAGAAAGAAACAAATCATCAGACCATGAAGCGCTGAGATGGGATAGAGACAGTGTGGATGGAACAGAGCAGAGGCTGCTGGAGATCTGGGGAAGGGGGAAACTCCGAGACTTACTAACTGGATTATGCAGAGGGGGAACCTGAGTCAGCGGAGGCTTCAGGTTTTCTGTCCTGGGAGCCTGGATGGGTGACAGTGCCATCGACAGAAACAGGGCCCAGTGGAGGAGGGGCAGCTTTGGGACAACCAGACAGAAGGTGAGGGGTCACCCGGTACCAGATGGAGACTGGTTTTACTGATTTGGTTTTTGTTTTCTTATGCCTTGCCTTACTGGGGAAAGATTTAAAGGCAGCTTGAAATGGCCTATAAATTATGAGATAACGTAAGTATAAATAAGAACAAGATTAAAAAAAGGAGCAAGAAGGAACATAAAATAGGGCCAGGAATAAGGAATATTTTATGAAAATATATGAGTTTTGTAGTCTTTGGGCCATACAGTTAGTTCTGAGTGTTCCAGCTGCAGGTGCATCCTGTGAGGCCCTGGAGGTGAGGGGTCTTGGTGGGGAGGATGGAGCTCCTGGATTTGGGAGTAGGCTGTGTGAGGGTAAAACAGGAGCGGGGAGATTCCTGAGAGAGAGAAACACAGCGGCCCTCGAAAGGAGAGCAGAAAGCGAGGAGAGCCTCTTCTCAGAGGAAGAGAAAGCAGAGGAGGAGTGGTCAGAGGGGTGGCAGGAGATAGAGGGGAGAGAAGTTTAAAGGTGAAGGGTTTCAAAGCCTGCCAGGGTCAGGAAGGAGGAAGCTGGGGATGAGGAGCTGGCTGACCATCAGGTGTGGTTGAAAGGGCAGTGGTCGTCGTGGAGCAGCCAGGTGGAAACCTAACCAGGGACCAGGGCTGGGAGCAGAGTCAGGGTGGAGGCTGCTGTAGGTGTAGTGGGAAGAGTGAAGAGCCGGTGTCGTCGCACAGAGAGCTGGAGGAGGAGGAGAGGCCTGTGCTGGGTTTTAGGCATGCAGGGAGAGGCTGAAGGTCCAGGGGGAACCAAACACTGATGGAGTACAAAAGATTACGTTGTGGACCCACCAACTCACTTGGGGTTGTCTTCCCAGTAGATTTTCTCTGACGCATTTACTTTCTCCCCAGTGGTCCTCTTTGCAACCAGTTTATGACCTTGGGTTACCAGGCTGACCAGGGTTACTCTGTGGCCCCCAAGGAGGGCGTTCATAGTAGTCTATGAAAAGCAAAGGACTTGGACTAGATGACAAGATCCTTTCTATCCCCAAACCGTGATGTTGGCCTCAGGTTACAAGCTCTAGGACCCTCTGAGTGCAGAGCTGGGGAAGGCTGTCAGAGCCAAGTTGTTGAGGCCTAGAGAAGGGCAGCAACTGGCCCAAGGCCATACAGCCAGTGATTGGGGACAGAGCTAGGCTAGGAAGTTTCTGAGCCCCAAACTTTTTGCTCTGATGTCTCATCTTTAGTCGACTAGACTCCTGGCTTCAGCTTCTGTCCTTTCTCTGGAAATGGGACAAAGGAAGCAGGAGCCAGGCCAAGAAACTGTCAGGGCTGGTCCCAAACCCCAGGAGGCTGGAAACCCCAGGTCCACACCCATGTAAACAGAGGCCAGCACTGATACCTCCTACTTGGCTCTCAAGATAGCTTCCTCTAAAGCAGTTCCCGCTATTATCTTGCATATCCCTGCAGGCCCCCTGGGAGCCAGGGAGGGGCAGAGAATATTAGCCCTCCTTCACAAGTGGGAGACACTGAGAAGAGGAGGAAGTCTGTAATTTGCCCAAAGTAGCCCAGCCAGTCGGGGATGGGGCTGGCACAGGAGGCCCGTGGGAGATGGGGTGGTCAGCAGAGCACATGACCTGCTGGGAGGTGCCACGGGTAGGAAAATGGACACAGCCGCAGGAATTGAGAGTCCCCTGTCTTAGCATAAGAGTGATCTCGCCATCCCTGGAGGGAGACATCTGGAGAGAGGCTCTGCTTGCTCCCCAACTGGTGCAGGGTACTGGGGAGGGAGAGAAGACGAGCAGAGGCAGTGAACGCGGCCACAGAGAATATAGGTCCAAGGGAGGAAGCAGTGGCAGCTCAGGTGTTGCTGGGTGGGTCCGTGCTGCCTGCTTTTCTGCCAGCTTCAAAGGGCCCCAGGGAACCCCTAGACCCACAGCGGACCCAAAGGCTCCCCTGTTGCCTTCCACTGCCAAGGGGCCAGGGAGTCATCTGGACACCTGGGGAGAGAGGGGGGTGGCACAGGGGAGGGTCAAGGAGGCTGTGGAGCTGATGACAATGACTGGCTCCACCTTTTAGAGGGGTTATGAGTAAGGTGACCATAAGCCCAGGTTCTTAATGGCTCTCCCATTCAGTCTTAAAAATATTCTGAGTCCAACAATGAATTCTGTGGTCATCCCAGTTATGGGGCAAATCCTCTGTTCAGTGGAGAAAGCCTTGAGAACATTCCACTAGGAGGGCAGGCCTGGTTCAGTGCTGCCATCTCTCTTCACATCCCACCTCCCGCCCTGTCTCCCTCTGCCTCCCTCCCCAGCCCAGGACAACCTACTCTGTCCCATAAACCATACCTCCCAGCCCTGCCCTCTGAGACAACCATTTCTAGGGAGCGGAACCCCCAAGGTGGCACACTAGAAAGAGGCCTGCACCTGGGGTCAGGAAAGCAGGTCCAGGGCCCAGCTATGCCTTAACCCTGGTCATGTGACTCTGTGCTTCGGTCTCCTCATCTGGAAACTGGAGCTAATAAGAGCCATCAGGCCTATCTGGAAGTTCAGTTGTAGGAATGGAATGCTGTGATGGAGGAGATAAGGATGCCTAAGCCTTGCTGCACACAGAGACAGAAACCAGTGGTTCCCAGGGACAGCCAGCACTGCCCAGGCCCAGGAAGTCAATCTCTGCTGTTGCCACAGCGTGACTAATGTGGCCCCTCGGCTGGCTGAGTTCTGCTCACCGGAGGATCTGGCCCAGGCCCAAGGAGGGCGCTGACAGCGCAGCCCTGCTGGGAGCTGATTTCCTGGCAGCCAGGCACAGTGGGCAGGTCTGACCTGTGAGAGCCCGGTTACCGCCTGGGGCCTGGGCTGGTTGCAAAAGGGGCCGGTGCTCCTGACGCAGTCTGCTTTCGGTCTCACTCATTCTCCCAAGCTGGTTCCCAGGAGAACGGGGAGCTCACGGAGGGTGTGTCACCTCTGCCCTGGGCACCACTCCGCTCCCAGGGGAAGAGGAAGCAAGGCACACACGCACACCAGCCCAGGCCAGCATGACACTCAGCACAAAGACACACATGGGGGCCAGCCCCGTGGCTAAGTTTGAGCGCTCCGCTTCAGTGGCCCAGGGTCTTGCCGGTACAGATCCTGGGCGCAGACATGGCACCGCTCATCAAGTCGTGCTAAGGGGGCATCCCACATAGCAGAGCCAGACGGACCTACAACTAGAATATACAACTACGTACTGGGGGGCCTTGGGGAGAAGAAGAAGAAAAAAAAAGAAGATTGGCAACAGATGTTAGCTTAGGTGCCAATCTTTAAAAAAAAAAAGATGTACACGGAGAGAGACCCTCACACACATCCACACAGAATTGAGCCTAGACACACAAAGACACATGGACACAGAACCCAGGAAACTGGGCTCAACCTAGATGTGCACACACAGACACAGAGACCAACATACACACACAGAGACACACAGGGTTGTGTATAACACACACTCCTCAGGACAGACATACACATGCAGAGCTATACATGTGTTGCATAAAGATAGACACCCACACTTACAGACATGGATGCACAGACTTGCACATATATGGAAATATGCAGTTTTTCACAAAGACAATATCCACTTTAAATACACAAGAACAAAAACAGGGACTAGAGAAATGTATATGAACACAAATATATACACACCTTGTCATCATTTAGTATTTATTGAACACCCACCATCTGCTAGTCACACTCCAACAGAAAAAGCCCCTCCCCCTGGAGTCATACATACACAGAAACTCAGGTTCCCTCGGAAGAGCACACGGGACTATGTCGAGGCCCGGTCTCCAAGTCAAAGACGAAGAACTTTGTTTTCTGGTAGGTGGTCAACAACCCACGGTGGAAAAAAATAACTAGTTGTTGATGTAGTCTCATTTATAACAGAAAAAAAAAGTTAAAGGAAAACAACCTAAATGCCCCCCAAATGGGGAACTAGTTGAAGAAATCATGGTCAGGGGAAATAGTAAGCACACATTCACACTCAGGGACAGCCTCTGGTTCCAGTTTATAATAACGTGAAAAAAGTTAAAATTTTAAGTGAAAAAACCAAAAATACAAAATTGTGTATACAGCATGAGCACAAAAAATGTTTAAAAGTAGGCATAGAACTAAAGACTGGAAAGAAGCACATCAAAACGTTGTTATTGATGTTAGGGGGGAGTTAAGACTATGAGTAAATTTTCAATCTTCTAGTTCTTTGGATTTTCCAATTTTTCTACGAGTGTTTATTATGGGAGAAAAAAAGATTAAAACAAATCAACTAAAGGTTGGTTACACAGACATTAAAAACAATTTACATCAATAAGGACAGGTGTGTGGGGCCGGCCCGGTGGCACAGTGGTTAAGTTCGCACGTTCCACTTCGGCAGCCCAGGGTTCGCCAGTTCGGATCCTGGGTGTGCACATGGCACCACTTGTCAAGCCACACTGTGGTGGGCGTCCCACATATAAAATAGAGGAAGATGGGCATGGATGTTAGCTCAGGGCCAGTCTTCCTCAGCAAAAAGAGGAGGATTGGCAGCAGATGTTAGCTCAGGGCTAATCTTCCTCAAAAAAAAAAAATTTAAATAAGGACAGCTGTCTAAGAATGTATATGTATGAAACGTACAATTTTATCCAGTTAATAGAATCAACATTCCTTTACATTTAGACTCAAGAGTGGAGAAAACAGATAGATAGAGAAAGAGATAAAAACAGTTCCAGAAAAGTAGAGAAAGACCATATTCTAGAGAGAGACAGAAGCAGAGCAAGCTGGGGGGTTTGGAACCACCAGATAAATCCGTCTGGTCCTGCTTGGGCTGGGCCCCACACCTCAGAGAGCCTTTCCAGCAAGCCATTGCTCTTAGGCTTGTCTCCAGGCTTTGGTGATACAAACCTGAAGCTGAGCTTGATCCTCAGTGTCCCCTCCATGGCTCACTGGTTGGCTTTTTATCCTTGAACACTTAGGGGTCGCAGCCAACATTGCCTGAGCCCAGTACCCTGTGGGAGGATAGGGGCATGCACGGGACTCTCTCTCTCTATTTAGCTGGGGAGATGCAGCCTGAGTAGGTGACCAGATTTGGAGTGCTCTCAGCGTGCCAAGAGAGTGGCGTAGATACTAAGACAGGTGAAAGACGCCTCCTGGGGAAGGGGGGTAATGGAAGACGGCTAGAGGAGAAACAGGGCATCTGGGAGGGGTCCTTTCCAAACTAGAGGATTTGGCCACAGCAAAGACTTGAATTTAGAAGTCAAGAAATGATTGGAGGGGCCGACCCCGCGGCCGAGTGATTAAGTTTGCGCGCTCTGCTTCGGCGGCCCAGGGTTTCACCGGTTCGAATCCTGGGTGAGGACGTGGCACTGCTCATCAGGCCATGTTGAGGCAACATCCCACATGCCACAACTAGAAGGACCCACAACTAAAAAATATACAACTATGTACTGGGGGGATTTGGGGAGAAAACACAAAAAAGAAAAAAAAGAAATAATTGGGGATCACCGGGACAAGCTGGCCTGGTCAGCCTGGTCCAGAGAAGGCCTTGAATGCTGAAACGAGGAGCTGGGAGTTCACTGTGGGCAATGAGAGCTAGTAACAGTTTTGAGTTGGGGAGCTGCCAGAGGGAAGACAGCAGCACTGGAGGGACTGGAGTAGGGAGCAGCAGTGGCAGGGACATCAGCAGGGGTGAAGCTGATGGAGGAGCTGCTGACCAGGCTCGATGGCCCACATGACCCAGCAGGAGAGGAGGCACGGTGATGTGGATGTGCTGGTGCCGGTCAAAGAATCAGGGGAGAAGTCAGAGGCGGGGCCCAGACATTACCCAATTAGGCTCTCCCCTGCCCCCACCCAGGACACCTCTAAGGCCCCTCAGAACAGTCTGAAAGCCTCAAATCCAGAGTCCAGAGTCCTTTGTTTTGTAAATGAGGAACCCGAGGCACAGAGAAGGGAAGATTTGCCTAAGGTAATGGTTGATGTCAGAGCCTGAACTTGAACCTGGGTCTCTGCCCCACTGGGGAGTATGTCAGGCTGGGTTGAGGTAACCGCACACTGTGGAGCTGGGGTGGGACACCCCTCAGAACCTGGCTACAGCGCCTCCACCTGAGGGGGGCGAGGAGACAAAGGGAGGCGAGGGTGGCTGGAGCTCTTGGGGAGGGGCCCCTGTGGGGCAGGAGGCGGGCAGTCTTGGCTAAAACTAAACTTGGGGATTATCTGAGGTTTCACTTGGCTAGGATTTCTGTCCCTCAGCCACGCTCTTTCTCACACACACACACAGCTGTAACTTCCTGCAGAGGGAGCTGGGCTGGGACAGGGTGAGAGCTCACCTGGCCAGCACTTGCCTAGCAGGTGTCCCAGGTGTGCCTTAGCAACACCTCCCCACAGGAATAACACTGACCCATGGACCCAACTCTAGAGTTAGCAAAGTGCTCTTACAGCCACTTGGTAATAATCCCTCACTTGAGATAATACCCTTTTTCTCTGGGCTTCACTTTCCTCATGGGTAAAATAAAGCAGGGTTTTATTTCCCCCAAGGTGCCCTTTAATGTTCCTTCCAGCTCCATTTTCGGGGAATGTTCTCTGGATCCCTGATCCTCTCCAAGTCCTCACCCAATGAACCCTGACTCCCATAGGATTTCTGGGACCAAACTTCTATTTAAATTGCTGACAACCAGCACCCTGACCTTCACTAGGTCCTTATGTGGACTGTGAGGGCCAAGGTGGAAGACTGGGTCCAACCAACCCATGCCCATGAAGTTTGGCCAGTGGTTGAGGTTTAGGCTGTAGAGGAGTCCCTTCACCCTCAGGCTCTGAGCCAGGAGGCCTCCCAGCCTGAGACCCTGGGCCCTGGGAACTGTTAGAAGGATCAGAGCAGGAAGGCTGGAGGGCTCAGGATCGCCCCAGAGCCCCAGCACGGAGCTTGGTGCTCTAGAAAGGAGGGGGAGAAGGGAGAGGCACCACCCGCCCGGTGAGGTCATGGGAAAGCAGCTCTGGCGCTGACACCTGGGGAAACCCGTTTCCAGGCTGCTTCCCACGCTAGCTCTCCTGGGAACCAGCTAAGCCTCAAGCAGGGAGCCCCAAACCTGCCTCCCCAGACCAGTTCCCATCACACTGTCCCATGAGTCTAGCCCCCACCTTTCAACCTAGCCTCAGTCCTTTACTACCCAAACCATCTCCAGCCATACTGTAGGGCCATAAGGGAGTGATGGGCTGACCGCTCCAGGAAATGACACAGACAGCAGCTTCAGAAACTTACAGCTTTATTGGCAGACTCTGCACTGCTCTACCATCTAGGATGTGACCTTGGAGAAAAAGGTGACCCCAGCCTCTTTTTCCTCCAGGCTCCAGTTTGCAGCTCCTCCCCCTCCTCTTGCTGGGCCTTGCCTCTCACTTCCTGGCCCACTCCTGGCCCAGCCAGTTTGGGCAGTGCCTAGGGAGCCCTGAGACTCAGTTCTTCCCAGGGACCAGCCCCGCCCTTCCTAGCCTTGGCGGGTGAGGGCAGCCCAGGTGTCAGCCTTGCTCCTCTGCTGCCCTACTTCTCTGCTCTCCTTCTCCTAGCTCTCCTTCCTTCCAGGCCTAGCTCTCTGTTCTGCCTGCTCCTCCTCAACCCAAGGCTCCAAGGCCTTGCTTTCTGCTCCCTCTCAATCTCTCGCTGACCTCTGTCTTACCTAGTCCATCCCAAACTTCTCTCCAAATCAGAGCTGGACACCTTCCAGCCTTTCCAGATACCCAGCTGTTCCCAGGGCTCTTCCTCACTCCTGTGACAAGGAGGGAGTGGAGATCACCAAAAAGGGCCCTAATTCAGCCAGGCTGATGTGAAGGCCCATGATAAGAAACTGGGAATTGGATCCCAAACTGTGTGAAGGTGACTGACACTGTCAGAACCATCTCATGAAAATCAAAGTGCTGGGTTTCTCTGTGAGCCTTGACCACAGAAATCCAAGTCAGAGCCTTCCTTCCTCCAGGCCCTAGGCTCACCCTGGCATCTAAGTGTGGCCAGTTAGAGACCAGAATCACCCCAGTTTTCAGAAGGGAACTGAGTCCCAATGGAGTGGCGGGCTGGGCCAGTAGCCCCCTCAAAGGCCCCTTGCCCTAGGTTCTAGAAGTCTGTGGCCGATGGCCTACTGCTCCCTACGCTGCCATAGCTGTTCAAACAAAGCAGAAGAACTTCTTCCAGCGGCAGCGGGAGAGGGTGCGCACACCTTTGGCATTCAGTTTCTTCTCCAGCCGGGCTTTGTGCTCGATCGCACTGAGAATGGCTGAGTCAAACACCTCCTTCAAGTTCTTCTGTGTCAAGGCTGAGCACTCTAGGTAGCAGCAGGCCCGGATCTTCTCGGCCAGACCCTGAGCCTGGGGTTGGGGCACCGGGCCCTCCCGCCCACCTTGGTCCAGCTCAATCAGTACATTGACATCGTCCCTCAGGTCGGCCTGGGTGCCCACCAGCAGCACGGGCGCCTGGGGGTTGTGAGTGCGGATCTCGGGCAGCCATTTCTCTGTGATGTTTTGGAAGGAGCTGGGCTGCACCACGCTGAAGCAGGCCAGGAAGACATCGGTATCCGGGTAGCAGAGGGAGCGAAGGCGGTCAAAGTCTTCCTGGGATGGGAAGGCCAGGTCATTAGTAGGATTGCTTCCCGCCACCGGGAGCGGGAATCCGCCCATCACCGGCGGTTGCAGACCTGAGACTCGTAACCAAGGGCCCAAGGCCTTCCCCATTCCTGTTCGATCTGGGGTCCTCCCAGCCTCCAGCCCACCTCCCCCCAGCCCAGAAGAGGCCGCTCCCAGCTCCTCACCTGTCCTGCCGTGTCCCAGAGCTCAATGCGCACAGGGGCTCCATCCACCAGGACTTGCACTGCAGGGGCGGGGCGGAGGATAGCCTCAATTAGAAGAGCGTCCTGGGCCCCAGAGCCCTCACCAGCGCCACCTCGAGGCCTGCTCCCGCCTCCCTCCCCGGGGGCTTCCTCGCCCTCGCGCCTCGGCGCGGGCCCCAGTCCGCAGGTGCACAACCTACCCCCAGCCACGCGGCCGCCGGGGCCGTTGAACGTACCGGAGAAGGTGTCCAGGGCCGTGGGCCGGTAGCGCGCGGGGTACCCATTGCAGGTGTAGCTGACGATGAGGCTGCTCTTGCCCACGGCGCCGTCGCCCACCAGCACGCACTTGATGCCCAGCTCCGGGGTCGCGCTGCCCCGCCGCGGGGGAGGGGTCGGGGCCCGGAGCGGGGACGACTCGGCCTCGCTCAGCTCCCGCGGGGGCATGGCCCGCTCCGGGGACAGCCCGGAACCAGGCTCGGCTGTGCTCAGGGAAGCAGGTACTGCTGGCCGCCTCTGACTGAGTCCGCAGAGGCCAGGCACGCCGGTCCGCCGCTACCCGGGGGTATATCTGGGGCGCCGCCCACCTTATCTGCATATCCCGAGCGGCCCCGGACCACGCCCACCCGCCGGGCCGCCTCCCGGACTCCGTCTGCAGCGCGCCGCGGGAGGCCGGGCAATCTCCAAACACCGGGAGGAAGACACGCTGGCCGAAAGCGGACGCTCAGAGAATCACACAGGGACGAAGACAAAGAGTTGCCAAAATGAGGCAGATCTGAGTATCTTGGCAGAGAAAGATAGCCAGGATTTATTGTTAGGAGGAAGAAGCAAGTCGCAGAAAAAAATAATTGCGGTGTATTCAAATTAAACCTTTGTTCAAAACAACTATACGTATGTTAGTACGAGTATAAAAAAGTCTGGATAATAATTTTATTAATTAAAGAATGATTTTTAAAAATATACAGATCATGAAGATAAACTCGAGCGTGAACACAGCAGTCTGGAATGTATTGTACTCCCGTCCACGGAAGAGCTTCACTCCGCTCCCCTGAAGGAACTCTGGGTGTTGGAGAAGCTGGCTGGGGAGGATCTTCAGGACCATTCTCCAGTGGAATATTTTCTAAATCCCCTGAATCCCTAATATTATCTTCATCATCATCATCATCATCCAAAGCGCATAGTAATTACCTGTTGGCAGATGCAGTTCTGGGCTGCCCACTGTCCTTGCCTGAGAAGGAGTTTACAGATTAAGGCAAGAGATCCCAGGTAGCCCTAGGAAGGTCACCCAGAGAGCAACTGAAGTAGCCTGATGCTAATTTCATCTCTTTATTCCAGCCACACCAAGTGATGCCAGGCCCAGAATCCTTTCTCTGAACCCCAAGGCGGTCTTACATCTCAGCCTACGCAAAGATCATTGAAAATACCTCAGAGTTGTTGCAGAGAATGTTGGGGGGGGGGGTGCCACTGCATGTTAGAGAAAAGAGATAATCCTAATTCTCAAACAGTTGGTAGTATAAAAATCCATAAATTCAAATCTCTAAATCTCTTGGGAAAAGTCTCAGGACCACTGATTTTAATTGATTTTCTTTTTCACTCAAAAGTTGAGGACCATAGCTAGAAAATTGCTGATTTAACCGTTAAAATCTTGACTGTGGAGAAATGGTAGGATCCCCAGTATCTATTTCTACATCCCAGGTCTACATCCTACATTCCCTCCGTCCGAATGTCTGGGGCTGCTAACAATCCCTAATTATAGCCCCAAAGTCTTCCGGGACACATCCACATAAGTTTATTCGTCTAGCAGGTGAAAGAGGCCCCCAGAGTGTTGTCTTGCTGTTGTACCCCCCAGAAGATCCAGTAGCTGTTCTTTTTTTCTCCTGGAAAGGGAGGCAAGCACGGGGATTTGGAAAGAGCGGGACGGCAGGTGACCTGTCCTGGTATTCCTAGCTCTTCAGCTCTTTAGCTGTGTGGCTCCTGGGAAATCCCTTGATCCATCTCAGCACTGTGAAAGGACAGGTGAAGCAGGTTTGTTTCTGAAAGTGCTTCTGGTGCGAGCAGTGTGTAATTCAGGGACCCTACGGAAGTTGCCCCAGCCCAGGAGTCTGGGACGAGATTACTACACACACACACACAGGCTCTTTTTCCTGGTGCTCTTGTCCTTCTACCTAAGTTTTAATGATAGTTTTATTGTAGCTGTAAATTTGAGGTTAATTCTGTTTAATCCTTTCTGCAGGTGAAGGGATATAAATAATGCACAAATGGGGGGAGGTGTCTGCTAGGCTTGGGTAAAAGCCCTGACGGCCTGGGACAGGCCGTTCTTCGCTGGCCCACGGTGGGAAGACTTTCTGATCTAGGTCCCTCTGTCTAAGCTGGTTTAGGGATAGTCTCGTCAGCAAGAGGGGGAGGGAGGAGACAACCTGGGGAGCTGGTGAGTCACCTGTTTCTCAGCTGAGGACTTGCAATTCTGGCTGCTGCTGCTGGGAAAGTCCCCTCCTGAGGGTGGGCTGAGTCTTATTCCTGTCCACCTGACAGATCATCTGGCCCAACGTCCAGCCAGGCACACATTTGCTAAGATCAAAACACGGCCCTGACATTCTCCTTGGAGAAAAGATTGATTCTAGAACTGGGGCAGAAAATATGCAAGATGAGCCTGGAGCATTTTGTAGCACAGAAAGTAAGGAAGTGCTAAACAAACAAACTGAGCGGAAGATGGAGATACGTCAAAAGGAGACGGGGGCCAGCTGAAAGAGCTTCCAAAGGCTGAATCTGGAAAAATTTGAGCAACGAAATAAAGTAGCATTGGATTATAACCCAAAGTATAAAGTAAATATCCACAAGTCTATTCTGGTATAAATAAATGATCAAATACATAAACAAACGGAGGATAATAGACAAATCTCCTGTGGAGAATTCCAATTAATGTACGTAGATACTCTGCCCTCGAGGAGCATAAACCCCATCTCCTTAAGTGTGGGCTGTGCATAGTGACTTTCTTCCAAAGAGGACAGTGTGGAAACGATGGGGGAAAAAAAAACAGTACCTTTACAGGGGAGAATCCTGACAAATACTCCCTCAACCAGGTGATCAAGATTAAAATCAGGGGCTGGCCCCATGGCCGAGTGGTGGGGTTCGTGTGCTCTGCTTCATTGGCCCAGGGTTTCGCCAGTTCGAATCCTGGGCTCAGACGTGGCACCGCTCATCAGGCCATGCTGAGGTGGCGTCCCACATGCCACAACTAGAAGGACCCACAACTCAAAAATACACAACTATGTACCGGGGGGCTTTGGGAGAAAAAAGGAAAAAAATAAAATCTTTAAAAAAAAAGATTAAAATCAACATCAATAAATCAAGTTGATATTTATGTACCCTTGATATGAGGTGATGAGAATGGCATTTTTCTTCTGTGGTTTTCCTCACAAGAACCCCAGTCTAATTACGAGAAAAACATCAGAAAAATTCCACTGGGGAAACATTCTATGAAATGCCTGCCCAGTACTCTTTAAAAACTGTCAAGGGGATCAAAAACAAGGAAAGTCTGAAAAACTGCCACAGTCAAGAGGAGAGATGACAACTCACTGTGATGTCGTATGCTGGATGCGACCTGGGAACAGAAAGAGGGCATTAGGGAAAAATGAAGGAATTCTGAATAAAATATGAATTTAGTTAATAATAATGTACCAGTGCTGGTTCATTAATTGTGACAAATGTATTGTACTAATATAAGATGTTCATAGCAGAGGAACCTGGGTGTGAGGTATATAGGAACCTTCTGTACTATCTTCTCAATTTTTCTATAAATCTAAACTGTTCTAAAATAAAGTTTATTAAAAAAAAAAAACTAAAAGCAAAAACATGGCCTTGACATTGAATCATGGCAGTAATAATATTTTGTTTCCAAAATGTCCAACACAGTTGTGTAGGGCTTTAGACTTGTAGAAGTGCTTAATTTTGCCCTGGCTCATAAGAACTCAAGTGAGATTGCTGTAGGGTAGGGGTGAGTATACTGGGGCCCAGAGGAGTTAGGGGACTTGCCCTAAGATCAAAGAACTAGTAAGTGGCAGACAGCCTCAGAACCAGCAATCCCTAGGTCCACTCTCGGATGTGGTCAGGTTCTTAGGCATTTCTGTTTATCTCTTTTTTTTTTTTTCTTTTGAGGAAGATTAGTCCTGAGCTAACATCTGTTGCCAGTCCTCCTCTTTTTGCTGAGGAAGACTGGCCCTGAGCTCACATCCATGCCCATCTTACTCTACTCTACATGCAGGACTCCTGCCACAGCATGGCTTGACAAGTGGTGCCATGTCCGCACCCGGGATCCGAACCGGCAAACCCCGGGTGGCAAAAGCGGAAGGTGTGCACTTAACTGCTGTGCCACGGAGCCAGCCCTCTTAGCTTATTATAAATTACCACATACCTTGGGATACCTACAGCAAAACCTCGACTCAAGAACAAACCAAAAGAAACCTACCCCTACCCCGCCACCATGATTTTCCAACTGTTGAAAAGGGATTAACAAAAGAACACCAGTGGGGAAGAAGAGTTTATTGAAAAAGTTCAATGCAGAGGTTCCTTGTGAGTGAAATGCACCTCATGCAGTCTTTTTCTATTTCTTCTGCATACCCTACTCCAAGCCCCCAAGTCAGACCTGCTGATCAGAGCAAGCCCAGAGACTTAAATGGGCAGGGCAGAAAGCTTCAAAATAAAAAGAATTTTTTATTTAACACTTAATTTGTTTGTCAGTAATACCTCAATAAAGCTGGGGGAAAAAACCCACTTATTGGCCAGCCCGGTGGTGTAGTGGTTAACTTCATGCACTTTGCTTTAGCGGCCCAGGGTTTATGAGTTCAGATCCCAGGCGCGGACCTACACACTGCTCATCAAGCCATGCTTGGTGGTGTCCAACATACAAAATAGAGGAAGACTGGCACAGATGTTAGCTCAGGGCCAATCTTCCTCACCAAAAAACCCCCAAACAAACAAAACCCCCACTTATTTACCAAACACTCATGATAATAATAATACAATAATTAGAGTGCACACTTTCTGAGCTTTCCAGTTAATTGGGTTACCAGAGGAGTGCTTGTATCCTGGGAGGGAGTTGGTGGCAAATCCAGTGGCCTGGGCTCAGTTGGCTTCATGGTGGCCCCCAGGACCGGATCCCACTAGCCAGCCTCAGCCCCCACGGTCCCACCCCCTCTATGTCCTCTGCCTCCTGGGCTTCTGCTCTGTCCTGCCCCCTCCCCCACACCCAGCCTTAGCCTCTGCTTCTCCCTGCCTTTCTCTCCACCACCTCTCCATCCAGCTGATCCCAACTACTAATTGATTCCCCCCTCAACTGTCTCTTTCTTGCCCAGACCTTGCATTCAAGTTCTGGCCCTTGAGTATTTTTGAAACACCTGCAGGAGTTGCCACCCAAAACGTTCATCTAAAAGGATTCTCTTCTTTCATTAATTGGGCTCCCCTCCTAACTTCGTTATTTCTGACAATGGTAGCACAATTCTCTCAAGTTAATGAAGTGGAAGGAGTTGGAGCTGAACACAAATCTTCCTTGACTTGAGGGAGGTTACGTCCTACCTGATAAACCCATCATAAGTTGAAAATATCATTAAGTCAAAAATTGCCTTCAGGGGCCGGCCCACTGGCACAGCAGTTAAGTTCGCACATTCCGCTTCTCAGTGGCCTGGGGTTCGCCAGTTCAGATCCCGGGTGCAGACATGGCATCGCATGGCACACCATGCTGTGGTAGGCGTCCCACATATAAAGTGGAGGAAGATGAGCACGGATGTTAGCTCAGGGCCAGCCTTCCTCAGAAAAAAGAGGAGGATTGGCAGTAGTTAGCTCAGGGGTAATCTTCCTCAAAAAAAGATAAAAAATTGCCTTCAATCCACATAACCTCTCAAACATCATCACTTAGCCTAGCCTACCTTAAACATGCTCAGAACACTTACATTAGCCTACAGTTGGGACAATCCTCTAACACAAAGCCTATTTTATAATAAAGAGTTGAACATCTCATGTAGCTTATTGAATACTGTACTGAAAGTGAAAAACAGAATGGTTGTCTGGGGACAGAATGGTTCTCAGCGTATGGGTTGTTCACCCTCCTGATCGAGTGGCTGACTGGGAGCTGCAGCTCACTGCCCCTGCCCGGCATCACGGAGAGTATTGTACCATATCACTAGCCTGGGAAAAGATCAAAATCCTAAATTCGAAGTATGATTTCTACTGGATGTGTATCGCTTTCGCATCACCATAAAGTTGAAAAATGGACCATCGTAAGTTGGGGACCGTCTGTAGTTTCCAAACCTCACAATGCACTTGGACTCCTTCCTCTGTTTCCTCCTCAATCCTTAGTCCTTTCATTGAAGTGCTTGGCTCGCCTCTTCCTTTTGGCATCCTTTGCCTCAATAATCCCCTCCTCCCTGCCACCCTGTCTTTGTTTTATTCATTTCTAGCACACCCAAGCTTCCTAATACAGCAGATTTCTTTTGTCACTCTCCCACTCAAAAACCTACAGCGAATCCCTGTTAGGCATTGGATAGAGCGTGCGAGTCCCTGCTGGGCATCCCTCACCCTCCAATCAGAGTACACCTCCAGGATGGGAGAAGCGGCCACTGAAAATGGTCCTTAAGAGAATTTTCAACAACATAGGAAAATGTTAAAAGATAATGTTAAATGATACAGAATTATATAAACAGTTTGAGTCTAAGTATTTTTAAAAAATGATGTAGAGTTAGAGGAAAAGAGAGTCCTACATGAAGGACATACCAAAATGTGGGGAGTCGTTACCACTAGGTGGGGAGCTTTCTGCCCGACGTACAGTGGGCCTCTCTGTTTTGCCTCACATGTAATGATCACTAAGCACATGTTAGCTATTGACATTATGCTGCTTATCTGCATTTTCTCCTTTTTCTACAGTGGATATGCTACTTTTGCAAAGAAAAAAGTTACTGAAATTTTAAAAACTATTTATTGTATATTTAGGAGAAAAACGATAGAGGAAATGCACCAACGTGTCAACAATGATTGCCTCTGGATAGCAAGATGAGGGATAGTTTGTTTTCATTCACTTGTTCATTCCGTGAGGTTCTTTGCGAACCCGCCGTGGGCCAGGCACTGTGGAAAGTGCTGAGGGCACAGCGGTGAATAACACAGGCCTCCTCTGTTCCCCGACCTTGCTCTGCCCCCATCAACCCCCCTTCTCTGAACTCACTGTCTGCTGCACTGATTATGAGAATTGAGAATGCTCTATGTTTCCTGGGAGCGTCCCTCACACTTCAAGCAGCTAGAGGACAAGGAAGTTCTCCTACAACTTCTGGCTCTTACTGCCCCAGCCCAGTGGCATCCCACTGGGTAGGAGCTTATTAAGGATTTGTGGAATGAACGAATAAATGAATGGTGAGGCATGGCTGCCAAATGATAAAAAGACTGGTGGGCAGCCCCACCTTCCCTCATGCCACAAATGCTTGTCCAAATGGGCAAGCCCTGGGCCCAGCCAAATCCTTAGTTGCTTCTCCCCAAAGACCTGCTCCACTGGCCCAAATTCTTCTCTGGACTGGCAGCTGGGGCCTGATACCAGTGAGGTCCATTCAAGTCTCTGGGGTTAACACTGGACCGTGGGCTATCCTTTGATGATGATCATCATCATGATGAACATTAGCGACTTTACAAAATGAGGACCCAATAAACCAGCGTTCAGTTAGTAATCATATCACTCCAAATTCTCTTCGTGGCATTGCTTTTATAAATTTGCACTTTACTTAGTTGTAATCAGGGATGATATTTAAATTATTTAGCAATTGGTATGTCCTCAAAGAGATGATAGCTCTTGTGTTGGCACAGCTTTTTAGAAGACCTCTCGTGTGCCTGAGATTAATCCTTCCACGGATGGGTCCTGGGGAGGAGTGATAGGGAGGGGCACACTCAGAGAAGTGGATTTTTTTTTTAAAGATTGGCACCTGAGCTAACATCTGTTGCCAATCTTCTTTTTCTTCTTCTTCTTCTCCCTAGAGCCCCCCAGTATGTAGTTGTATATTCTAGTTGTAGGTCCTTCTGGTTGTGGCATGTGGGATGCCACCTCAGTATGGCCTGACGAGCAGTGCCGTGTCCGCGCCCGGGATCCAAACCAGCGAAACCCTGGGCCACCGAAGCTGAGCGCGCGAACTTAACCCCTTGACCACGGCAGGCCCCAGGGAAGTGGATATTTCAACAGCTGGTGTGGCTAGCCTGCTGTGCACCTGCTGAACTTTATCAGTCTGGGTGGATTTGGAATGATTGTGAACCAAGCAAAGAGGGCTGGGAAACAGCCTGAAGAAACAGCAGGCGTCACGGCCAGAGGGGAAAGAGCCTGGTCTATTTTGGAATTAAAACTAGCTCAGCCTGGCTGAGGAAGAGTGGCGAGAAACGGGCTGGAAAGGGAGGCAGGAGCCGAGCCAGGCCACACCGCAGCTTCTCCTTGTTCCTTCCCGGGGAACAGCTAGGCCTCGAGTGACCAGGACAAAGGGGTGTCCCAGGACGCAGAATTTTCAGTGCTAAAACCAGGAGGGTTGGTTCCCCTAACTAGATGTCTTTTTGCTCCTGTTAGTGAACCAGCCTGCTCTTCAGAAAGACCGCAGCCCTTGAAACTAGAAACAGCAAGATTTTCCAAACAGACATGAAATCATCTTACACTATTTTTCATGAAAGTACTGATATGAAAGGTACTGGTTTTTGTTCACACTTAAGTTTGCATAAAGCTAGCATTTCTAAATCAAATTCCTTTCCCCTCCTTTATCTCAAATTACAATTTTGTGAACAAGAGACAGGTTAACTGGAGGTCAAAAGCCTGGGCTCTGGACCAAAGCACGTGGATAGGTATCTAGGTTTTGTTACTTCTTAGCTGTTGTCTTCTCCAGGCTGCAGTTTTCCTGTCAGTAAAACGGGATTAAAATAGTACCTATTTCGTAGAAAGTTGTAGGGATTAAATGCATTACAGAGAATGCTTAGAATAGTGCCCATACAGAGAGAGTGCTCTGCAGGGGGCACTATTATTATAATTATCTTCCCTCTGGGTCATGGCAAGTGTTTTTAGATGAAGTCAAGGCCCTGCCTGAGAATGAACAGTACAAATTTGTCAGGTAAGGTACGATTCAGAATTTTGTCTCACGTGACCCAGATAGGGAACACAAAAAGAAATTAGATTTTATTCACATCAGTCTAATATACTGGTACGGTCGTCCCTTGGTATCTGCGGGGAATTGGTGTCAGGACCTCCATGGATACCAAAATCCGCAGATGCTCAAGACCCTTAGCCGGCTTTCTGCAACCACAGGTTCCACATTCGAGGATTCAACCAATCGCAGACGGTAAACATAGTGCATGATCCGAGGTTGGTTGGTTGAATCCGTGGATGCGGAACCTACAGATACGGAGGGCCAACTATATGGTTATTATCTTTATTTTACTGATGAGGAAATTGAATCTCTATAGAGGTTAAGTGACTTGCCCAAGGCCTCATGGCTAAGAGAGAGCCAGGACTGCAGAGCCGAGGTCTGTCACACTAACAACACTCTCTTTTCAGTCCTCCCCTTAAGAATTATGGGCTACAAAGCGGGTTATCTACTATTTTATTATCTTTTGCCTTATAAACACTAAATACCATTCTGACATTTGGTCAGAGATGTTTTTAAAATTTGGTGTTGTAATCAACTTTATTGAGATATCATTTATGCATAGGATGCACACATTTTAAGTGTAGCGTTCAATGAGTTTTGACCAGTGTGTCCCCACCGCCACAATCAAGATACAAAACATTTCCATCTCCCCTAAAAAGTTCCTTCTTGCTCCTTTCTAGTCAACCCTCCATCCCACGCTAGGTCCCAGGCAAACACTGATCAGCTTTCCATCACTAAAGCTTAATTTTTGCCTGTTTTAGAATTTCAGATGGATAGAATCATACTCCATGTACTCTCTCACGTCTGGCTTCTGGAGCTCCGTATGTTTTGAGATTCATTCATGCTGTTGTGTGTAAAGGTAGTTGGTTCTTCTTTATTGCTGAATAGTATTCCATCGTATGGGGGGACCAGAGTTTGTCTATTCTCTTGTTGATAGACCATTTGAGTTGTTTCCAATTCGGGGCTATTATGAATGAAGCTGTTATAAACATTTGTGTACAAATCTTTGTGTGGACGTATGTTTTCTTTCGCTTGGGTAAATAACCAGGTATGGAATTGCTCGGTCATAAAGTAAGTGCATGTTAAGTGGCTGTTAATGGTTGCACCATTTTATATCTTCACCAGCACTGAGTTCCAGTTGCTTCACAACCTCACAGTGCTAAGTATTAGGGGTCTTTTTAAACATTTTGGATTTTATTGTTGTATTTTTACTACTATTTTTAATACAAAAATCTCATCATTTTTAAAAATTTGAAAACAGTTTCGGGGCCGGCCCCATGGCTGAATGGTTAAGTTCACGTGCTCTGCTGCAGTGGTCCAGGGTTTCGCCCGTTCAAGCCCTGGGCGCAGACATGGCACCGCTCATTGGGCCACACTGAGGAGGCATCCCACATGCCACAACTAGAAGGACCCACAACTAAAGATACACAACTATGTACCGGGGGGCTTTGGGACAAAAAGGAATAATAAAATCTTAAAAAAAAAAAAAAAACCAGTTTCTACAAAGGCCATGTGGGTGAGTACAGGCAAGTTTAATTCAGACATGTGCAGTGTGATATAGTGCACATGTGTAAACGCACATTAACATGTTAAGTCATGGGCTGGCCCGGTGGTGCGAGGGTTAAGTTCGCACATTCTGCTTCGGTGGCCCGCGGTTCACTGGTTTGGATCCTGGGTGCCAACATATGCACCGTTTGTTAAGCCATGCTGTGGCAGGTGTCCCACATATAAAGTAGAGGAAGATGGGCACGGATGTTAGCTCAGGGCCAATCTTCTTCAGCAAAAAAGAGGAGGATTGGCAGCAGATGTTAGCCCAGGGCTAATCTTCCTCAAAAAAAAAAAAAAAAACAAAATAAATAAAAACATGTCAAATCATGCCTCAATTCAACAGGACTTCCCAGGACTCACAGTTTGTCAGGTCTTATGATCTAAAAGGTTGGAGGCAGAAGGAGGGCTGGTTGTTAGATTTTATTGGGTTTTACATTAATCAGAGAAGGCTTCTTGGCTGAAGGATCTTTTTTTTTTTTTCAGAGTTTTGCGGGGGGTTTTTTGTTTGTTTTTATTTTTTCCTTTTTCTCCCCAAAGCCCCCCAGTACATAGTTGTATATTCTTCGTTGTGGGTCCTTCTAGTTGTGGCATGTGGGCCGCTGCCTCAGCGTGGTTTGATGAGCAGTGCCATGTCCGCGCCCAGGATTCAAACCAACGAAACACTGGGCCGCCTGCTGCAGAGCGTGCGAACTTAACCACTCAGCCACAGGGCCAGCCCCTGAAGGATCTTCTGAAATGAGTCCTAGACTAAGGGATAGACAAGAAGCACAGCAACCGGCTCTCAGGCAGTGCCCTGAAAACCATTATCCTCCAGATGCCTCTAAACGGACAGCGTCAAGGGTTTGGCTTTCAGAGAATCACAGAATGTTAGAGATGGTTTACAGCTGAGGAAAGGAGAGGAGCTCAGAGGAACTAGGTGACTTGTCCGACAGCATCTGGCTGAGTTAGGTTCCATTTCCTGAAAAGAAGGGGGACCTGGAAACAGCTCAGAGAGTGGTGCCAGGGAGAGCAAAGCCTGGGAGGGGTTCCTGGCAGAGGTGGTGCTGGCACAAAGCATAGACCCCACCAAGACCCCCATGCTTCCTAAAAGAAGTTTATAAAACTATACTGACAACTAAAACTTTTCTTTTTTAAAAAATTTTATTGAGGTCATAATAGTTTATAACTGTGAAATTTCAGGTGTACATTATTATTCGTCAGTCACCATATAAATGTGCCCCTTCACCCCTTGTGCCCACCCCCTTACCCCCCTCCCCTCTGGTAACCACTAATCGGTTCTCTTTGTCAGTGTGTTAGTTTATCTTCCCCCATGAGTGAAATCATGTGGCGTTTGTCTTTCTCTGGTTTATCTCACTTAACATCATACCCTCAAGGTCCATCCATGTTGTTGCAAATGGGACCATTTTGTCTCTTTTATCGCTGAGTAGTATTCTGTTGTATATACACACCACATCTTCTTTATCCATTCATCAGTAGCAGGGGCACTTGGGTTGCTTCCACATCTCGGCTATTGTGAATAATGCTGCAAGGAACATAGGGGTTCATGAGTCTCTTTGAATTGTTGATTTCAAGTTCTTTGGATAAACACCCAGTAGTGGGATAACTGGGTCGTATAGTATTTCTATTTTTAATTTTTTTTTTTTAAAGTATTTTTTTTTTTTAAGATTTTATTTTTTCCTTTTTCTCCCCAAAGCCCCCCGGTACATAGTTGTGTATTCTTCGTTGTGGGTTCCTCTAGTTGTGGCACGTGGGTCGCTGCCTCAGCGTGGTCTGACGAGCAGTGCCATGTCCGCGCCCAGGATTCGAACCGACGAAACACTGGGCCGCCTGCAGCGGAGCGCGCGAACTTAACCACTCGGCCACGGGGCCAGCCCCTCTATTTTTAATTTTTTGAGAAATCTTCATACTGTAAAACTTTTCGTTTTAAAACCAAATAGTTGCAAAGACTAACTTCTCGCATACTGTAAATATTAACGTTTAAACAAAACTGTTACCTCA
This sequence comes from Equus quagga, assembly GCF_021613505.1. Lineage (NCBI taxonomy): Eukaryota > Metazoa > Chordata > Mammalia > Perissodactyla > Equidae > Equus > Equus quagga. Next base: position 38,276,988 of record NC_060268.1, read on the forward strand.
CTCTTATAAGTGGATGCATTAGAATCTAAATACCAAAGCAATTTGATACTCTCCCTCATCCATTTAAAAAATATATGAACAAGCTCTACTTTAACAGCTGAAAATTTTACATTATTCATTTTCTCTGTTTCCATTCGCACTGTAATACACATTATGCTTGAAAGTTTTTATTAATATATCATCCTAATTATTTGTAAATAGTCTATACATTTTTTGAACCTTATAATGTTGTGTTTCTTGATACTATAAGGCTCTTAATCTTAACATTGTTTTCTTTTGAATGAATATATTACAATTATGATTCAACTGATCAAAACATAAATATATTACACATTTTCATAATAATTACACATAAAAAGTAAAATTATATTAGAAATACATCCTTTGAGGGGGCTGGCCTGGTGGCACAGTGGTTAAGTGCACACATTCTGCTTCAGCGGCCTGTGGTTCGCTGGTTCAGATCCCGGGTGCGCACACGGCACCACTTGGCAAGCCATGCCGTGGTAGGCGTCCCACATATAAAGTAGAGGAAGGTGGGCACGGATGTTAGCTCAGGGCCAGTCTTCCTCAGCAAAAAGAGGAGGATTGGCAGCAGATGTTAGCTCAGGGTCAGTCTTCCTCAAAAAAACCCCCAAAACAAACAAACAACAAAAAACAATTAAAAAAAGGAGAATACATCATTTGATGAGATTCGTAGGGCTTTTTTGTTTTTATTTTCAATTAGTTCATGTCTTCGTGGACAGAATACTTGAGTGAGAGAAAGTTTACCATCAATTCTCTTTGGATATTTTGTTGTTTTGTGTTGATGTAAATGTGGAGAAATCTGTTCACACAGCTCGTTAGACGGAAATGGAAGGAGGTATATAGTACGGCAAGTTTACCTGATTACTTCACCCCCTTTCAAACTGTACACCAAAAATATTAGTGATTTTTTTTTCCAGTCAGCTAAAACCTGATTAAGTTTTCAAATCGTATTGAAATTAAAGAACTAGAAACCATTTGATTCACAAAGGACTTGACACCTGGTCTTTTTTTTTTTTTTTAAGATTTTATTTTTTCTTTTCCTTTCCTCCCAAAGCCCCTCCAGTACATAGTTATATATTTTCAGTTGTGGGTCCTTCTAGTTGTGGCATGTGGGACGCCATCTCAGCACGGCTTGATGAGCAGTGCCATGTCCACACCCAGGATTCAAACTGCCGAAACCCCGGGCCACTGAAGCAGAGCGCGCAAACTTACCCACTTGGCCACAGGGCTGGCCCCTGACACCTGGTCTTTATTCTCTCTGTGGGAACACTGACGATAATTCCAGTGGTCTCTTGGCTGGGCTCCCTGGGAATCTGTATGACCTGAAGCAATGCCCCAAGGGGTTCGGGTGCACTTTTCTTTTGAGAAGTAGGGGCGGGGGAGGGGGATGGGGACCTGGGGGTGGGGGGGCACGAACTGCCCCTTGCTCCCAGGTGCCTTCTCCTGCTGGTCACTTTTAGGAAAGAGCCCAGGGAAGCTGAGGCTCTGGACACTGATTCCCTTAAAACCATGTGGTGCCTGCGCCCCTGGGGAGAGCCTTCTGCGCCCCTAAGGACATGTGAATCCCAGTCTGAGGACTGCTGACCTGAGGATGCTTTATCTCCCACGTCAACAAGTGTCCTGGCCCCTCCCGCCCGGGGCCTTCTCTTGGGCCACCGGGCCTACATCCCCAGAAGGTGGTGGGAAGAAGGAGGCGGGCTGGGCCCATACATGCCTTGGGAGGGGCCTTGACGTTCATTCAGTGAGAGAGGGGATGACAGTAACAGGGAGGGGAGAAAGCTTTTTGAGAATTGGGGCGATTCAGGTAGGTTTGGAAACATCTGGAAGGGAACCAAACAGGAAGGAGAAGAGATTTACAGCCTCTTGGAAAGGGTTGTGAAGAGGCCGAGGGCCTTCTTTCCTTCAGCATGTTTTAACAGGAGCCAACAGTGCCCAGGGCCCTGCACCAGGAGCAGGTGTGCAGACACCTCTCCCTGCCCTCAGGGAGCTTATAGCAGAGGGCCCAGGGACAAGAGGAAGGGGGAGAGGAAGGGAAGGGGAAGAAGTGGTGGGGAGGAGGAGGGAGGGAGTGGAAGAAGAGGAGGGACAGGTAGAGAGGTAGGGAGGGGGGAAGAAGAGAGAGAGAGAGAGAGACAGACAGACAGACAGAAGTTACCAGGCAAGTGTAATGCAGGGTGATCATAATGTGGGACGATCGGCACAGAGGGCTGAGGGACCACCCCGAAGGGCCCTGATCCTGGCAAGGGGAGGACCATCAGGGAAGCCAGTCCAGAGGGAGCAAACCTCCAAGACCATACTCAAGTGTCTAGAGGGGCAGGGTGCACTCTGGGAATATCCTTAGATCAGCACTGAGAGATAACAGACCCGATAGAGTTTACCTGGCGATGAGGTGAAGGATGGCTCGGTTTCTTTAATAAGTCTTGTAGCTCTCTCTTTTAAAATGTATACACATATTATGCTGATTAAAAATTAAAGTTAAAAACAGATTTCTAAATCGCCCATGCAGAAGGATCCTGAGTGATTTAAACTTCACCCCCAAGGAAGCATTACCGCCCCCTCCGTAGCCGTGGGCTGTGTGCAGTGACCGCCTTCCAAAGAGGACCGTGTGGGAAGAGGGGAAGGAGTCACTCTACAGTGGAGAGACCTGACAAACACCACCTCAGCCGGGCGATCAAGGTCAACACCATCAGGGTTAAGTCACGGTGATGGTATGTACCCGTTGATATGATGTGATGATAATGAGACTTTACCTCCCAAAACCCTTAACCCCAGTCTAATCCTGAGAAAAGACAAATCCCAATGCAGAGCTTCCTACAAAACCCCTGCCCAGCCCTCCTCCAAACTGCCAAGGTCATCTAAGATAGGGAAAGTCTGAAATCTGCCGCAGTCCACAGGGCCTAAGGGGACACGACAACTAAACGTGAGGTGGGATCCTGGAACAGGAGGAGGACATCAGGGAAACACTAAGGACATCTGAAGCATGGACTTCAGTTAATAATAATGCATCAGTATTGGTTCACTAATTTTAACGTAAGATGTCCGTAGTAAGGGAAACTGGAGCGAGGTTTCTGGAAACTCTCACTATCTTTTCTACTATCTTCTCTACTACCTTCTCACTTATTCTGTAAATCTAAACCCATACTCAGAAAGAAAGTCTACTTTTAAAAACCGAATGACTCACTTAAATCAAGCAAATCATTCCTTTTGGTCTGGGTCTTCATTCCGTCAACAATTACTATGAACAGTTAACCTGTACTGAGCATTTTCTAGGAATAGGCACAGTGCCGAGTGATCTGCATCATATCCTATAATACTTACAGTGCTATCAGATAGATTTTTCTCATTTCACAAAGGTAGAAACTGAAGCATGAGAAAGCTCGTTTTTGCAATTCTCTTGTAAATATGTATTAGTGAGTTAGTGACTGCCCCCGTGGGGGTCTCACGTGCAACTGTCCAGACTGGGCTCAGTCCTGTGACCTCTGCACCGCCCCCGACCCCAGCTCTTCCTCCTCCTGGAAGGTGGTGACACTGCACCATTGGCCAGGTCTCCCCAGGAGTTGTCCTGCACTCCCTGCCCCCAACCCCGCACAACTAACTTGATGCTAAGTCCAGTGGGCCCCTCCTCAGAAATGTCTCCCCGGAGTCTTCCTAGTCTAATCTCTCTTTCTCTGGGTTGGGCTCTCACCTCCTCTCTGCTTCTGCCCGAGGTCTCATCCTCTCTGATGGGGACTCCACCCAAGCCACCACCCATCCTTCTAGAGGCCGCATCTGATGATCTCATCCCCAAACAAAGCCTTCTGGTGGCCCTGTCAATAACTTTCACAATCTGGCCACAGCTGGGTCCACTGCCCTCCTCCCACGGGCTCCAGCTTTCCCCCTAGACTTCATATTGATTGCAGGTCTTTGCTCCTGGTTCTCTTGAGTCCTCCCTAATGCCTCCCTTTTTTTGTCCTTGGAAATTGTACATGCCCTTCAAGTGTTAGTTCACCTGGTTTCGTACACCAATCCTCTTTCTCTGTGGCCCAGCCCTTACTCTCCTGGCAGCTGCCACATGGATTCTGAGGGTTAAGAGCTCGTGGTTCTGTAGCTCCAGCTGTGAGTTCCCTAAGGCACCTGTGTATTCCTGTGCTCAAGAATGTTTAGGTTATTCCCCACAATCAGCATCTGTGATATCAAAGCAAAATGCCCACGCTTCATAATTAGGTGACAGTAAGTGGCCCGGACAAGAAAAGCCATGGCAGTTCTGAGGGGCAAGTTGTGGTCTAGAGAGGTTTCCCGGAGGAGGTGGACTTGAGAGTAATTATCAGATTAAAGCCGCATTTAGAGTTTATTGAGCACATGCTCTATGTCTGACGTTAGGCTATAGCAATGAGCTTTCACCTAGATCACCTCATTTACTCTTCAACACAGACGTACTAACTAAGTATCGTTACATCATTTCTGTAGATGAGGAAACTGAAGCTAAGAGCATCATATGTGCCATGTCACAGCTAGTGAGTAATTGGGCCGGGACAGGACAGCTGGTCTCTGGCTCTTACTCCAAAGTCCAGCCTAAGGATTGAAGAATGACGATGTGGAGGAGTACTGCCATAATCAATTCAACAGGAAGGATGGACTGAGTCTGTAGCAAGCGAGGCCCACTTAAGCCCCACCCCATACATCCCAGAGAGCAGTGGTACTCAAGAGGGAGGCTTTGGGGATAGCAAGGAGGTGGCTGGAAGAATTCTGTGTCCCTGAGACATCCCTCCTATGCTGGGACCCGCTCCATGCAGAGGGACACTCTGCAAAGTCCAGACCTGAAGAATCACCTGTACCCCCCTCCCTCAGCTTACATCCGGAGCGTGGGCATTGTGGTGGTGAACGCTTCAGCATCTGCTTGGATTTGAATATTGCCTCCTTCCCCACTTCCTGGTCAGATGACCTTGGACAAATTTCTCCACCATTCTGAACTTCAGCATCCGCTTTTGTAATGTGGGGGAAAGAGCAGTGCCTACTTCACAGCGTTAGTGTGAGGGTAAAATGAAATAATGAATATTAGGAACTTAGTGTGGGTCTTGGCACATTGTTGTACTCAGTAAAGGTACCTTTTATGATTATCTGACCTTTGCCTGGACCTAATGCAATCAGCAGGTGATCTGGGGTGGAGCCTTATGCACGGAGCAGGGCAGTGCTCTGCCTGGGATCACCTTTCCCAGGGCAGAAACCTCCTGCCTACCGCCCAAGTCGGCCAAATTCCTTCCTGGGACCTAGCCTGCAGGGCGTGGCCCCAGCAGCGTCGCAGGCCCGGGGCGGAGAAGCGGGACGGGGGTGCGGCGGGAAGTTATCTTGGATCACTTATCTTGTCGCCCCCTCCCGGGCCAGGGCCACTCCACCCAGGGGGCGCTTGTTGGGGGCAGGTGAGAGCCCAGTCCTCCGCTCCTGGCAGGGAAGTTCTGCGACAGTAGAGTGACCACACAATGTACGGTGCAAACCTGGACGCTTTTGAGAGTTAAGGGGGCGCTCTTAGTCATTACGCGGGTGCTTCCCGTTAAAGCCAGGACAGCGGTGACCCTGGCCAAGAGCCTTCCACTTTAGCAAGGTAGATCCCATGGGCCCCAGAAGGAAACAGACTCCGTCGGGGTCGCCGAGGCGGGTGGAAGAAGGAAAGCCAACCGCAGTCGGCACCGGAACCCTCGCGGTTCTGCCACTTAGGACTCCTCATGTGCCTCCAACATCACTTGTCCCTTGTTCCTCCCAGGTTTTGCCGGTATTTGTTCCCCGCTCCTCCGAGCTCCCACAGCGCTGTGGCCACGTCCCTGTTTACGCCCCACGAGGGCAGAGATTTTTGTCTCTACCGTGCTCCCAGAGCCAGGAAAAGTGCCTGGCACAGAGCGTGCGCTCACTTGTGGAACCAGTGTGCTTCCTATCGCTTTTCTAGCATTAAGTACCTATTTACTGGCCCATCGTCCCTGCTGGATTATGACCTTCAAGGACGGTATTGTACTTATCTCTGTGACCCCAGCACCTAGCCCAAGGCCAGGCACAGAGTAACTGCTCAACACCATTTTGGTTAATGAGCGAATGGAAGTGGCCAAGCACTCCTTAGCGGTGCCTCATGATCTCTGCCTCCTCTCTGTCTCCCCTCACACAGAGGAAGCATTACGGAGCAAGCTAGAAGCAGATTAAGAAGCACATGGCTTCCCGCTGGCCGGCCCACCAGCGCGGCCACTTTCTGGAGGCTGGTGGGCCCCTGGAGTTGGGAGGAGAGGCCAGGACTGCTTACCTGTGCCTTGTGAAGCAGGGTCAAGACAGCGATTAGATCGCGGAACGGGAGGTTCTCCTGCAGACCTAGGGCAGCAGGCTCTTTAGAAAGGTGGGAGCGGGAGCCAGACAGGGAGGCTGAGCGGTCCATCTGAGAGAGGGAGGGAAGCCTGGGCATGAAAGGTGCTGGGGACCGGCTCCGAGGCTGCGGCTGGACAGCGCTGGGCGGGTTGCAGAGGGGGCTGAGGAAGCCGACATTGCCGCCTAGTGTCAAGGCCGGGAACTGCAGCAGGGTCTGGAGGGAGGGGCTGGCGTTCCGCAGGGCCGGCTCTCCACCCCGCTCGCCTCCAGGTCGGAAGCGTTCAGGGCTCCGCCCCCAGGCCGAGCCCTGCCCCAGGCCGAGCCCTGCCGCAGCGCTCCCGGCTCCCGCCAGCCAGCGCAGACTGGGCCCCGGCCCCGCCCCCGCAGGTCGCACCACGCCTCCGGGGGGCCGGCGGGGCGACGTTCCCGCACGAGCGTGCGTGGGGGGGGGAGGGGGAGAGAACCCGGAAGTTACGTAATAGGCGCGCGTCCCGGGGGCGGGAGTCAGCTGAGCTGCCGGGGCGAGGTTGGGACCGCCTGCATCGGCGGAGGGGAGCCGGTGGTCTCTTGGGGGAGGGAGCAGGGTGCAGAACTGCGCCACGTTTAAGGGGGCGGGCCCGCCGGTCTTCCCGCTCTATAAGGCAAGAGGGAGAAGATCCTCAGGGTTTTAAAGGGGAGGAGTCGGCGGCGGAGTGGCAGAATCTGTCAGGTCCCTGTCGAGGCTGGGGAGCCGCAGCTTTTACTCTGGGGCGACCGGGATCCTTGGGGGGAACCCTGTTGTAATCCCAGAAGCCGGGCACCATGGCGTCCATCCTGGATGAATACGAGGACTCCCTGTCCCGCTCAGCCGTCTTGCAGCCTGGCTGCCCCAGCGTGGGCATCCCCCACTCGGGTAAGGGAGGGAAGGGCGCCGCTGCCCTTCTTGGCCCTCTTGGCCCTCTTGGCACCTGCGGGGGAGGAGCGGGGAGGGTGGCTCCGAGAGCTCGGTTCACCTCCTTCACATGCAGTCCGGAGCTAGGCCCCTGATTCTCTTAAGGCTCTGTGGATGGTCGAAGTTTGGAAGAGCAGCAAGAGCAATCGCGTGATCTAGGCCCTACACTTAGGGTCCTTCTAAGAGGGAACCGGGACCCAGATAAGGAAGTGACTTGCCTGCATGGCCGCAGTTGGGAGAACTGAGAATAGGCTCCAGGTTTCACCTGGTTCTGTGCTTTTCTCGCCAGGCCCCTTCTGGAGGTGGGAGGAAGAGAGTGGGGGAAAGAAACTGAGGAAAGGGGAGTGTTGTAGGGGAGGGGGGATGGTCCTGGAGGGAACTTTGTCACTGAACAGGGAAAAATGAAGTGTTTTAGGCCTTTGCTAGAGCTGGGTGCAGCCTGGAGTTGTGGGGAAAATTTGGTAGAAAGTAGTAGAGTTGGCAGAGGGGATGAAGTGCGGGGATATTTTGAGCAACGGTAATGGGAGTTAAGGCTGGAGAGAGAGCAGCTGCAGTTTGTTAACCAACTGATGGGAGGGTCCCCAGGGCTCCCTCTGCCCTTGTTCTCCTGGAGACTCACTGAGAGCATTACTGCATGGTCAAGGAGGAGGGGAAAGAGTGGAACTAGACTCTAGTTGAGCTGGGGTGGCTGGGCCAAAGATTGATAAGGGAGAAAGCCCAACCCCTTCCTCCCATTACCAGTGGGGACAGGTGCATCGTGGTGTGACAGCATCCCAAGGGCTCAAAGAATCAACCCCTCCCTGCTGTCAGAAGTGTGGGAAAAGCCCAGGACCCCTAATGGAGAGGTGATTGACAAACTACTTGATATATTGATATTAAACTGTTAACCAAGGTCCTGGGGTAGGAATATGCTGGGAAAGTGGAGAGGAGCCCTGTTTCGTTGCTGCCTCTCCTTGCCCTTTCTCAGTCTTTCCCACAGCAAACCTTTTCTTTGCTCCTCACCTGCAGGGTATGTGAATGCCCAGCTGGAGAAGGAAGTCCCCATCTTCACGAAGCAGCGCATTGACTTTACCCCTTCCGAGCGGATCACCAGTCTTGTTGTCTCCTGCAATCAGCTCTGCATGAGCCTGGGCAAGGATACACTGCTCCGGTAACTGAGGCCCAAAAGGTTTAGGAGTAGGGAGTGGATTGGTGGTGTTTGGGGGACTGTTAGCTCACTGGGGCCTTTCTTCCACTCTGGGCTGGTAAAGCAGTGGATTTGGAGTTTTCAGGAAATACCCTGTCCCTTCCCAGAGAGAACCAGTGTAGTGTAGTAGCTAAGAATCAGATAGACCTGGACTCAGATCCCAGCTCTACCATTTACCAGCTGTGGAATCTTCTCTAATGTGTGCCTTCATCTGTTAAAGATAGTACCATCCCGCAAGTTAGTCATATAGATCAGTGGAACTGTCTAAGTCCTGAAATAAATCCACTATAATGGAAATTATATCTCACTAAAACTGGAAATAAAAATGAATAAATAGATGGAAATAATATATGACAAAGGTGTCAGCAAAATTGTTTATCTATCCAGAATAATCATTTGGGTAAAACAGAGCTAAGCCTCTTTTACAAAAATGAATTCTAGGTGGAATACTTATTTAAATATAAAAAATAATGTGAATATTAAAAGAACATTTAATAAATTTCTATCTTCTTGGCCTGAAGGGAGACCTTCTTACGTAAGCTAAAAAATCCAGAAGCCACAGGGAAAAAGGTAGATATATCTAACTACATAGTAATTTTATGACAAAATAAAAACAAAAAAGCACTATGAATTAGGTCAACACAAAAGATGGTGGGAAAATAATCTGTTTCACAAATAACTAAAGGTTTACATTCTTGTTCCTTAAAAAACCGTTACAAATTAATAAGAAAAAGAGAATTCAGTGGAAGAGGGAGGCAAAGAATGTAAACAAGCAGTTCACAGAAAGGGCACTTTGGATTTCCAGTAAAAGCTGAGAATATTCTCAGTCTCTGGGAAATGCAAATTAAAAAAACAATAAGATACCATTTTTTTTAACCCATCAGATTGGCAAAAATTAAAAACTAGTGTATAGTGCTGGTGAAGATACACAGAAGTGGACTCTCACACATTGCTGCTGAGAGTATAAATTGCCACCATGTTTTGGAAAAGTAATCTGGCAATGTTTGTTAAAATTTTATTTATTTATTTTAAAGGTTTTATTTTTCCTTTTCTCCCCAAAGCCCCCTGGTACATAGTTGTGTATTTTTAGTTGTTGGTCCTTCTAATTGTGGCATGTAGGACGCCGCCTCAGCATGGCCTGATGAGGAGTGCCATGTCTGCGCCCAGGATCCGAACCGGCGAAATCCTGGGCCGCCAAAGCAGAGCACGAGAACTTAACCACTCGGCCAGGGGCCTGGCCCTGTGTTAAAATTTTAAATACCTCTAATTTTGACCCAGCAATCCCACTTTGGGGAATACATAGCTATAAAAAGGAAGGTACCAATTTGCAAGGCTACAGATACAAGGAGAGTGATAGCAGTATTATTTGTGGTAGGAAAAACTGGACCCAAGCTGAATGCCCATCAACAGGAAGATGGTGATTAAATTATGGTTCAGCCGTAAAAGGGAATATTATTCAGTTATTAAAACACTGAGTTAGAACTGTATCTGTTGACCCAGTGGATTGTTCATGAAATATCATTAACTGAGAAAAGCAAGTTACAAATTAGTATCATACACATATATACACAATATGAAGGCATTTTTGTAAAAACAGTGACAAAACAGCCCTGTTTATGTTATGAGCATGGAGAAAGATGTTAACCTCAGTTTTCTCCATTGGGAATGAAGTGTTAGAGAAGAAAATCATTAACTTTTTCTTTATACATATTTTCAATTTGATTCTTTAATTAGAATGAGCGTGTACTTTGAAAAGAATTTAATAAAATAAACAGGAGCACCCCTCAAAGTTATTATGAAGATTAATGCAGATAATACTAGATTAAGCTCTTGGCATGGTGCTGGGTATATAGAAAGTGCCCAGTAACCATTAGCTACCATTCATTGTTCCCTTTTGACCCCAGCAATTTGGGATACCCCTGCCCATCTTCCCGGCTGCACTGTAGATGTGTGGAGCAGAGGGAAAAGACATCTGCTTAGTCACTGCTCAAAATGAGGTGGGGGAATTCTCAGCCAAGAGTTCTTTCTTTTTTCTGCTTTATCTCTCCACATCCCCCAGGTACATAATTCTATATTTTAGTTGTGGGTCCTTCTAGTTGTGGCATGTCGGATGCCGCCTCAGTGTGGCCTGAAGACCAGTGCCAGGATGTCTGCACCCAGGATCCGAACTGGTGAAACCCTGGGCTGCTGAAGTGGAGCATGCGAACTTAACCACTCGGCCATGGGGCCAGCCCCTCAGAGCCGAGTGTTCTTAAGTAGGCCCCTGTATGTGTTTCAGAGTGCCTTTGGGGATTGCATTCAGAATTTTATGTGTAGGGGCCAGCCCAGTGGTGTAGTGGTTAAGTTCCCGTGCTCTGCTTCGGTGGCCCAGGGTTGGCTGCTTCAGATCCCAGGCACGGACCTACGTACCGCTTATCAAGCCATGCTGTGGCAGGTGTCCCATATATAAAGTAGAGGAAGATGGGTGTGGATGTTAGCTTGGGACTAATCTTCCTCAAAAAAAAAAAAGCATTTTATGCATATATGTAGATTTCAGGGAAGAGAGGCTGTGGCTTTCATCAGATTATAAAGAGGTCTGTCCTTCTCTGGAGTGATGTTGTGCCTCTTATCCTGACAGCATTGACTTGGGCAAAGCAAACGAACCCAACCATGTGGAGCTGGGGCGCAAGGATGATGCCAAAGTTCACAAGATGTTCCTGGACCATACTGGTAAGTGGTGGCGGAGGTCTGAAGTTGGGGGAGTTGGCGCTGAGTGTAAGTCCCTGCCTTGGGTGGGTGGGATCTGGGGGGAGGGACATGGGGGAGGCTAAGGGCAATGGCAGCATCCTCTAGGGTGCCATGCTCTCCCCACTCCAGGCTCTCACCTGCTGATTGCTCTGAGCAGCACTGAGGTCCTCTACGTGAACCGTAATGGACAGAAGGTCCGGCCCCTGGCACGCTGGAAGGGGCAGCTGGTGGAGAGTGTGGGCTGGAACAAGGCACTGGGCACTGAGAGCAGCACAGGCCCCATCCTGGTCGGCACTGCCCAAGGCCAGATCTTCGAAGCAGAGCTCTCAGCCAGCGAGGGTGGGCTTTTTGGCCCTGCCCCGGATCTCTACTTCCGTCCATTGTATGTGCTAAATGAAGAAGGGGGTCCCGCGCCTGTGTGCTCCCTTGAGGCCGAGCGGGGCCCTGATGGCCGTGGCTTTGTTATCGCCACCACTCGGCAGCGCCTCTTCCAGTTCATAGGCCGAGCAGCAGAGGGAGCTGAGGCCCAGGGCTTCTCAGGGCTCTTTGCTGCCTATGCTGACCACCCACCCCCTTTCCGTGAGTTCCCCAGCAGTCTGGGCTACAGCGAGTTGGCCTTCTATACCCCTAAGTTGCGCTCTGCACCCCGGGCCTTCGCCTGGATGATGGGGGATGGCGTGCTGTATGGAGCATTGGACTGTGGGCGTCCTGACTCCCTGCTGAGTGAGGAGCGAGTCTGGGAGTACCCAGAGGAGGTAGGTCCTGGGGCCAGCCCACCCCTGGCCATCGTCCTCACCCAGTTCCACTTCCTGCTGCTGCTGGCGGACCGGGTGGAGGCGGTGTGCACGCTGACAGGGCAGGTGGTGCTGCGGGACCACTTCCTGGAGAAGTTTGGGCCGCTGAAGCACATGGTGAAGGACTCCTCCACGGGCCACCTGTGGGCCTACACTGAACGGGCTGTCTTCCGCTACCATGTGCAGCGGGAGGCCCGGGATGTCTGGCGCACCTACCTGGACATGAACCGCTTCGACCTGGCCAAAGAGTATTGTCGAGAGCGGCCGGACTGCCTGGACACGGTCCTGGCCCGGGAGGCTGATTTCTGCTTTCGCCAGCGTCGTTACCTGGAGAGCGCCCGCTGCTACGCCCTGACCCAGAGCTACTTTGAGGAGATCGCCCTCAAGTTCTTGGAGGCCCGACAGGAGGAGGCTCTGGCTGAGTTCCTGCAGCGAAAACTGGCCGGTTTGAAGCCAGCCGAGCGTACCCAGGCCACGCTGCTTACCACCTGGCTCACGGAGCTCTACCTGAGCCGGCTCGGGGCTCTGCAGGGTGATCCAGAAGCCCTGAACCTCTACCGGGAGACACGGGAGCGCTTCCGTGCTTTCCTCAGCAGCCCCCGCCACAAGGAGTGGCTCTTCGCCAGCCGGGCCTCCATCCACGAGCTGCTCGCCAGCCATGGGGACACGGAACACATGGTGTACTTTGCTGTGATCATGCAGGACTACGAGCGGGTGGTGGCATACCACTGCCAGCATGAGGCCTACGAGGAGGCCCTGGCCGTGCTTGCCCGCCATCGTGACCCTCAGCTCTTCTACAAGTTCTCGCCCATCCTCATCCGTCACATCCCCCGCCAGCTGGTGGACGCCTGGATTGAGCTGGGCAGCCGGCTGGATGCCCGGCAGCTCATCCCTGCCCTGGTAAACTATAGCCAGGGCGGCGAGGCCCAGCAGGTGAGCCAGGCCATCCGCTACATGGAGTTCTGCGTGAACGTGCTGGGCGAGACTGAGCAGGCCATTCACAATTACCTGCTGTCTCTGTATGCCCGAGGCCAGCCAGCCTCTCTGCTGGCCTACCTCGAGCAGGCCGGGGCCAGCCCGCACCGCGTGCATTACGACCTCAAGTATGCGCTGCGGCTCTGCGCTGAGCACGGCCACCACCGTGCTTGTGTTCATGTCTACAAGGTCCTGGAGCTGTATGAGGAGGCTGTGGATCTGGCCCTTCAGGTGAGCAAATGAGGCTTGACCCCATCCAGGAGAGGGGCCTGGAGAGCAGTAGCTTCAGATACTGAAGGGGGATGGGGGGCTCTGGCCAGCAGGTACTGGCTTCCCTTGCAGAGAGGTGTTGTAGTGTAGAGGTTAAGAACATGAACTCTGAAGTCAGGGTTTGAATTCTGGTCATGCCACTTGCCTAAGCTGTGTGGCCTCAGTCTAATTTCTGAACCTCTCTGTGCCTCAGATAATTCAGCTGTGAAATGGGGGTACTATCATAGTGCTTACCTCATAGGGTTGATTAAATTACTGTATATGAAAAGCACTCAGAACAGTGCCTGGTACAAAGGTAATTCTATGTACAAGCTAGCTATTGCATTATGGTTGCAATTGCAGAAGGGGAAGGTGCTGAGTTCCGTTTCTCAAATCATGAATCATCTCCTGCCTTAGGATCACATGAAGTGCTATTTAAAATGTTAGTGTCTGGATCTGAACCCAAGACTTACTGAATCAGAATGTCTGAGGGTGGGGGTCCAAAAATCTGTATTTTGACTATGTTCCCCAGGTGATTTTTAAATTCATTAACACTGAATCCCCTTCATCGTAAGTAGTTTTTACATAGCTGTGACAGGGACAGGTCCATTACTGACATAACTTCCTATCCTGGCCCCCAACCTTGCTTGCTGCCAGGGATCTGGGAATCCTGCACTGGGGCTTCTCCTCAGGCCCAGGTTCTCCCTGGGCATCTGTCTCTCTCAGTCTCTATCCGGGGCGGGGGGGACAGCTTGACCCCAACACTCATGGTCTCCCCACAGGTGGACGTGGACCTGGCTAAGCAGTGTGCTGACTTGCCCGAGGAAGATGAGGAACTGCGCAAGAAGCTGTGGCTGAAGATCGCACGGCACGTGGTGCAGGAGGAGGAAGATGTGCAGACGGCCATGGCCTGCCTGGCCAGCTGCCCCCTGCTCAAGATTGAGGATGTGCTGCCCTTCTTTCCGGACTTTGTCACCATCGACCACTTTAAGGAGGCGATCTGCAGCTCGCTTAAAGCCTACAACCACCACATCCAGGAGCTGCAGCGGGAGATGGAGGAGGCCACAGCCAGCGCCCAGCGCATCCGGCGAGACCTGCAGGAGCTGCGGGGCCGCTATGGCGCCGTGGAACCCCAGGACAAATGTGCCACCTGCGACTTCCCCCTGCTCAACCGCCCTTTTTACCTCTTCCTCTGTGGTCACATGTTCCATGCTGACTGCCTGCTGCAGGCCGTGCGGCCTGGCCTGCCAGCCTACAAGCAGGCCCGGCTCGAGGAGCTGCAGCGAAAGCTAGGGGCCGCCCCACCCCCTGCCAAGGGCTCTGCCCGGGTGAAGGAGGCGGAGGGTGGGGCTGCCGCTGGGGGGCCCAGCCGGGAACAGCTCAAGGCTGACCTCGATGAACTGGTGGCCGCTGAGTGTGTGTACTGTGGGGAGCTGATGATCCGCTCTATCGACCGGCCCTTCATCGACCCCCAGCACTACGAGGAGGAGCACCTCAGTTGGCTATAGGAAGGTGTCACCCCTGATGGGTGGGCAGGCAGTCGGGGGTAACTACTGCCCCCTCTTGGGATGGCCACCCCATAGTCGGTGCTCAGTCATCTGGAGACTGCTGGGCCATGACTGTGTTGAGGGCGTAGAATTATAGCTGTTGCCCTTGAGGCGTCAGCTATGAGTGCATTTTGCCGGCTGCCCGTGCTGTTCAGAGCCGCCTTGGGGCTGCTGTTATGCCGGGCTGTTAGCCTGCCTCCCAGTGGAGGGCCTGGGCCTGGAGAAGTCAGAATTCTGACCCATTACTGTCCCCCCTCCATCTAACAGCTCTCCTTTCCTTGTCCCTCCCCACACGCAGCCTGTTCACCTTCTAGAGTGAGAGTACCATTCTTCCTTTTCACTCTGTGCCTCTTCTCCCTCAGAGGTGTCTGCCCCTAGGTCCCAGAAGTGAAAAGACAGCCCCTCGGAGTCCTAGGCGTTGGGGGTGGGAAAGGTGGTGCTGAGGCGTGGCATGCTCTTGTGCACAGTGTCTGGGGCTCCAGGGTGAGGCGTGCCCTGGGCCTGAGGGCCTCATGGAGGACAGTGGGAGATGGCGATGGGGGTGGCGAGCATTAAACTGTCTGCACTGTGCTGGTGGCTCTGGAGTTGATGGCTTTGTTGATGCTGGGCTGAGAGGTATGTGAGTGGTCTCCAGGCGGGGCTGGAGTGCCACAGGGAGGCTGCCAGGGCTCTGCATCCCTTCAAACCTTGGCCCTCACTCCTTCACCTGGAGATTTGACAGGACGATTTTGCCATTTCTGCTCGCTTCCTTGTCCCTCCATCCTCTCTGACTCCAGGCTTCTGTTGGGAATTACGGCCCACCATCCTGTCTCGAGGTCGAGACTGTTCTTCCCTCTGGCCAGCAGGTGGTGCTGCTCCCCACAGAATCCTCCGCACTCAGGCAGCTCGGGGCGCTGATTTCTCAAGTCACCTTCTCCACTAGAGCTTCCTCAGTCTGGTCCCTCCCTAGCTGTCCCAAGAATTTTCTGGGAGTCTCCACTGCCTAACCAGAAATCTCATTCTTCCTCCCGCTACTCGCCCTTAGCATGCTGGATTTTCCTTGCCCAGATCCCTGGATCCCAGCATTCCCAGCTGCTTCCTGGCTTTGATTCTGCCCTTGCACTCTCTGGCATTTATTGTTGAGACTGCCACTGCCACCATCCATGGCATTTGGAAGATCTGTTTTCTCCCCATCTAGCTCCTGTGACCTGCCCCTCCCCCCAGATTACACTTCTTCAGTTGTAGCTGGAGGCTAAGCCCTAGGGAGTTCTGGAGCAGGACCTTCCTGTGACATCAGCTGAGCACCCTTTGCACCCTGGACTGGTGTTCATAGTCCACTACCTGGCTCTCTGGGTGTGGTCTGTCAGCTGCCCAGGCTGAAGCAAAATCATGAGTGTTCCTGGAATCAGGCTGGGGTCAGGCCACCTGGCTGGTGACTGCAGGCTTCTTTCCCCTGCAGCCTAATCCTCTTCCAAAACTTGTCTCCTGCAGTTCTGGTGGAACCTTGCCCTGCCGTGCTCCCCAGCCACTAGAACAGGGTCTCTTCATGCACTCTGCCAACCGACAGGGCTAGAAGCTGCCCATCTTTGATAAGCCTCAGATTACCCATCCTCCTCCAGAAGCAAGAGCGGGAGCAAATGTGTGTGTGTGGGTCCCACTGGGTGAGTAGAGGGCATTCTAATCCTGCTTCCTTTCCACTCTTCCAGGAAGATTTGGAGGGCTCCTGCTCCTTTCCTCTCCCCATAGGGCCTAAGGCTCCCCTCACCTGCCCAGTGGAGGGCTCAGGGGTACTGCTCCCCACTGTCAGTGAGTATTAGGTATAAACCTTGGCCTGCCATTGGTGTGGTCACTTGCTGACTTAGAACAGCTTGGGGCTTCTGTCTTTGCGCATAATGGGTGCCTAACACATGTTAGTTAAACAAACACTGCCCTATCGCTCCCTCCTCTCACAGGACTTGGCTAAGACAGCCTGCGACGCCCCTGCCCCTTCTGTCCTCTCCTAAGCCTACCCATCTGGCCCTCAGCTTCTTCCTCTTTCCTGGAAAAAGGCCCCAGGCTTCCCTGGCACTGACAGAATGGGGTTCCGTTGAGTCAGGGCAACGGGAAACCACAGCTCTTAGATCCCTGGAAACCAAGCAAGGCCTGGAATGGAGGAGAGTGAGAAGGCCCTGAGGGCCTTGGCCCTAAGCCTGGGGGAGGGCCAGAAGGGGGTGGGGTGGGGGAGCAGCTGCGTGGGCAGGGGCCAAGATGAATGAGCTGCTTCTGGAGAGGTCACTGGAAATAGGAGGAGTGGCCACAGGCAGTGACGCTGGGATCAGGGCAGGAGGCCTGTAAACAAGGAAGCCACCTGGGGGAGACGCAGGGCGGCCACTGGTCCTGGGAGCAGGTGCTTCCTGAGGCCCGCCCTTGAGGGCCCTGGGGGGCCGCCTGGCTAAGTCGGCAGCGGGCACTAGGGGGCGCTGTCTGCTGGCTTCCCGAACTCCAGCTCTCTTTCACAGCTCCAGGGGGAGTGGCCATCAGAGGGTGTGCCGAGCGGTGTCTGAGGTTCGGCTTGCCCCTGGCCGTCCTCCTTTCTTTCCCCAAGGCACACGCCAAGGGTGCTAGCCCTGGCATGGAGGGCGCGGGGCTCAGAGGCTGGCCAGCCTGAGTGTGAGCTCATGCCCCCGAGACCACCAATTCTCGCCGTTCCTGCCCCACTCCCACCCCAGGGCCCGCGTCGCAGGCCGGCTGCACCGACCCCATTGATTGGGAGGGGGCTCCGAGGCCATCAGGCTCCGGGCTGCCCTGGGCGCTGCCCCCCTGGCGCCAGGGAAACAAAAGGTTAGAGAGCCCAGAGGGAGTTATCTGGCCCCACCACCACCGGGGGAGGGAGAGGGGGCCAAGAGGGGCACACCTCCTCCCCACTCCCCCAGCTCTGCAGATTCTTCGAGACACTTTCACAGGCGGAAATTCCCAGAGGTCAGAGGAGGGAAACGGTTAATTCCTTTTATTCAATGGGTCCCCCC
Organism: Equus quagga; assembly: GCF_021613505.1. Taxonomy (NCBI): domain Eukaryota; kingdom Metazoa; phylum Chordata; class Mammalia; order Perissodactyla; family Equidae; genus Equus; species Equus quagga. Next base: position 38,294,726 of record NC_060268.1, read on the forward strand.
TACACGCCTCCCCCCAACTTCCTCCCTCCACTTCCCGCCCCCCCCCCCTGTGTGAACAGGAAGTGGAGAGGAAAAGGCTCTGAGCAGAGCAGCTGGGAGCAGGAGGCAGGGAGTGGGTGCAGGCTTGGTGCCAGCCCTGCCCCTCATGGTTACTTGCTGGAGGGCCAGACCCACTGTGGCCTGGGAAAGAACCTGCAGCCCCGCTAGCTAGTGGCAGCAGGTCCAGGAAACAGCCTGGTGTCTGAGCCCCCTTCCCTCAGCCTGTCTCAGGTCAGTGGCTGCTTCACTGAGGGTGCAAAGCCTCCTCTGCCGGAGACCCAGCTGCCCTGGCCACTGCAGCCCCACCCCCACTGCAGGCTGGGCATCCTGAGGCTGGCAGGCATCTCTTCAGGCAGCCGCCGGTCCTGGCACTGGCTCCAGCCACTCAGCCCCTTGGCCCTGCCAGTTCTTTGAAGCTCATGCAGCGCTTCCTGTTTGGGGCGGGCGATGCCAGGGCCCCTCCCCCACTATTGTTCTGTAGAGACCATAGGTCCATCTGTTGCCCCATGGTGGGGCCCCTAGGCAGTGCCACACGGGAGCAGCACCACAAAGGACCCTGCTGGCAGCTTTGCTTACATGGAGCCAGGCTGGGCCCTGCAGCAGGTTGAGGATGAATGGTGGTGAGAGGCAGGCCTCGGGTGGGCAGTGGGAGAGAAAGAAGATGCTAGATAGTTCTAGTTCTTGGGCAGCTGGAGCCCTCAGCTTTCTCCTCCACCTGGAACATGGAGATGATGATATTCAGGGAGCTATTCATACTGAAGCCACCAGGAAAGGAACACCATTCTTATGTCTGGATTCCAGAGGGGAAAACTGAGGCAGAAGGGCAAAGTTTGGTCTAGGACAGCCAATAAAAGAAAACGAAGTAGGATCCTTCTTTCAAGGGGATTAGCCCCTGTTCGCTGAACGCCCCCCGACTGGGTACTTTCCGCTCCCTGAACAGCTTTGCCTTTTTGCAGCTTTCGTCTTGAAGTAGCCCTTGAGCTGAGCAGTCAGGAATCACAAGGTCATGAGAAGTTAGGGTGGCCCTAGGTTGGTGACCAGCAACCACTGAGAACAAGCCCGGGCAGGCCTGGCAGAAAAAGAGAAAGGGGCACTGGTCTGACCCCAGAAAAGTGGGTGCTGCTTCTGGTTCCCAAGCTGCCGTGGCCAAAGGTCTGTTTGTGTTTCTCAGGTGTGGAGGCAAGTGCCCTGTAATTCTGCAGCTCATCTCCTCTGCCGTGGCCTGATTCTATGGGTCGGACCTCTACCTGCTTCCTCCCACAGGGCTGGAAGCCCAGACATGGTCTACCCCACTTTCCTTGCCAGATCCTCTGGCCTCTCTTCCCAGCCCAGGACCTGAATTGCCTAGATCGCAGCTCCCAGAAGGAGAGAGCTGCAGAGACGTCAGATGGAGGCCATAGAGTGAGGTGAGACCCCTGCTCAAATAAAAAGATTCATGGATGTCCAATACCTGAAATTGATATGCTGAGCTTCCCTGGTGGAAGTTAGGCTGGTGGGGGCTCACACCCCCATTCACTGTCCTTTCCTCCCCCACCCCAATCTCTATGGGATGCCAGGATGCCCAGGACCTCAGTTTGAAAACCACTGAGCTGCCAATCCCACCTCCTGATTTTACAGATGCTGAATGTAAGAGGAGAACTTGGTAGCTGACACAAAGCTCCATCCAGGATCCAGTCCCTTCTCCACGAGATTCGGCATCAGTCAGCAGTGATCCCATGACCACTGGGAACCAAACGCTGTCCTAGGCCTTCCTTGTGCTCCCTCTCCATCTCCAGCCAAAGTGGGTCGAGCTGAGGGACAGGGAGGTGATCTGGAAAGAGCAAGTGCAACTCTCTGCTCTGCCGTGTATCAGCTGTCTGTTTAATCACATCCTCAGAACCTCAACTTCTTCACCTATAAAATGTGAATAAATAGAACAGACCTTGAGAGACCCAAGTGAAGCTTCAAGGAGAGAGGGCAGCGCATCTACAAAATCAGCCCAGGGCCTGCCCGCTGAGCACTTCCTGTCGGCTTGCTTCTCTTCCACTTTCTCTGAGCCTCATTCCTCTGGGACCCCATGACCCCTGTCGTGGCTCTGCCCTCAAAAACCCCTCTCATCTCTCGGGGAATCAGAGTGGAGTCAGAAGAAAGAGGCTTAATTGAGAAGGTTTTTCTGGTTTCTCAAAAGACCACGATTCTGGGGAAGAGAGGCTCAGGATGGGTATGAGAGAGGAAGCCCTCAGGCATATAGAATATGGCCGCAGAGGGACAGGAGTGTTACCTTGGGGGGGGGGGGGGGGGGGGGGCCCGCTTTCCGGGGGGGGGGGGGGGGGGGGGGGGCGGCCCCCTGCTTTCCTGGAGGAGAGTGGGCGAGTGGGCACTACTCCAGCTCCAGAGCATGGATCGGATAGGCCGGGCGGGGGCTGGGCCAGGCGTGGCTCTTCTGCCAGCCTGCCCTCATGGTCCAGCCCAGAACTTGCACAACAGCCTGGCTTGCTGGCTGCCTGTTTGGCTGGCAGTCCCCTGGGAACCTTAGGAAGTCCCCCTTGTCCTCCCCTTGACCTTTGACCCCTTAGGCCTGCTACAGGCCAGAATTCCAGGCAGCTGTCCTCTCTTTTACCTTCTGTTCCTGGCCATTTCCCTTTAAGCCTGGGACTAGGAGACACCCCAAACCCCTACCTTATAGCTCATCCTTTCACATGCTCTCAGGTACAGACCCACTGGGACCTCCCCTGGGGCAGCTCCCTATGTGAGCCAGTGGGGACCCTCGGCCACAAGCCAGCAGGACCCTTGGAGTCTAGCTATCTGGAGGGCCCAAGCCTTTCAGGAGAGCCCCCCCCACCACCAAGTGCTCCTGACACCAGACATCCGCCCAGGTGCCCTGCCCAACTCCATCCCTGTCCCAAAGCCCAGCGGGTGAAGCCAGGAACAGCAGACAGAACCTCCCCATCTCCCTCCATCCTCTGAGCAGTTGAAGTCCGAAGAACCCTTGATACTGTTCTACATTAAACCGTGCTGCGCCTCACCGCCCTCAGTTTCACAATCAAATAATTCCCTTTGGTTTTCTAGTGGAATTTTTGCTTTTATTTTTTAGGGTTTCTCGGCGTTTTTTTTTAACGCAATCAGTCTAAATTTGTCATCGCACATCCCCCATTTCCGCCCCTAAGGGCCTCCTTTTCATCCCCTGGAATCTGGAAACCATATGTGTGGGCAGAAACCCCCCAGCATCCCCCACGGCACCCTGGCCCAGCCCGGCCTCCACAGGGCCAGCCTGTTAGCAGGGGAAGAGTCTACACTCCAGGCTGGGGCTGGAAAGGGAGTTTCTCTTTGGACCTTCCCAGCTCAAGCCATGGAGAGGCCGTGTGGTCTAGTGGTTAGGGCTGGAACACATAGGTTTTGTCCCCAGCAATCTCTTTGACTAACTCAAGAAGCCTGGGAAAGTCCCCTTGGTACCCAAAGGACTCAGTTTCCCCACCGGCTGAGGGGCTCAAAGCTTCACCAGCTACCTCATCTTCTACCTGCCTCGGTAAAAAGAGTTTTTGATCCATAATTATTTGCTCTGTTACCTACTAGTTGTGTGACCTTGACAAACGGCTTAATCTTTCTGAACCTCAATTTCCTTATCTATAAATTAGAAACTATTATTGTACCTCCCTCCTGGCTGCTGTTAGGGTTAAACAAGAAAACATATTCTTAAGAGCCCAGCACCAAGCATGCTATACAAGCTCAATAAACAGTAGATGTTATTGTTAATAATAAGTAGAAATACATGATGAGGGGGAGTGTGTTAGTGGGCCATGCTCTGAGGCCCACCCTGTCTGCCCCTGCCGCTCCTGCTCAGGCTGCCCTCTGCGGACCTTCCTTGGGCCTCCTCTGGCTCTAGAAGGGGCGGGGATGCATTACCAGTCAGTCATTGTGGATCTCGGCTGAGGCCCTGCTGCTCTTCCCTGTCTCCATGACGACCCCAGCCCCTCCCCTCCTTCCTTCCTCAGGAGCTTTCTGTTTACTGTAAACAGCTGCCCCAGCTCAGCCCTCGCTGATCCCGCCCAGGGTCAGCCAGACCCTCTCTGAACTGGGGACTGGCTTGATGTGTGACGGTCTGGGCACAGCGTCCTGGGCTCCACGCGTCCTTCAAAAGGCTCTGCTTTGCCACCTTGACTGGAAGGGAGGGAACAAAGAGAGAGGAAGGGCCTGTCACCTCAGACCAGGGCAGCCAGGGCCTCAGAGAAGAGGAGCAGATGGAGCGTCATTGAGGAGGACCACGCTGAGGGGGCTTGGCAGCGAGATCTCCAGCTTGGCCTTAGACTGACCTGGGTTCAAATCCTGGCCTGGATTTGCTCACTGTGTGACCTCAGGCTGGTCATCTAACTTCTCTAAGCTTCACTCAGTTTATTGATTTGTAAAAGGAAGATAATAAGACCTTCCTCCGAGGACTGGTCACTGTGTCGACTGGTGATAATGCATGTACGTCATCATGGCATGTTGCTAGCCTGCACTGATGGTGGCTGGATTTATTGTTTCACCTCTCAGCTCAGATACTCTCCTGCCCAGGGACCTTGCATGAGTCCCTGCATGCCTCCATCCCACAAGCCTAATAGTGTGCGTACGTGTGCACAAAGCACATATGCACACGCACACAGCAAACACATACGAGCCAGGAAATGAAATGAAACTCACAAGTGTCTGAGGCATGGGAGACTCTCCATGAAGGTGGAGAAGGAGTCTAACTGTTTCCTAAGCCCACACCTGGGCCTGAGCGGGCTGACATTGGAGCTGGGACATCGGCATGACCACCATCACCAGGTCACCACAACTGCCTACCTCTCCCTCCACTCAGCCCCAAGGATGGCACCCACCCTCCCTGCCCAGCTAAGCACAGTACAGAAATACAGGGAATGCTGTTATGGTGCGGCTCCCCTTTCCTGGGGGTCAAGCTTTCAGGGCAAGATGTCTGGGGCGTGGGGCTCCTGGCTCCCAGCTCCCGAGGGGCCCACGTTAGCTGCTTTGACTCTGCAGCACCCTTGGAAGTGCCAGCCAGCAGGGGAGACTCAACGGGTGAGATTTCCTGCCATTCCCCTTACCACCAGAACCAGGGTAGGCTGGGGTTGGGCAGGGGCATTTATCGATTTGAGTCATTCCCCACAGGCCCATGAGTAAGTGCGGCTCTGGATTTCCAGCCCTTACCCCCAGGCCCCACCACCAAGATGCCTGTGGGGGTCTTCCAGGGCTGGGTCCCTGCCGGTCCCAGGTGCAGCTGAAGGGGGGCGGGGTTCCGCCCTGGTCTCGGCTCCCTCCAGAGCAGAGAGTAGCAGCTGGAGGTTTGTGGGCTTAGCTGACTCTGCTGCCCCCTCAGTCCCTTGCCAACAGCCGGGCCTAACTCTGGAGTTTCTGTCCTCACCCCGGCCTGGGCTGCATGAGAAAGGAGAGGAGCCCCCAGTACTGAAGTCAGCCCCGTGGACAGGGCTGGAAATCCCCCACTTCTTACCTTGGCCAGTTGAGGAAACAGCCTCCCGGCAGAGGGCCGCTTCCCGCCAGGGACTTTTCTCCTGGGGGTGACACAGCATACAGGGCAGCTGCAGGGACCCCAGCCACACTCCAGCTAGCCTGGGGGCGAGGGGAGCATCGCACAGGCCCATTCTCTCCCTTGCAGGGAGCATGGCAGCCAAAGGTCCTAGAACCCAATTGGGGCTTAAGCAGGCCCAAGAGGGTGGGCAGGGAGAAGGGAGGTCACGGGAGGCAGTGGCGGCCAGGAAGGTCCACACTGCTGGCGGCATCCAGGAGAGTGACCAGGCCTAAGCAGTTCTACACCCAGAGCTCACCAGCCCCTCCTCCACGGCTCCCTTCCCTCACCCAGCACCCAATCTGAAACAGGCTTCTATAGGAGGTAAAGCCCTCACTAATCTCCTGGCTGGTGGTCTCCAAACTTTTTGGATTATGAATATTTATGTATAGATTATACACTACAGTCAAAACCCATAATGAATATTATAAGAGTTCAATTTATGTTTTAGATAAAAAGTAAGTCCATATAGAAATCCTCCTATTTCCTCCCGCCCCGGGCAGATGGTCTTGCTCACTCCTGCTCACAGCCCGTGGTGGAGCCCACCACCCTGAGAGGTGAAGGCAGGAGAGCCTCTCTCAGAGCAGACCATCCACCTTGCAGGAGGGTACAGGGTGTGGGGGCGGCTGGTTTTCTTAATCATCGCAAACCACAAACAATTGAGTCAGCCACATCTGAAGCCCTTCCATTTATTGTTGTTAACTTGAAAAGAAACTTGGTCATCTTAGGCCCTACTGCTGCAGTGGTGGTTCTGTGGCAGCTGCCCCCCGAAGGCCCAGGCAGCCTGCCCCTAGAACCACAACACCCCGGAGTAGAAAGTGAGCGTTTGTCAAGGAAGAATGCACAGGCCCGAGTGTGTGTGTGTTTCACGTATGTGCACACGAGTGCATGAGCGCCTGGGGTGTGCCGTTCCAACAGAACCTGCTCAGTGACAGCCTCTGTTTTCTGGTCTGCTGGGTATGGGGGCCTCACATAGGTCACACAGGTAATGAGACACCTGCCATTAACCCTTCTTCTCCGAGTCATGAACCTCTAACATTGAATCAGATACCTTTTCTCATCCGTGTCCTCACACATAACCATTCAGGTAGGTAAGGCAGGTCTCAATAGGTCTGTGTTGGAGGTGAGGGGTCCAAGGCACAGAGAGGTGAGGGAATTGCCCAAAGTCACACAGCTTGGCAGAGCTGGGGCTCCTATGTGCTCCCCGTCCTCCCAGGGTGCCTCTCCTCATGTCCAGCCACCATGCAGCTGTGGGGCAGCCTGCCCTTTTGCCCTCTCCCTGTCCTTGGAAATGTGGCCCAGCCCAGGGGTCAACCCTCTCAGCAGGGAGCAGGGGCCCCACAGGCAGAGGATAGGGGTCTGACTTTTCTGCCAAGGCCAGAGTCGCCCCCCCACCCCACTCCAACTGGCCCGGCTGGCTCTGGGGCCAGAGCTTCCTCCTTGATCCAAAGGCTCAGCCTTCTAAGGGTGGCAGAGGGGGAGGGGGACGGAGAAGGGAGGGTTCAACCTCCAGCCCCCTCCCCCCTCACTGACAGCTGTAATCTGCTTGGGAAAATCTCTTTTTTTTTCCGCACAGGAAAAAATATTAGTTGTCCCGATAACAAGGAAAACAAAATCCAGTGCAGGGCATCAGAGACTTCCTGAGGCGGGAAACAATGTCCAGCGAGCTCAGTGGAGAAGCCTGAGCTGGGAGGCTTAGGGGGAGCTGAGAGAGGACACTGGTCCAGGCCTATCCGGCCGGTGGGGGAGGGGGATGACAGATCGAGGAACTTGGAAAAAAGATTTCCCCCCCAAAAACCTTGAAGTCTGAGCTGTTGAGCTATATCCGGGAAATGATTCAGGACCGGCGCACATCCCTAAATGGGATCAGGCCCCATCAGCTCAGGTGCTCCGAGTCTCCCTCTCTTCCCTCCCTAGCCCCAGCCTGTCCTTCCGGGTGCTGTCCCTCAGCCTGGGGGGCTGGGGGGTGAGGCTGGAGGGTCCCCTCCCAGGGGCTTGGAGAGGCCGTGGGCAGCCCATGGGCACCCCTCCCCCTGGCTTCTCGGCTTGTGCCCACAGCTGCTTCCTTGGGTAACTTTCCACTGGGGGGGGGGGGTCAAGAAGGGGAGGACTGCTCCAAAGGCCCCACCCCCAGGCCTAGGGGACTCTGTTGCCCATTTCCCTCTCAGCCAAGGGCACTTACTGCTATTTGGTCCAGTGAGTGTGGCCTCTGAGCACTATGGGCGGGAGGAGGAGCAGGTGAGGCCCCAGGATTGAAAGCCGGGCCCTATGCTCCCAGTGAGCAGTAGTTCTCAGTCCCATCTGCACATCGTGTCACTTAGGGAGCCTTTAGAAAACACCAGGGCCTCCTAGGCCTCATCCCAGACCAATTGTATCAGAATCTCTAGGGAGCTGCTCAGGTGACTCTTGTGTGTAGTCAGGGATGAGAACCCCTGCTCCACGACCCTGTGACTCTGGTCACTTGCTGGCTGGTCCCCTCAACCTCTATCATCAGCACTGGCCCCTCAGTTCCAGATTGGAGCCCCTCAGAAATTATCACCTAGCTGGCGGCCTCCAGAGGTGCCTGCAGAGTTCCCTGCCCAGGTGGAGGCCAGCTGCCCAACCCAATAGCAGGTCCTGGGTTACCCCCGCCCTCCCTCTGCTTTCTCCTATCCCCTGGGCAATGATGCCTGGGGCCTTTGTTCTCAGCTAACAGGAGTGTGACCAGAAACCTACCCACAGCTTAACTGCAGCCCCATTCACTGACCATAGGCTGGCCACTGTTCACACTCAAGCTGCCCAGCTCTCCCACTCAGCATCCCCCACCCCCACCACAGCCTGCAGTCCAGGCAAGCCCAATGTAGCTCCTCCCTACATCCCAGGGTCATCGCCAGCTTTGTTCTCAGGAGGACCAGAGGTTCTTTCTCCCACAATGCCCTCAGCCCTTGCCCTGCACAAACCTAGGGCCCTCGGGAGATCTGGGCTCTGAGCACAGGGGCTGTGACTCCCCTCGGGCTGGGGGGGCCTGCTAGGGTGCTGCTGCTGTGCCATGCCAGATACTCAGCTTACCTGGTAGGCTCTTTGAGGTCAGAGACCATTCCCGGTTCAGTTTTGATTGTTTATAAGCATGTACCAGTCACCTAAGTGCTAGGTCTGTGGCGGTATGGGCACATGGAGAGGGCCACAGTCCCTCCTCTCAAAGGCCTTCTCAAAACGGAGCGAGGGGCTGTAATGAGCCATCACAAGGTAGTACCATTTCAATTCCTGGGAACTCCCCACCAGCACAGTGTAGGGAGCATTTGCAACCACTCCATAAATGTTTGTTGAATGAATATTTGTTTCATAAGAGGAGCATAGTATGCCCCTCCCCTAGTAGTGCAAATAAAGGGAAATAGCTTAGGAGTCAGGACAAGGTGGGGTTCCAATTGCATCAAATGGGGAGGAGGAGGATAGAATGAGCTGGGGCCTGCAGCCTGGCTGACGAGAACTCATTAGGGTCCCTTTTGGTTCCCGGCTAGGCTTTTATCAACTGAGGGGACTTGCAAGTCCTCAGGGTCTGTCCAGACCTGTAAGTTCTCACCCTCTCTGCCCAAGTGGTCTTGCCCACCAGGAGCATCACCAGACATCCTCAGATGCAGGACCACAGAGCAGGCTTTTCCTTTCTCCTAAGGGGGCCTTCTTGGCCTGGGATTCCCAGGGGTCTCCCCTTTACCTCTGGAGGAGCCCAACCCAGCTCCCAGCCCCCATCACAGCATTTTCCAAACAGGTGGAGGATGCTGGGAACAGTGGCCACCTGGCTACGGGAGAGGGGAAGCCCCAGTGCATGTCCCTGGGGCTTCAGTCCCCAGGGGGAAACCGTTGGCTGCGAAGCCACTGCCTGCTCCCCAGAAGCTTAGCTTCTGACCCTTGGCCTGGGCAGTGGGCAGCAGGCTTCAGGAGCTTGGGGTAGGGAGGCTTATAAGGGAGGGGCTGCCATCCCAGCTGCCTAGCTCTGGGTACTAACAGGCCACGCCGGGGGCAGCCGAGATGGAGGGGGGGGGCGCACCACCACCTGCTTTTCCTTGTTTTGTTTTCAGGGCACTAATTACTGTGCTGAGCTCCGAGCTGCCTAATGAGGCCGTTTGGATTTCCTGTTGTTCTGGCTTCCCAAGACCCTTAAAGGGCCAGCATCGCACTAGGAGCGTGCCTGGGTGGGCCACCAACCGCTCTGGTGAGGGTGAGCCCAGAGGGGCTATCGCTAGGCCCGGCCTGAATGCCAAGGGCAGTGACAAGGGGCTGGTCCAGTACTTCCTGGCCACTCTCACGCCCTCCATGAGGACCTGCTCAGAAGTGCCCGCTCCGGAAGCAGGAGCTTCAGAACTCTGCAGCCTGGCCAGAGCCTGGGGTGGGGAGGAGGGGGAGGCAAGGAGGCCAGCGCTGTAGAGGAAAGGCTGGTGATGTCACCAGTGCCCAGACTGTGAGAACCGCTGTAGCAGCGGGCAGGAGGGAAGCGCCGTGACGTCCTGTTCCCCCCCTACCCTGGAAAATAAACACTTGTTGTCTGAACAGCCAGCGCCACTTCCGAAGGGGTAGGCTGGCCGGGCGAGAGGCCCAGAAACGGGTCTGAGCCCAGCTTTGAGCAAAGGCCTTTGCCCAAGTTGGATGCAGAAAGGCCTGAGGGTCAGGCTGCTCCTAACGCAGCCACTCTATGGCACACCGCCCAACGGGGCTCACAGGAGGCATTTGTCCCTTCTGCACCTTAGGGTCCCGTCTGCACGTGGAGGAGCTGAGCATGGCTGGGGATGCCTGGAGCCCCTTCCGTGTTGCTGCAGGCTGCAGATGGGCTGGCAGGGCAGGTGGGGGGCGCCCCTCTGCCTCCTGAGTCTCCCTCAGATTTGAGGCACAGCCTCGGCCCTAGGACCTGTCCCAAGTGCCCCTCAGGCTGCCTCAGACTGTGGGTCCCCTGGGCCCCAGAAGGCCTGGCCTGCAGCGCCTTCCCCCACAGACGGGGTGACGACATTGTTGTTCTTATACGGGGCCTTCCGCCTGGAGTTCCGGCTCCGCTAAATGGTGGGAATGAGGGTCCCAGGGACAAAGCCAGCCTGGTTCCCGCAGCCACCTCAGAATGGACGGAATCCCCATTGTGTGCGGGCGCCCCATGCCCGCCCTCCCCTTGCCCGAGCCGGACATGCCAACAAACAGCTCATTGAGCCCGGGGGAGGGGCCCGGGAGACAACAATGTCCCCCAGCGGGCCAGGGCAGTGAGCTCAGCTGGGGGTGGGGGCTGCCGTGGAGGCCGGAGGGCGATGATCTCAGCCTCAGGAGGGCCAGCCCTTGCGACAGGCTGACCTGAGCCTGGCCTCCCTGGTGAGGCTGAGAAGGACTGACCAGGGCTGCCCCACCCCTGCTGCCCCACCCCCCGGGCGGAGCTGGGAACCGACCCGTGCTTCTCACGCTTAACTGGCCCCAGCCCAGGGCGCCAAACAGGCGCAGCAGGGGGTCCCACAGGACCCAAAGCCACCCAAGAGGCTGGTGGACCCTCCCTCTGGCAGTGCCATTCCAGAAGCCCCCCAGCGAGGCCCAGCCCAAACAGAGCCCTCTCACACCACCAGCCCACACTGATCACAGCAAGACTTTCAGATGAAAAGGAAGATGCACTTTCTATAACTAGAACCATCTAAAGAGGATCAGCCCAGAGAGGGGGTGAGGGTCCCGTCCCTGGAGGTATTCAAGCCCTTAGCTATAGACTATGGAGTTGGTCTAGGTGCTCTTGAGAGGTCAGCTCACCCTGAGCTTCTAGATATAGGACCCCAGCTCATTCCCTCAAGACATGTCTGGACTCCCTTTGTGGGTTTCAGGCCTGAGGTTGGAGGAATCCTGGCCTCATCCAACACTTTATCCTTTTCCAAGCAAGTCTGAGCTGTCAGGTAGGGCCTCAGGCCTCTGAGGGAAAAAGGAGGAGGACTGGCTGGGAGAGTGGCATGGCCAAAGTGGCCCCCTCTCTCAGGACAGGAGCCAGGGAAGCCTTGCTGTTGGTTGTGTTGTAGGGCTGTCTGGAAAGCAGGGGGAGTGAGGAAAGAGTAGCTGCTGGCAAGGAAAGTGTGGAGCCTGTCTCAGCAGGTCATCAGGGGTCTGGCATTCTCAGGTGTCCAGCCATCTCAGGGACAGGACCTAGGTATTGGTGCACGTCTGGCCACCAGCCACCGACACAGGAAGGCTCCTAGCTGCATCTGGCCTTCCCTCTGCACCTCCCTGCTCCAGACCACCCTGCCCAGCACTGCCAGACGGTGGCTGAATGCCCTCCTCTGCCCAAGAACCACAGGTTCCCTAATGCCCATCGATCGAGTCTGAATTTGTCTGTCTGCTGGATCTCATACCCTAGCTATCTAACCTCACGTCCAGCCCTCCACATGTGAAGTCTGCTCCAGCTATACCCACTTCATTTCCACCCTGATCCTTTCCCTCTCTCCATTCCTTCTGCCGGGAATGCCCTCTCTTCTCTTTATCTAAGTTCTGCTCTTTTTTCCAGGCCCAGCACAATCCCCTCTCCCCCACAAAGCCTCCTTTGACCCTTGGGGCCCCAGCCCCTCTCTGAACCCTGGTTCCACAGGTCATCACGCTCCTTTTCATGGGCCTCGATTTTATCTCCACATCCTGTGGACATCAGGAGCTGAATCTGATATTCCTTTTGGCCACACCAATCTTAGCCCAGGACGAGGCATACGGTAGACCTGGTCCACAACTAGCTGACGGATGGACCCAAACTGCGTATGCATGTGGGCTCACACACAGACCTCAGGAAGACTAACCATGGGGTGAAAAGCTCTTCTCCTGATGAAACCCGTCTTCTGTCTGCATTCTTTTCTTCTGATGGCAGTTTGATGGACTTGTCCCAGGTCTCTCCAGCTTCCTCCTTACCTGGAGAAGGGCTGTGGTAATGGGGGTGGGGGATCAGGCCACTTAGGGGAGGAAAGAAAGGAGAGAGGGGGGAGTCAGCCACAGGGCAACAGAGGGATTTTGGTGGCAGAATGGCTCCCACAATGGGAAAGTTCATGCTGCCCAAGCAAGACTCATGAGACCGGAGTGAGAGGGTACAAAAGAGGGTTGAAGCCTATCTATTTTGAAATGTATAGAATTAGCTGAGGCTGTTACTGAATCTCCTGGTACCAGAGACCCCAAGTATTCACCATTGCTCTCCAGACCTTAAATTCAGCCTGCCCCTTGGTTGCAAAGGTTGCGTGGCTGGACAGCTCCATAGGGCTTGTTTATCTGAAAGTGGCAGCCAGAGGGCTGGGGGCAAGAGAGACAAAGTGACATTGGCTAACAGTGGCCTAAATTGTCCAAAAAAACTCCTTGGAGCTGAGAGGAGGCCCACGTCCTGGTACCTCCCAGACCTCTCTGGACTTCTTCCCTGGGGACAGTCTAGACACAAGGAGAATTCTCAGGACTAGAGGTTCTTTGCTAATCGCAGGCAAGGCAAGTTACTCATTAGCAAGCATCAACATGCAATTCTCATCAGCTCTAGGGGAGAGTTCAACCTGGATTAACAACTGGGATACACAGTGTAGACACTGTCACAGGAAGTTCTCCCATACGTCTAACCTAAATCCTTCCTGCCACAATTGAAGCCCGTTTCCTCTCATTCTGACTGTGGTAGGAGAAGGAGACAGCTGGTCACCATCCTCTGCTTAAGACCCATCACCTACTTGATCGTGGCAGTCAGATTCCTCCTCAGCCTTTTCCAGGGAACAGTGACCTGCCTGCTCAGGCAGCTGTTCACAGAGTTGGCACCTGTCCCCAGTTTCTTTCTCTGTATTTGAGAGTGTTTGAAACACAGTACTTCCTGGTTCAGGCCTGACCCTTCCTTCCAGGGAGGCTGCAGGGGACCACAGCCTGTCTAGTAACCTCCACTCCCGGGTTCCTGGGGCTGCAGAAAGGGAGAGGTGCGACCCCACCCCTATCTCTTGATTGCTCCAAGTCCTAGGAGGCAGCTGGGATCAGAGATCAGAGGCTGTGTGGAGAAATGAGGAGAGGTCAGAGTTTCTTCTTGGAGATGAGTTGGTGCTCAGTGGAGGAAGGTAAAGGGCACGCAAGGACCTGGGGACTCCAAGGGGTCAGAGACATGCTGGGCCTCGATACTAATGAAGGCCAGAACCAGGAGAGGGGAGTAAGGGCTGAGGGGAGTGAGGGCTGAGGCCAGAGCTGGAAGAAGGGAGTGAGGGCTAAGCGGGAGGGTGGAGCAGGGAGAGCTTCCCACCTGTCAAAGTTTACAGACAAGAGAGGTTTCGGGGACAGCTGCGCCATACGCTGGGGGCAAGAGGAGAGGACAGTGCAGGCTAGCACAGCTAGGGCAGAGGCTGAGTGGATGAGGAGGCTTCTGCAGGGGAAGAAAAACCTCAGGGTAGGGAAGCCGGTCCAAGATTAAGGGCTGAGGGGCTCAAGCCCTGGTCACCCACCCCACCCTGTCCTTCAGCACAAGTTGGCAGAAGGTTCTCTTTTGGCCCCCATCGCTCTCAGTAGTGCCTTGCCCTGTGCCCTCTGTCCTCTAGCCCTGTAAGCCCCCTTCTCAGAGTCCTCTGTGCCCTGAGGGATCTGGGCAAGAGGGAAGGGCAGGCTGGGGCCAGGCCTGCAGCCTGAGGGTCTCCGTGCAGAGGCCTCCCTGAACCTTCTCTCCCTTGCCCTGAGCCTCCCTGCTCACTAGCTCTGGTGGGGACAGGAAAGAGCTAGGGAAGGGGAAGCCAGGGACTCTGGGAAAGTTTGCCAAGGAGGCTGCTCTAAACCCCGGACTCCTCTGTGGCTGGAAATACCTGCTGTGTGGCTCCTGGCCTTGGCTTTCCAGGCATCCCCTGGGTTTGGCAAATGAAGCTGGGGCCCCCCATCAATGAAGGCCCTTGCCTCCAACCAGCAGGTCTCCACCCTGCCCCTCCTCTCTCCCCTTCTTTCCTCCTGACCAGCACACGGGAGGCCTGGGGAAAGCTGCCTTCCTACCCAGTTAAAAGGGGCTTCTCAGGTCAGCGGCCCTCAGTTCTCTCTTGGGCCCATTGTCTCTGCAGGCCAAAGCTTTTCTCATCAAGCAGAGGGCCCAGTCCACACCAGTTACCCCAGGTGCAGGCATCACCTACCCTGGTCTTCTGAGAAGGCGAAGGAGACAGAGTATGGGGCTAGCCCAGGCCCTCAGGCTCCTAGGAACCTGGAAGAGAGAAGGTGGAGGCCTTCGTGGTCTCATGAGGAGCCAGAGCAGGCATTCTGACTCATGCTCGATGGTCTCACCCACACGGACATCCTTTCCTTGGGACATTTGGGTCATCAGTCATGAGCCAACAGCCAGTGGACAGTCCAGTCCAGTTCAGTTTGTGTGCCCTTTTGGTGACATGGGAGGGCTGAAGCCCCTGGCTGCCAGGAGCCTCAATGACCAAGACCGTTCAGAAGCTGACTTTTCCTTCCTCCTACACGCCCCTGCTCTGAAACACCGCTATAAAGGAGGAGGGGTGCCAGCTTGAGACCTACACTCGGCCCTGGCTGGAAGGTCATCTCTGGAAGGCCAAGGCCATGGCAATTGGTTCTTCCAAACCTTCATCTCTTCTGAACCCATTCTCATCCATTCTCAAAGCTCCAGTCTTCTCCCTCTAGTCAAGAACCTTGGCTCATCCCCTTCCCACAAAAGGCCCTCGCAGCTCAGGTTTTCCGCAGCGTCCATCTCTTTTCCTTGCCCCACCTGGCTTTCCTCTCTTTTTTTTCCATCCTCTGCTCCTCTTGCCTCATTGCTTATGACTGTTTGCCTTCAGCTCTCCTTTGTCTTTCCTTTCCTCTTGGAGCTCATTTGCTGTGAGGAATCTCCCCTTTACTCTAGGTCTGCCCCTGGCTGTCAGGATGTCACCTGGGGGGAAGGAAATGAATGTTTATTGGGCCTTGCAGGTGCATGATCTGATACAGTTCTTCAGTCACCCTCCCAGGTCGCTGTCATGATTATGCCCATTGCACAGATGAGAAAACTGAGGTGTAGAGTTAGAGTTAAATTACAGGCCCAAGACCACATTGTTGGCAAGTGCCAAGAGCCAGAGCCATGTCGTGCTTATTCACCAGACTCAACCAGAGGTTGTGGAGCCATTCCAACTCAACCCTCCCCAGTTCCATCAGGGAGATTCTTCAGAACTCTGTCTCCGCAGGGCCCAAGCCCCGGGTCCTATCCCTTCCTCCTTCTCACAGGGGCTCTCACATCTTATCATCAGCCACTGCATCCTGTTTCCCCGGGTGAAGCCCCCAAATGAGTTCTCAAGGCCACCATCAAGTCATCATTTTCTTCCTCTCTCCTCCAGCAGCCTCAGGCCTGTTCTATGGGGAACCCACTCTGGCCTGCGGGAAAGACCCGGAGCAGGCAGTTCCTCGTAGGGACTCCAGAGAGAGGTGGCTGAGGCCCCGCGGAGCGCCTCCTGCCAGCGGGAATCCCGGCGCTAACCGCTGGCGCCCCTCGAGGGGAGGGGCGAGGGCGGAGGTAGTTCTGCGGCGGCATCTGTCCCAGGCGGGCGGGAAGCTGCTGCATTAAATTGTAAAATCGATTTATTGACCGGCAGGTGCGAGCAGCGGCAGATGGAGAGTAGCGCTGCCGGGGCGCATCTGCGGGGAGCGGCGACATCGATTCTGGCCCCCCTCCGAAACCCCTCGGTCCTGGTCCTTTCTCGTCGGCTCGCTCTCAACTGCAGGGCCAAGGTCCGCGAAACGGCGGCGCCTGGGCGGCTAGGGTAGCTCAGCTCCCTCCCCTACCCCCTCCTGGCCTCAGGGTCCGGGCTGCGCCCCCACGGCTGGCAGCCCCTGCCAGCCCCACTGCCCCAGTTGGCACGCGGCGGGCCGGGCTGACGCGTGGCAGCGCCCTGCGGCAGATGAGGCACGCGCCGGCCTCATTTCAATGTGAATGGCTCGAATGGAGCAGCCATGTGGCAGCAACAGTTTGCAAATCTCCCCGCCTTCTGTGCAGCTCCCCGGCCGCTGCTCCCTGCACTTGGCCCCTTCTCCGCAGCGACCACAGCGGCGCCCCTCAAGGCTTAAGCGCCCCGCCCAAGCTAGAACAGCTCGCCCGCCCCCGGCCTGCCTTCACCTGCCGTGGCGGGCGCCGTGGCCTGACCCCGCCGCGCTCTTACCTGCGTGCAGTTGGCCTCGCGGAGAACGCTGGCCCGGGGATGGGAAAAACGGCGCTGGAGGCCTCCGAGCCGCGCTGCTGGCCCCGGGGACGGCGCGCAGGCTGCCCGGTGGAGGAGGGCTCCGGGGCTCTCCGCGGGCCCCTGTCAACCCCAGTCACCTGGGGTCAGCTTGGAGGCACGGCGGCGGGAAGACAACTTTGGCGCTTCCCAGCCCCAGGTGCGGGTTCTGCCCGCTGGGGGGCTGTGTGCAGCGGCCGAGCGGAAAGGACAGCAGAAGCAGAGGGCCCCTGGGGCAGAGGCTGCAGGCCTTGCGTGCGTGAAGCCAGGCCTCGCCCCTGCCCCGGCTCCGGACGCTGGGCAGTGTTTAGGGGGCCGGTCTCAGTGAGGATGCGTGGACCCTCACAGGGCCCATAGTCAGTCGGGGAGAGCCCAGGGGGGTCAGGCCTTGCAACACGCCTCCTCTCCAGGGCGTCGCCTAGCGTCTGCGCAGGGGCAGGGGCAGCAGACGACCACAGTGGGTCCACAGTGGGTCCAAGCCCACTGTGATTTGTGGCCTTCCATCGCTTCACGGCATCCCGCTCCTGGGAGCCCCTGGGACACGTGTTGGGTTCTTCTGTCTGAAAGTCGTGAGTGGGAGAAAAAGAGAGGCGCCCCAGCTGTGGTGCCTTGTATTTCGGTTCCCTGCCCACAAGCGTGGCCCTCTCCTGCTCCGCAAATGTGGGCAAAGCTGGACCCCAGCAGACTGGAGACCTAGTGGGTACTCGGGGTGGAGGCTGGCGGCTAGGTCCTAGCCGGGTATTGAACTTCTGGGACTCTCTGGGGTCACAAACAGGTGCTTCACAAGTGCCTTTTGTTAGTGAGGAGAACTTAACCCTTTCCTCCGGTCAGAGGATTTCTAGGTCTCTGGGATCCCTTGCATTTCCTGTCTCTGAGGATAATGATAATACTTTTGTTCGGTGCTTGACTGTCTGCAAAGTGCTTTGGGGCACATTAGTCCGGATGTGTACGACGGGTAGAGAGTGTTTCAGAGCTACCAGAATTGAGCGTGATGCCTCCCTGGGATTGGATGTCTCCCTTGAGGGTCAGGCAAGTGCCAGCGCCAGAAAAGGAGCCAGTTTTTATGAACTCCCAGGCCAGGATTTGGGCGTGGAAGCGGACAGAACTAGGTAGGGCTGGATGCCAGCTCAGAGGAGGGCGAGGGGCACTCTTTGGCACCCTACGCAGGTCTAGGGCTCCATAGAGTATGGGCGGAGAGGATGGGGGACCCACTTGTCAGGATCGCTGGGAGGCAAGCCCCGGGCTCCCCCTCCCTCGGGCCTGGGAACTCAGCCTGCCCATAACCTACATTAACTCTGGAGCGCAGCCTGGGCCCATCTGCCGGCCCCCGCCCCACCTCGGTTCCCCACGCCAACCCGCTCGCGCCAGATGGTGGCTGGGAGGGGTGGCCGTGCGTGGGGGACCCCGGAGCCCGTCTCCTCACCTCGCCCCTCCCCCAACCCACGCTCCCAACCTCTTGTTTCTCATCCTTCCCCCCAATCCTTCGCCAACACCCCCAAGTCAAAAAAATCAGACCATGCTCGGCCTAGGCAGCTGTTGGGTTCCGTGCCGCGCCCCCCCCCCCGGCCCCCCCCGGGCCCGCGCCGCGTCCCTGCTCCCCCCGCGCCGATCTTATCGCCCGACGACAGCCATCGCCATGCAGGCGGGCTGACAGCTGAAGCCACAGGGCCCCCGCTGCCCTCAGCGTCGCAGAGAGCGAGCTCCCCAGCACCCCCGAGACTGGGAGAAGCCGGCCCTCCCCGGTCTAAGGCCTCCGGGGATCGCGCTGTGTTCCGAGAAAGCAGCTGCACTGCCGCCGCTCGAAGTGGGGCCACCCTGGGGAGCCGCGAAGGCGAGACGGGTGAAGCCGCCTGAAACTCAAAAGAGCCCGCGCCCTTCCAGTTCCACCCTACGTCTCGCCCTATGAGGAGAGGACCCGGGTCTGCCCGGCCTCAACCCCTCACCTGACTCTACAGTGGCTTGAGCCAACTGTGGAAGCAGGAGAGTTCCTCCCTGCCCCAACGGAGCGACAGGACGCGCGGGCAGGGGCTTGGGACTGCTGGGGTGGGGGGAGACCGCGGGCTCTGGAGCTGAAGCTGAACCCAGGTGAGGGGAGGTGCTGGAGGCGGGGCCAGACCCTCATTACCATACAGCTGAGGACGCGCCCCTTTCTCCTACCACGGGGACCACGCCCCCCACCTCCAGACCACGCGTCTAGCGGCTGGCACGCGCCAAGCCCAGGCGGGGGGCAGAAGGGAGAAGGCACGCGCTGGACACGCCCCCCGCAACTAGGGAGGGAGACACCCACCAGGTGGAGGGAGGGAGCCCCAGAGTCTTAGACGCTTGGCCCCTTGCCTTGCCCCGAGTGGCCACAGAGAGGTTAATGCGTCTGCTGGCTTCCCTGCTGCGCCAGAGACTTATGGCGGGTGGGCGCTCACAGGTTGGGGGCCGACTAGGCGAGGATTCCCGAAGCTCTGGGACGGAAGAGATCGGAGTCCTTTGCTGTTGGTTTCGCTTTCTGGACTTAAGTTCTTTTTTACCTGCTCCGGGGCTGCAGGTAAATAGCGTGGCTACGGACGCACCGCCCACGGGGACTCCCCAGTGTCTCCGCCCCCACGACCATCCGGGAACCACTTGCTCACCTCCCGCCCCATTCCCCCCGGCCCTCCCCCTATCCTCCCACTGCCAGGGTCTCGGCCTGTAACCCCGTGATTGCGAAGAACTGGTCACCTCCGCACGCTCAGAGCTGGGGGACCAGGGACTGAGAGCTGCATGGAGGGGCGGGGACCTGTGCCTGACTGGCCGGCGGGGAGGGGGGATGGCGAGGGCGGAGGCCCCCTCCGGGCGGCGCTGGGGCTGTAGCAGCTAGAGGCCCGGAGGGGTGGGGAGAGTGACCATGAGTCTGAGTGACAGGCAGCGAGGAGAGGAGCCAATATATATAAGGAAGGCTCCGGAGCGCACAGGTTTCAGTAGCGGCGCTGAGCGCAGGCTGGGAACACGAGGCTAAGAGCCGCAGCTCAAGCCGCCTCAGCGCAGTGTACCCGGGCACTAGCCCGCTTGCAGCCCGAGGATTAGCCCGAGGACACGTCCTCTGCGCGGCCACCGCCCAGCCGCCCTCACCTGGATTACCTACCGAGGCAGTTGCAGCGGAGCTAGCGAGGAGCGAGGCAGGAGGAAAGCCTTGAGCGGAGCCTAGCTTTTCAGGTCCCCCTCCGGCGGGTGGACGCGCGGGAAAGCGGCGTCCTGAACGGAGCCAGCTCCAGGGCGGGCGAGTGGACAGAGCGACGCCCCAGGGGATGGCAGCGGCGTCCCGTAGCGCCTCTGGCTGGGCGCTACTACTGCTGGTGGCACTTTGGCAGCAGGTAACGACCCGCGCCCTCGCTGCCCCCTCCCGTCGCGCCCTGGGCCTGAGCCCCGGGCATCTACCAAGCTGACCGCTCCCCTCCCTCCTTCCCTCGGTCCCTGTGCAATAGCGCGCGGCCGGCTCGGGAGTCTTCCAGCTGCAGCTGCAGGAGTTTGCCAACGAGCGAGGCGTTCTGGCCAGCGGGCGGCCGTGCGAACCCGGCTGCCGGACCTTCTTCCGCGTCTGCCTTAAGCACTTCCAGGCGGTTGTCTCGCCCGGGCCCTGCACCTTCGGCAGCGTCTCCACGCCTGTGTTGGGCACCAACTCCTTCGCGGTCGGGGATGACAGTAGCGGCGGGGGACGCAACCCTCTCCAACTGCCCTTCAATTTCACCTGGCCGGTGAGCACAGCCTGGGCGCACTGGGAGGTCACGAAAGCCAAGAGAAGGGAGTTCCCTGGGACCAAAGCCCTCTCCCCAGATTTCCTAGGTCCCCTCAAAAAAATGGGGCGCTCTCTTTTGATCCTTTCTTTTTGCTGGGACTTCATCCTCGAAAAGGCTCTCACCATTCTTCCTCTTCCCAGTTGTACGCCCCCTCTTCTCCTAGCTCTTGGGATACGATTTTCATCACCTACCCCTCCGGCGCGTCCCCCACCTCCGAATGACTCTCGCGTACATTCCTCATTCCTCAACCCTCCTCCTACCCCGGGTTCTCCTCTCGCCTTCCCTGCTAGCGCGCGATGCTGCGCACAGACCCGTTATGTTGACCCCGGCGCAGTAACTGTATCCTGCAATTAGACTAATTAAACCGGCTGCCGCGAGGCACCCCCACCTCCCCCCCTGCTCATCTCGCTCGCTCTCTGTCTTCCCCCGCCCCCTCCTTTCTCTTCCCAGGGTACCTTCTCGCTCATCATCGAAGCTTGGCACGCGCCTGGAGATGACCTGAGGCCAGGTGAGTAGCTCGCTCCGTCGCCACAGGGGGGCGCCACGGCACAGCGCCGAAAGAGTTAAGCTGTCATAGGCGGGGGAAGCGCGGGGTGGGGGGTGGGGGGCAGGACGCTAAGCTGGGCCAGGAGCTGCGCCCCGCGCTGGACGCTCGGATTCCGCCCGCTGCCTGGACTCTGAGCACAATTGCGTTTCCTGCGGGTTATTTTTGGCGTGGGAACGCGGGGAGCGCGGCGGTGAGAAAGGCCGAGGCTGCCAGCGCCGCTGACGGGCCCCTTCCTGTATTTTACACCTTTCGCGAATTCCGCTCCTTTGGAAAGGGAATAATGGCTTTGGGATGTTGTTCTGACACAGAGGAAAAGGATATTTCAGCAGCACAACAATTCTCACTTTGAAAAGGAAAAAGAAAAGCATTACCCATCTCTGAGGGCAGAACCCCTGAATGGGCACCTAAGGACCCCTTGCTCCCAGGGTCCTCCCTGGCTTGGAGAGCTTTTCTTTTTCTTTTCTTTTCTTTTCTTTTTTTTTCTTTTTTTCCATTTTGACCTCTTTTCCTCTTTCCCCTGCCTATCTGCCTCCAGAACACTGGAATATCTTCACATCCTTCTATTGTCCCCTTTTTGAATGGTATCAGGCCCCTTGCACATGCACACTCACAGGGCAGCTAAGCAGTGGGACCTTTGGGTTCCTTTGGCCTGTGCTTGCTGGCAGGTGGGGGTCATCTGGACAACTGGTTTGATCCAGTAGTTGCTGGCACTCTCGGGGACTGGCTGCCCTTCCTTGACCTGGCCCTCTGCCCCTTCAGAGGCCTTGACACCAGACGCGCTCATCAGCAAGATCGCCATCCAGGGCTCCCTAGCTGTGGGTCAGAACTGGTTACTGGATGAGCAGACCAGCCTCCTCACAAGGCTGCGCTACTCTTACCGGGTCATCTGCAGTGACAACTACTATGGGGACAGCTGCTCACGCCTGTGCAAGAAGCGCAATGACCACTTCGGCCACTACGTGTGCCAGCCAGATGGCAGCCTGTCCTGCCTGCCCGGCTGGACTGGGGAGTACTGCGAACAGCGTAAGCAGCCAAGCTCCCACCTGCCTGGAGGGGGGTCCCCTGAGCAAACACAGTGGCATCTTCTTGGCCACAGCCTGCCTCTCTTGCAGAGCTGGTCCGGGCTGCCCACTAGCTGGACCTCAGGAACAGCTGGGGATGCTTAGGATGGGCTTGAACTCTGACCTTGTCTCTTCTTAGTGCTCCTCCCCATCATACCAAACCCCCAAGGACCCCATTATTGCATCCATCCAGCCTGGATTCTCCTTCCCTGTGCCACTGTTTCCCTTTAAGACACCCACGACTCCTTTGGGAGGCCAGGAGTGGGAAGTGAGCCCAAGAGAGCTGGGGCACCCCCAAGGCCAGGAGAGGGTGAGTAGGGTTTCAGAGTGCTTGGCATCCCAATCTCACCCAGCCCTGTTTTCTTTCCTTAGCTGTCTGTCTGTCTGGCTGTCATGAGCAGAATGGGTACTGCAGCAAGCCAGCGGAGTGCATGTGAGTAGAGGACAGGAAGTGGTGAGAAGGGAGCCATCCCCTGGCTAGGCCCTCACCTCACCCTCAGCCTCCCTTTTTCCCCACAGCTGCCGCCCAGGCTGGCAGGGCCGCCTATGCAACGAATGCATCCCCCACAATGGCTGTCGCCACGGCACCTGCAACACCCCCTGGCAATGTACCTGTGACGAGGGCTGGGGAGGGCTATTCTGTGACCAAGGTGAGTCAGGGCAAAGAGAGGATGCAGAGGGGATGGGAGAGATGGGCTGGGAGGCAGACTTGTCACCTGGACCCTTCTTACCTGGTGATCGCTGCATTGGCTTTCCCATTATCCTTCAAGGGGCTTGAAACTTTTAAGGATCTTTACAACTGGCCTAGAACGAGATGGTGGATCCTTCTTCCTCAGGTGCTGGGGAGATAGGGTGGCTGTAGAAGCCAAGAGGGTGATAAGTTGGCAGCTTGGAGGTTGCACCCATAAATTCCAGCAAGGCCAAAGAGAGAGGGATGCCGGGCTCAGTTCCTCTTTCTCCCTCGTAGTTACCTATTAACCCCCTAAGTGTTTGCTTACCTGCCAGGGCTGTTTGAGCAGCTCTCCCCTAAACAGCTGTCTGGTTGGGTGTGCCCACCGGCTGCAGGTGAGCGGGGCCTCTGGGCGGAGTGACATCTAACCGACTTCTCTTGGTGTGGGCAGAAACAGCCTCCCTTGTTCTTCCCTGGTTGCACTTGCCAGGCAGCTGCCAGAGCCCACGGTGTCTCTTCCTGGTGTTTGTTGAGGCTGGTCCCTCTTCTGGCTGCACGGGGGTCTGCCAGCCCCAACCGTGGGGGAGGGAGCCTTTTCTCTTTCATCCTGGTAGCCAGCTGCAGTGTGTGCCTGCCATTTTCAGGGTCAAATGGGGTGGTTGCTGCCATGGAGACTCCAGCACAGGCCTGGGTTGGGTGGGCATGGGGCTTGCCAGGATAGAAAGAACTTGCCTAGAAGACTCGCTGGCAACAAGGGGCTTGGAATTCAGCCTCTGTATTCCATGTGTGTGTGGGTGTGTGCGCGCGCGTGCACGTGTGTGTATCTGTGTGACTTTCTCTCGCCACCTCCCAAACACACACACGCACACCTGGTTCCTGTCCATTTTCTTTCCCCTCCCCACGTTTGCTCCCAGGTGACACAGTCATATACTCATGCAAACACAGCCCTCATGGTCCCTATATTTGCTCTGTCTGGTTCTCCCTCTCTGTCCTTCCCAAATAAGGAAACAAATACTTATATTTAAAAATACCCTCATAATACATTCTCCTTTAAAAAATGCCTGGTCACTACGTATGGTGGCTTTTGCCTCCCCTCTGCCATTTCCACCTGTTAAAATTATATCCCTCCTTCTCGGCTTATGCCAGCTGTGCCTCTCCCATGAAGCCTTTACTGACTTTTACTTTGACACGTGGCCTTGCTATCCACTCCTCTTCCTTACCTTCCTTCTACCCTGGCGGCCAGAGTTTGTGAGCTTACCTGTCAGGCAGTTGTCCAACTGTGTTTTTTCAACTTTGATCAATGGCGCTGGTCAGTTGTGGTTCAAGGTGCTTCAATATACATGATTTCATTGGCAGAGGAGGAAGGATATTTGGGCCCAGAAGACTTTGAAGTGAACTTGCACTACAAGGAGCCTGGAGGGGGGACCATTCTCTAGCTCTGCTCAGCTGGTTGGTTCCTGTCTCTGCAGATCTCAACTACTGCACCCACCACTCCCCGTGCAAGAACGGGGCGACGTGCTCCAATAGTGGGCAGAGGAGCTACACCTGCACCTGTCGCCCAGGCTACACTGGCGTGGACTGTGAGCTGGAGCTCAGTGAGTGTGACAGCAATCCCTGCCGCAATGGAGGCAGCTGTAAGGTGAGGCCCAGGCCAGCGCAGGAAGGCAGAGGTCAGACCAGGTGGCATCCAGGCTTCCCCACTGCAGGTGGCCAGTGGATGAGCAGCCAGGGACAGGTGGGGGGGCCTAACCCCCAGCCATGTGTCCCTGTCCCCCAAGGTCTGACTTTAGCCCCTTTCTGGTCTCTCTCCAGGACCAGGAGGATGGCTACCACTGCCTGTGTCCCCCAGGCTACTATGGCCTGCACTGTGAACACAGCACCTTGAGCTGTGCTGACTCTCCCTGCTTCAATGGGGGCTCCTGCCAGGAACGCAACCAGGGGGCCAGCTATGCCTGCGAATGCCCTCCCAACTTCACTGGCTCCAACTGTGAGAAGAAAGTGGACAGGTGTACCAGCAACCCGTGTGCCAATGGTGCGTCCTGTTGCTTTGCTAAACTGATGGACCAACCCTGGGTCCAAGAGAGCCTTCTGATGAGGGAAGGTCAGGGGCCTTGTCTGCCACTCTGGGCAAGCTGAGATGGGTCCCCGTCTGCTCTGTATGGTGAAGAGCTTGCGTGATCAGCTGAGCTGCTTTGGAAGAGGGGTAGCAGGTCGAGGCCTGAGGAGGAGTCCTGTGCCCCCTGCGTGGCTTCCATTCCTATTCCCATGTCAGAGGCCTGAGCTGGCTGGGGTGGCCTCTGACCCTCTCCAGGAAGTCCTGGACTAGAGAGAGGGATGTTGGAGGCCTCTTGTCTCTCCTCTGAGGAGGCTGGTACGGTTAGGGCCCTGCTCCTAAAGGCCTCAGTTTGCCCCATGGCCTTGCCCCATGGAGCCTGGCATGGCACAAGGCATCTAGAATGTTCAGCATCTTTTGGGCACAAAGCAAGCTGGTTATCTTTGTCTCCTTGGGCTCCTGGTGACCCTCTGTGAGGCAAGCGGACAGCACTGTGCAAGAGAGAAGCCTCGGGAGTGGGGAGGGGTTGGAAGGGCTGCGATGGAGTCTGCTCTCTAGCTAATCGCTTAGTTAGCTCCCTGGAGCCACAGGTTTCTTCATCACTGAGTGGGAAATATCCCTGTCTTCTGTCTTTCATCTGGCTGTGGGGATGAAATGAAACAGTGATCATTACGTTTATTTGAACATTTACTATATACCAGGCATGTGCTCCTGCCTTCACGCCCCATCCTACCTAACCCCCAGAGGTCTCCTATGGAGGGGATAGCATGAACTCCAATTTAACAAATGAGGAAACTGAGGCTCAGAGATAAGCTAGAGCAACAGGTGCCAGATCCCCAGCTAGAGAGAGGCAGCTGAGAGTCAAACCCAAGCACATCTGTCCCATTCTACTGTCAAGCTCTGTAAGATGCTAGTCATTTTTATACATGAGCCCACTGAGGCACAGAGGACCAGGGTCACACTGAGCTCCAGGTCTCCTGTCTCTTCTCACAGTACTCTTTGTAGTAGGGTCTGTAAGTGCTGGCTGTTCATGGAGGCAGAAGGACCCAAGCTTGTTCCTGGGATCGGGCACTCACCTGCACCAGGGGGGTTCCCGCCTGATTGCTGACTTGTGCCCGCGTGTACCCACAGGGGGCCAGTGCCTGAGCCGAGGTCCAACCCGAATGTGCCGCTGCCGTCCTGGATTCACAGGCACCCACTGTGAACGCCACATCAGTGACTGTGCCCGCAGCCCTTGTGCCCATGGTGGCACTTGCCATGACCTAGAGAACGGGCTGGTGTGCACCTGCCCTCCTGGCTTCTCTGGCCGGCGCTGCGAGGTGCGGACAGCCAGCGACGTCTGTGCCTCTGGACCCTGCTTCAACGGGGCCACCTGCTACACTGGCCTCTCCACGGACAGCTTTGTCTGCAACTGTCCCTATGGCTTTGTGGGCAGCCGCTGCGAGTTCCCTGTGAGCATGCCGCCCAGCTTCCCCTGGGTGGCTGTCTCCCTGGGCGTGGGGCTGGTCGTGGTGCTGGTGTTGCTGGGCATGGTGGCAGTGGCTGTGCGGCAGCTGCGGCTTCGGCGGCCCGATGATGACAGCAGGGAGGCCATGAACAACCTGTCGGACTTCCAGAAAGACAACCTGATCCCCACGGCCCAGCTCAAGAACACAAACCAGAAGAAGGAGCTGGAAGTGGACTGTGGCTTGGACAAGTCCAACTGTGGCAAACAGCAGAACCACACATTGGACTATAATCTGGCCCCAGGGCCCTTGGGGCGGGGGACCATACTGGGAAAATACTCCCACGGTGACAAGAGCTTAGGGGAGAAGGCGCCACTGCGGTTACACAGGTGAGCAGCACTTGGAAGCCCAGGACCTCGCCACTGACCCCTGCATGGTTCTGCCTGGGCCTCCCCGGGATAGGCGGGAGGCTGGCACCAGCCCTTGACTGCTTTTAAGCAAACAAGGGGTTTTGCTACCGGCAGGAGGATCCTCCAATAAGATTTCTGCCAGGGGTCCTTTGTCCCTCCCTCCCATTCATTCACTCACAAATGTCAAGTGTCCACACTGTGTCTCTTGGGACTTCCATCTTTCTACAGCATGGCTTGCCTCTAGTGGCAATGCTGGCTTTTTCCAGGCCTGAGACCCCTTGATGAGGTTGGGGGTCCTGTGGCTCTCTTAGGGGCCTTCTCCTAACTACCCCCCAGGCTAGAATTGGCATCCCCAGTCCCTGTGTTTCTCCCAGAGCCACCTCTGCCAGTGCCCTTTGGCTCGCCAGGGTCCAGGTTAGCATCCCCATCCTCTCCGCAGCCCTCTCCCCAGCCCTCCCTCACCAGCCCATCTTGTGTTCCCTCAGTGAAAAGCCAGAGTGTCGGATATCAGCGATATGCTCCCCCAGGGACTCCATGTACCAGTCTGTGTGTTTGATATCAGAGGAGAGAAATGAATGTGTCATTGCCACAGAGGTGAGTGCTGGGCTTGCCTGTCCTTCCAGCATGTCCCCTCCTACCTTTTGGGGATGAGAAAGTGGCCTGGTTACTCCTGACCCCAGGGGCCGCTCCTGAAGGGTGGGTCAGAGCCCCTCCTTGGCAGGCCAGGTTCAGTGGCTCTCGGGTCCCTGCTGGCCTAGTTGCCACAGAGGGTGTGAAACAGGAGCCGTGGCGGTGAGCCGGGCCTGATCTCTTCCTGCTCTGTTAGTGTTGGGCTGGGCAGCCGTGGCACCTGGCCAGCTTCCAGGTGCTGCTTCCCAGCTGCTGGTGGCTGAGGGTGGTTGCTCTGTGCCCCTCCTGCCCCTTCTCATTGGCTTCCTCCATTGGCCCACCTCATGAGCACAGGCTGCCAGGCATGTGCATGTGCTGGGGCAGAAGACCCGGGAGGGCTGCCCACCTTCCCTTCACCCCGCCTGCCCCATTGCTTCTCCTAGGGAGGCCCAGGGAGGCCATGGAGGGAGTGCTTTTACCCCGAGGTGACCCACTTCCCTGCTCTCCACATGTTCCCCAGGTATAAGGCAGAGCCTCCCCAGGACATCCCAGCTTTGCCCCAGCAGCTGGACCTTCCTTCTGCATTGTTTACATTGCATCCTGGATGGGACGTTTTTAATATGCAACGTGCTGCTCTCAGGAGGAAGAGGGAATGGCATGAACTGGACAGACTGTGAACTTGCCAAGAGATGCAGTACCCTTCCACACCTTTGGGTGTCTGTCTGGCATCAGATTGGCAGCCATGCCAGCAAGGGGAACGGAGGAGAGGAGAGGTGCCACTTGGACCTGCCCTGCCAGCAGTGGCCTTCAGAGGGCTCCTTTGGGGCTCTGGCCTGTTTTCCAGAGGGAGTGGCAGTGACCCTGTGGGGCCTGGAGCTGCTGTGGTCTCCACTGGCATCTGTTTCCAAAAGTGCCTTTGGCCCGGGCTCCATGGCGACAGCTGGGTCCAAATCAGAGAGGAGAGAGGAGGCCAGTAAGGGCAGGGCCATCCATCCGTGGGCCGGGAAACCATCAGGTGTGGCTCTTGGCAGGAGTTGCCCTGCAGGTGAGGTGAGTGCCCGAAGCAGAGGAACACTTTCCGCCCTGTGCCTCCAGCTACCGCATGTGGGCCTTGCTCATAACACCACCCCAGCCTCTCCCTGGCCCAGGCCCTCTGGGCGAGGATGTTGGTAAGCCTTACCTGGCTTCTGTAGCCTCTGGCCTTGGGTGCCTATGGGCTCCTATGAGCAGACAGGTGGAGGGTCTGTCCCTTCTGTCAGCCAGGAGCGCCAGGCCTACCTGGGGAGCTCAGGGCAGTGATGCTGGAAATTCCAGCGAGGGAGAAATTGGGTGCTGTCGCCACCTAGACCCTTTCCTCCCTCAAGCCCGTCCCTGCGGCCTCAAGCCTGGGCTCTGCCCACGCCCACTACCGCCCTCAGACCACCCTTGAAGCCGATCTTCAGAAATCAATAATATGAGTTTTTATTTTGTTTGTTTTTTGTAGTTTATTTTGGAGTCTAGTATTTCGATAATTTAAGAATCAGAAGCACTGACCTTTCTACATTTTATAACATTATTTTGTATATAATGTGTATTTATAATATGGAACAGATGTGTACAGGAGTTTATTACTTCTTGGGTCCTGTCTTTGTGATGGCAGAGTGGGAGTCTCCTCATCCTCACTCGCCTTCTCATATTGCTTTTGGCTGCCCCACCAGAAGCCCCAGGACCTGCGCATGCACTTGGGCTTGGCCTGCTGTGCTCCAGACCCGTATCCCCTCCAGGCCTGGGGGAGCCCGGCCTCACCCATCTAGTTCCCTGCTTGCTGGCTGGAGGCTGGCTGCATCTCCCCTTAGACTCCCACTGTTCCCGGGGGATATGCCCCCTGGCCCGAATCTATCCCTCTTTTCTTTCCTGGAGCCTGAAAAAGCTTATGGGCTCCCTAGTCAGCCTGAGGGATACAGGAATTTGGGGGAATGGGATAATTCTGCCTGTTTTCTTCTTTTCAAAAGCATTCTCTTGTCAGAGAATGGGGTCTCTGAACCATGATGATGTGTGGGTCCTGCCTCCTGCCGTTGCAGGGTTTTAGATGGACTGCATCCTATTCTTTTCTCAGCTCCAGCAGGGCACTGGTCTTGAGGCGGTGCTTTGCCTTGGGTCTGTCCTCCTTGCAGCTGGGCGGGAGAGCTGAGTCTGGGCGCCTGGTCTGCCTGGAGCTGCTGGAGTTTATTGAACACCGCAGGGAGGGGTGGGGGAGGAGGTAGCCTTCCCTCAGCCCAAGTGTCTCTGGCTGAGGCACCAATGAGGGAATTTCCAGTCTCTACTTCATGCCTAGCTTCCTCTAAGGCGCAGGATGGTCCCTAGGGTGCCACAGTCCTTTCTCTACAGCCACAAACATTCTCCATGGAGAGCAAATGATGAAAAAATGAGCCGTTGACAAAAAGCTGAGCAGATGCTCCCGGCTCTCAGCCTGTCCCAGTAAAGCAAAATAGACCCACCAGATGCTCCCAGTGGAGTCCAAGTCTATGCCCTGCTCCTTGCTCTCCCTTTTCCTCTTTCTCCCTGACACACACACAGCATGCCCGCGCCTGATCTGGGTGCTTATGCCAGAGACGCGGGAGCAAGAGACCTAGGCTGACCCACACTCACCCACATGCACACGCTCCACGCCTTGCTCATTGCTCCCTGTTCCCCTCACTGCATACACAGGGTATCAAACAGGAAAGCATTCAGAGAGCCGTTCCCACAGCCTGAGCCGGCAGCAGGGGGAAGAACAACACGACCTCACTCTTCCTGCCCAAAATGAAACAGGAAAGCTGCTCCCGGGCCCTGGGGGGCGGGGGGAAACTGGGCTGGGACACGCAGGCGAGATGACGAGGCTCCCATGTGGGGGACAGGTAGGACACCCGCAGGCCTGCACGTCCACACCACCAGGCTGTGCTGGGCTGCATGGGCTGCCAGCCTCTCAAAGTAGAGCCCTAGACGGGAGCTGGCTGGCTAAAACCACTCACTGGCTCTGATACCCTAGACAGGGAGCTGGGAGAGCCCACCACGCCGGCTTTCTGGGGAAAGAGGGGATCCAGGCATGGACTTGGTCTGGGCAGCTCCAACCTGTACTTCGTGCTAGACTCCATGTCTAGTGACGTGGCAGAAGCTGGGCCAGGTACTTGAGGTGCCAACAGGCCCCAGTGGAAGCCTGCCTCTCCCCAGGATTTCCAGGTCGCTCCCTGAGAGTCCAGCCCCTTCTCAGAAGCAATGTACCCAAGACTTTCCTGACAGAGTATCCAGTGTACAGGAGAGTCCCAGGCTTGGCAGAAACAAGGCCAGGTGATAGCTCTAGACTCACTGTGAAGCGCTCTCCATGGTTTAGCAAATGCCCATGTTTAATCTGCATGGGTATTTCCCAAGAGAATTCAAAGTTCGGCAGTTCCTTAACAGCCTGGAGGCAATGCCCTGCTTAAAGAATAAGTGTGACCCCACAGTGACCTCCAGCTATGAGGACAGCTGCTCTTCCAGGGCTCACTGGCTGGTAACCACCTGCATATCACTGTGGGGAGGTGAGTCAGAGAGAGGCTGTGAAGAAGGGAGGAACGCCTTTGTCCTGCTTGCTTAGCCAGGGTCCCCTCTCCTGCCTCGGAGCCCGGGGGGGGGGGGGGGGGGGAAGAGGGTGGGAAAGACTGTGGCCTCTACCTCCCCCCAGCCCAATCTAGATAAGGCCACGAGACTAAACTCAGGTAGTACGGCCGCTGCGCCTCTGGCTGGGCCCCGGGGCTCTCCCCTCCCCGCAGCTCTCCCAGCCGCTACCCGTGGGTCCGCAGCATCGGCGGACCCAGCCCTCCGCCCCACGTGGCCTGCCGCATTCCGGGAAGGGGATGGAAGTGATTCACTCAGGGAACTGTGACTGTCCCTTCCCGGGCAGAGGATGCGCCTGGGAGGTCCCAGCGGCCTTCCCCGGGCAGCCGCGCCCTCCTCGCGCCCAGGGCGCAGGGCCCGGCCCCGTGGTCTGGCCGGATCCCGTCGGGCCCGGAGCCCTGAGCGGCGGCGGAAGAGGCAGGTGCGGCGCGCTCGCCCGGGCCAGCCCTCCACCTGCCGCGGCCGCCGCCGCCGTCGGGCGCCCCGGGGGTCCCGCGGCTCCCCGCCCCCCGAGCCCTTTGTTACAGCTCCACTTCCTGTTTGCGGCCTCCCGACCCCGCTCACTTCCCGGGCCGGGAAGCCGCCGAAGGCCGCGAGCTTCTCGGAGACTCCCCGCCTGCTCGGCCCCGCCTCCTGCATCCCCGAAGCCCGCCCCCGGCCTGGGAGCCCGCGCTGGGCCGCGGCCGCGGGAAGCCGGTGTCGCCGGCGGGCCAGCGGGCGGGACGGCCCGGCCCCGCTGCCTGGCACCAGGGGGCGCTGCGCGGCCGTCGGCACTGCCCCTGGAGGGGTCGTCGTCCCCCAAGGCTCGGGGGTCAGCCCGTCACCGTCCTGGGGGCCAGCGGGACGAGCCTGGGGAGGGGCTCCGGACGCGAGCTCAGCTTTCTTCTTTGTCGCGCAGAGCTCCCTCCGGGTCCCCAGCCCCTAAGCCGCCCGCGAGAGCGCAGTGCGACGCTTTCCCGTGAATGGGCCTCCAGGTGTCCAGCGCAACAGGGCCCTTTCGCGTCCTGAGCCGTCGCGGCAGCCAGGCCGACCGACTGAACGCGGTCAGCCGGCTCGCTGCCCGCCTCGGCGCAGTCCTTGTCCTCTGGCCATCCCCGCCCCGCGGGCAGCCTGAATGGGGACGGGCTGGAAGGGACACCGGGTTTGTGTTGGGAGGCTGAAGCTCCCTTCCAGCACTACCTCTCCTTGCCAGGTGACCTGGGACAAGTCCATCCATGTCTTCATTCCTTTCACGCTGATTGAGCTCCTTTTATATGCCAGGCACTGGCAATAAAACATGGGCTCTGCCCAAGAAAGCTAACCATGAAGTTAATTATCTTTCACCTCTCAGAGGATAATACCTCCTGCGCATCATGATTGAGGTTGAAATGAGTTCATCTATGAAAATGTGAGAAAGGAGTTTCCTCCTGGTTGGTTAATCCTTCTTAAGCTTTTGTTGGCAAACCACTTTCTGGAGCTTCCACTTTCCCAGACCACAGGATGGGGTGGGCTAGAGAGGAGCTTGGAGTCTGGCTGGACAGTCCCAGCAGTAACCCTAGGACCAAGGAGGCAGCTGAGATCCCAGGTTGCCTCCACCATTGCTTCCCTCTGTGCCCTCTTCTTTAAGGAACACTACTAGTCTAGGTCAGCCTCCTCTGATACGGGGAGTAGGGGAGGGGAGACCCTGGCTGTGGGAAGGGACAGCAGGACCCTAAGTCCTCCAGAGTGCCCTTCCCCTTGAGATTTGCCACAAGTGACTTTTGCCACCTTTTCCCTGGTCTCCGGGGCCCTGCATCCTTTAACACCCTGGTCAGGATTCCCTTCATCCCCAAAGATCCTCTGAGGCCACGACACAAGGTCCAAAAAGCCATCTGAGGCTACACAAGGCAACTAGCAGACACAAGGTAACTGGCATCTCAGGAATCTGGGTTTAGCAACAGGTATGCTCTGGGCCCGTGCCAGTCCTGCGTCATGGCACCCCCTGCAGGGCAAGCCGAAGCCTGCCAGGCCTGGCCAGCCTATCTGTCTCCCGCCATCCCTCCTCCTGGCTCATGTTGGAGGCAAAGCAAGCCGTAGGAGTTAGCAGATGGGTACATGCCACTTGGCTCGTCCGAGGATTGCTGTCCCTTTCCCACAGTGGCAGATGTCCGAGCCAGGTCCATCCTGCTAGACCCGGTCTGTTCAGTTTCGCCTCCGTCAGTGACCCCATTCACTCAGTGCTTCCTCTGGTAAAAGTGATCTAAATGGTTCTGGATCTCCTTCCCATTCACAGTAGGCCCTTGCGGGAGGGTGTCCCAGCTGCTCTCATTTAAGGGGCTTCACTTCCTAGGCTCTTGGTGGGCCTGAGTCTGCCCCTGCAGTCATACCCCTTTTGAACAGTCAGGCTTTTCCACACAGGCTGTTTTTCTAGGGTCTTCTTCTAAAGCCAGGTCCTACCGCACTGTAGCCCTCTGCGGGGTCTGACGTTCCACTCATGGCTCTCCACTCTACGCAGCCCTGGCCTTCCACTGAAATGCTCCCCACTGCTGTTCTCCTCAGCCGTGCAGCCAGCCACTTCCGGCCCCCACAAACTACACCTTCCTCTCTCCTTGGAATCTGGAGGGAGGGCTCCCCATCCCAACCCTCTGTCGGAGCCCTGGCCCCTCCCTTTCAGGTGGGTTAGGCCAGAGCTCTGAATAACTGGAACGCTGGCCTCCCTAGGGTGCCCTGTCACCTGCATCTTCCTCCCTCTTTGGAAGCTGGAAATGGGCAGGAGCCAGGTTTTCTGCCATCGCATGCGCTCTTCTGCCAGGACATGGGTGAATCCTACAGTCCCTGCTTTTGTGGACCGGGGACCAAGTAGCCTTCCCCCTTGGCCCTGGATTCAGCTGGCATAACCAGCCAAGCAGCTGTCTTCTCCTCTTCCGAGGTGGGCTGTACTGAGGGATTTAACTACTCCATCCCGTCTGTTTGCCAGAGTGTTGGTGGGCCCTGTGTCCTTCCTGCACACGGGCCAAGGACCTGAGGACACACTTCTCTCTCAGAGGCCTGTGGGAGGTGTAGCCCCTCATAGAGGGCGGATTATTTATTTTATTGATTGATTGATTTTGGCACCCCTCCCCCCAAGCACACAGACAATCTATCTTTGCTCAAACAACTATTCTATTAATAGTGTGCTTGGGGCAGACTATCACCCATTCTGCTTTTAAAAATACTCCTTTAGGGGCCGGCCCAGTGGCGCAGAGGTTGAGTTCGCACATTCTGCTTCGGCAGCCTGGGGTTCGCCGCTTCGGATCCCGGGTGCAGACATGGCACCACTTAGCAAGCCATATTGGGGTAGGCGTCCCACATATAAAGTAGAGGAAGATGGGCACGGGTGTTGACTCGAGGCCAGTCTTCCTCAGCAAAAAGAGGAGGATCGGCAGCAGATGTTAGCTCAGGGCTAATCTTCCTCAAAAAAAAAGAAAAGAAAATACTCCTTTAGTACCCTATTGACTGGAACAATTTGTGAATTGCATGGCAAGAATGGAGGGTGAGATAGTCAAAGTTTTCTCCACACTGAATCAAAAATACTTACGCCGATCCCTTTCCTGACTCACTCAGTTCTTCTGAACTGTGTCAGACTAGGAAAACACGCTCCCTGTGCATCTACTCTACTCCCAATATTACAACTCTACTTCACTTCAGACACCAGATGTGTGGGTTTTCCTCCCTCACGCAATTCTGCAACATCAGCTGGGTGTCCTCCAGTCGAACTCAATCCTACCACTATCTGCCTGGAGATAGCATCAGATCCCACAGATTTAGAGTTCAATCCCACAAGATTGCCACCCACTTCAGATGCCAGTTGAAGTCCAGGTTGTGACCTGTGCTTCTGACTGACTGGCTATAGATCAGAGGTTCTGACAATCCCCTCCTTGGTTTTGATTAATTTGCTAGAGTGAATCACAGAACTCAGGAAACCAGTTAACTTACTAGAGTCCTGGTATGTTATATAAGGATTTAACTCAGGAACAGCCAGATGGAAGAGATGCGTCGGGCAAGGTATGTGGAGGGACGTGGAGGTTTCATGTCCTGTCTGGGCATGCCACCTTCCAGCACCTTCATGTGTTCACCGACTTGGAAGTGCTCTGAACCCCCATCCTTTTGGGTTTTTATGGAGGTTTGATTATATAAGCTCAATCTCCAGCCCCTCTTCCCTCCCTGGAGCTCGGGAGGTGGGGCTGAAAGTTGCAACCCTCCAATCACGTGGTTGATTTCCCCTGGCAACCAGCTCCCCCTCCTGAGGGACTTTCCAGAAGTCCTCGAATTAGTATAAACTCAGGTGTGGTTGATAGGGGCTTGTTATGAATAACAGAAGACACCTTTATCACTCTTGTTAGGAAATTCCAAGGGTTTAGGAGCTCCCGTGTCAGAAACAGGACAAAGACCCCCAAAATATATTTCTTATTATAAATCACAATATCACAGTAGACTATGGCTCTACCCTGGATAAAATGGAACGTGAAAAGTCTGGAGTAAAAATCTTAAGGAGCTAAGGTGTATTGAGTGCTCCCACGGGCCAGGTGCTGGCTAAGGTGTAATTTCTTTCAATCTTCATCAGAACCTACAAGGTAGGCACTATTGTTCCCCATTTCACAGTTGAGAAAACTGAGGACCAGAGACAGTATGCCTGGGGTCTCCGAGATGGTAAATGGTGGAGCTGGGCTCAAATGTGAGCAAGCTGGGCTCAGAGCCCATGTCTGGGAAGGTTTTTCATCCATCTGGAATCAGCAGCTTTATAAACCGACTTCATTTAGCATAATAAATTAGCAGGATCCCCTAGCTCCTAAAATACACCCTTCCCTCGTTTCAGATAATTGTGCCCATTAACACCAGGAGTTGATTGCAGTGACTGGAATGAGAAGTGAGAAGGAACAGACCATAAGGAAATGAGAAGTGACCGCCTGAAGGGGAACAATGAGGAAAAATTAATTTGGGAAAGATCCAAAAAAGGAAACCACCATGTGTGCATCGTGTGCAAATCAAGTGGAGGTGATTCTCTCTCATGCCCTCTCATGGGCTGGTACCTCTGTGGGCGTGACACCTGCAGCCCTTTCCTGAGGAGATTTTAGGAGGAAAGATGGGATAGTTGCTGCAGATGTTAGAGAGGAACTGGCTGAGTGGGATGGTTTACTGCCTGGGAGTGTTCCATGGGAGGGAAAGGGACAAGTCTTGTTGGCAAGGATAAGCAAGGGGCGGGAACAGGCAAGACATGTTCCCGGGAAGGTGGCCAAGACCCATGGGCCAACTTTTGTGGGGATTCCTATTTTCGGAGGGTCAGGGTTGAACCTGGTGTCCTCTGGACCCCTGGCCTTTTCCAAGTAAGACCTTCACTTCTTCCACCCTCTTTTGTGGAGAACCTTCCATGAGCCAGCACCATGTTGGTTCCCCTGGGCCTTCCAAGATGAAGTCTGCTCTCAGGGAGGTCTCAGGTTCGTTGGGGGTAGGACGTCAAATGCTTATCAGCAAGGCAGCTTGGGGCTGGACTACCTGCTTCTGGACCCAGGCTCCACGCTTGCTGCTCCATCACCGTAAGTGGGTTCTCTAACTTTCCTGGGCCCCAGTTTGCTCATCTGTGAAATGATATTTACTTCACAAAGTAATGGATAAGGTTATGATTAGAATAGATGCGAAAGCATTTAGCAAACAGCCTAGCTCATGGTAAGCAGTGGATCAATGATTGTTTCTGTTGTAAGCAGGAGAGATCAGATAAATAAACAGAAGTGAGATAAAGGGTCGTGGGAGCACAGAGGAGGAAGTGCCTAACTCTGCCTGGAGCAAGAGCTGGTCGCTGATGACCTCACCAAAGGAGTAATTGAAACCTGGGGCTGTGGTTCAGCGGACGTCTGAGAACCGGCATCTTGAAGATGCTCCCCAGCTGATTCTGATATGTTATCTTCCCCTTAGTCACCAGAAAACCATTCATTACTCTTTAAAACTAACTTTTTATGATTAGAAATTACATTTCATGAGCTTTGGGAAATAGAGAAAAGAATCACCCGTAATCCCAATACCGCAACACATCCATCATTAGCATATGGTGCTCCCCCTCTCTTTCCTCATGCATCTTGTTTTTGTTGTTTTAAAAGTGTTAATCATAGTTCACGTGGTAGTTCATATTTTGCATTTTTGCCTAACTATGCAATCATAGGTATTTTTACTACATTCTTTTCATAATGGATTTTTATTTTTAACTTTTTTTCTAAACAGAAGTGGTTTATGTTGTCTTTAAAAAAAAAATCCCAGATAATCTGAATTGGTATAAAAAAGAAAGTGAAAATCTCATGTAGTCCACTACTCAGTGGTAATCACTGAGCATTTCTACATGTTCTTCCAGATTTTTTTTTCTATGCAAATAAACACATACAGACTTTAAGTTTAAAAAGTTATATTATTTTATAACCTGCTTTTTCATTTAATTATACATCATAGATAGGTTTCCATGTCAATAAGAATAAGCATACATAATTGTTTCTAAAGACTGCACAGATTTAATTTTATGTCTATATCAAATTTATGTAACTA
The DNA here is from genome assembly GCF_021613505.1 of Equus quagga. NCBI lineage: Eukaryota > Metazoa > Chordata > Mammalia > Perissodactyla > Equidae > Equus > Equus quagga. The sequence continues at coordinate 38,332,150 of NC_060268.1, forward strand.
ATCATTTATTGCTGGATATTTAAGTTGTTTTCTTTGTGTGGTGTGTGTGTGTGTCTTTCTCCACCATGTGGATTGACCATAATTTACTTAAACATTTAGCTATTTTTGGATATTTAAGTAGTTTTTCTTCTTTTGTTTTTGCTATGATAAATAACAAAGCATTGAAAAATCTTCAGGCATATGGCTTTTCCCATATTTTGAATAATTTCCTGGAGTGGAAGTATTGGGTCAAAGGGCAGGGACGTTTTATGATTCTTCATTTGTATCACCAAGCTGCTTTTTCAAAGGGTTGTTTGTGTCGATTGAGATACTTCCAGCAATGTGTTGGTACCAGTTTCCCTCCTCCCACTCCACCACCCACTGATGGTAGATGGAGGGGAGGATATTCTCCCTAAGAAACTAGCAGCAAAGGAGGTGTTCCTGGGGACTAAAGGGGACAGGAGAGAGAGTAGACAAGATGGGAGAGTGAACATGGGGAATGGAGAAAAAGAGAAAGGAATGACCAGAAAGAACCATTTTGCCTGTAATTTTTTCCACATGGAAAAGTAATTCATGCACCTTGTAAAAAACCCAAACTTTTCCATAAATGTTTACATTTAATATTCAAAGTCCTCTTCTGGTGACAGGATCTGCTAACAGTTTAGGTATATTCTTCCAGATGATTTCTTTTACAAATATTAATGTATAACTTGTTTTGTTTTTAAAGAACTAGCTTCATACTATACACACCATAATGCAACATTCCTACTGGAGGATATATCTTCGTTGCCTTTGGAATGACTTTTTGAGCGTGCAGGCAGTTTTTTAGTTTAAATATCTAATTAAAATCCACTGAGAAACAATGTTGCCCATTTCCCCTGCCGGAGAGCTCATCCCGGACCTCCTCAGCAGTGCCCCCTGCTCCGCCAGGGGCGGACCTTCTGCGGTCTCCAGTTCCCCTTTCCAGCCAGAGACATCTCCAGGAGGCGGCCCCTCGCCGCAGGTTAAGGGGTCAAGCCCAGACAGCCTGCAGACCCTCCATTGCTTTTGGTCGGAGGGCCAGTTGCCAAGGGAGAAGGCCAGTAGCTGCTCCCAGCCCTCTGGGGGCCTCAATTCGGCCCTCCTTGCCCGCTGCTCCTGGAACCTCGGTGCCATAGGAGTAACGCAACCATTCTTGCAAACGTCTCCTGTCTGGGCAGAACTAAACCCATCGCCTCGGGGCAGGATTGGCTTGGCTTTCCTATCTTTATGTACTCTCTCCGCCGGTCCGGCCACCACCGCCAAAGTGACGCGGCCGTTCCCAGCGCTTGGACCGGCTCCTCTCCGAGCCTGCCTGAGCTCAGGGGGTCCTGCACCTGGTCCGAGGCGTAACCCTCACGTGAGGCCCGCAAGCTCCGAGCGCCCGCCCTGACTCAACCTCGCAACCTCGGCAGAACCCCTGGCCAGCCCCGTGACTCAGTTTCTCCATTTGCTCATGCGGGCCATTGGCGTGAGGCACCAGTGCGGAATGCGGAGGGTGCCTCCGACGGCTTCTCCAGAGTGCGTGCTGTCAGGCAGAGCCCCAGAGACAGGCATCCACGCCGCCTAGAGCGCTCCTTCTGGACGTGCCCTGCACTGTCCCTGGAAACGAGCCCGTGCTGCCTGGGATGGCAGTGACTCGGCCAGGTGCACCAGCAGCAGGACTGCTGGAGAGACACCTGCCTGGGACCCGCCCGCCGTGGCTCCTGAAGGGCCCAGGCCATGGAGGGGCTGCCGGGGACACGACTAGCGCCCACCGCCCTCCGCCTGATGCAATCCTAGGCTCCCTTGCTGCATGCCGGAGCTGGGGAAACCTCCCCCGCCATTGCATCACGGCTGCCAGGTTTGCTACAGAGGTGGAGCCGAACCAATCAGCGGGCGCGCTGGCCCGGGGCCGGCCGCTCAGTTACCCATTCAGAGGGCGGCGCGGTTAGCCGGACAGCAAAGCCCGGAGGTGATTGGCCAAAAGGGTTTTGCCCCGCCCCAATCACCGCGGCAGCTGGCCGCGGTGGGCCGGGCCGCCCAGCCGGAGGGTTTAAAGGGCGCCTCGGACAGGGCTGCGCAGCTGGAGCGACCGAGCGGTGCCAGGCCAGGTGTGCGCGTCCGTCGGTCCTTCCGTGCCCGCGCCGGAGACCAGCCCCGGAGGCCGCCGGGCCCGTCCCTGTGCCCGGCACCATGAAGCAGGAGTCCGCAGCCCAGAACACCCCGCCCGCCTCGCCGCCGGCCTCACCGCCCGCGCAGCACCCCCGGGACCACGGCGACCCCCAAGCCCTGTGGATTTTCGGATATGGCTCCCTGGTTTGGAGGCCCGACTTCGCCTACAGCGACAGCCGTGTGGGCTTCGTGCGTGGCTACAGCCGCCGCTTCTGGCAGGGAGACACTTTCCATCGGGGCAGCGACAAGATGGTGAGCATCCGATCATCCCCGGGGGGAATGGAGGGGTGGGGGCAGGATCGTGGGCGCTGGTGCCCTGGAATGTCTGGGGCTCTCTGGGCAGACAGTGACTCCGTGCTGATGGGAGAAATGTGTGAACCTGTGCCCGAGTTTGTGGCTTAAATTTACCTGCCCAGTGGATCACTGTGTGACGGCTGGGGTCTGTGATCCTGTGGCTTACCGTGTTGATGAATCTTTCTGTTTACCAGTCTGGGCCACTGCCGTGTGTCTGTTTCTCCTGCATCCATGCATCACTGCCTGCACTTGCCTGTGGATGAGTGGAGCTCTCTGAGGCCTGGGCTGGCAGGGTTTCCCCTGGCACTGATGGCAGAGCTGATTTCTAACTCATCTTTTTCAAAATCTTTATTCCTTTCCTAGCCTGGCCGTGTGGTGACCCTCCTTGAAGATCATGAGGTACGTGCTGGAGTCAAGAGAGGGACCCTGGGGCCCAGCATGGAGGGGTGCGGACAGGTAGAGCTCACAGGTCCTTGGCTGCAGGGTAGATTTGATGCCCTCTAGCCAAGAGGAAGGGTGGTCAACTCAGTGCTTCTCACAAAAGTCACCTGAGGATCTGTTCAAATACAGATTTTGATTTAATACGACTAGAGTTGGGCCTGAAACTCACATTCCTAACAAGCTTACAGGTGATGCCGCCAGTTCTCCCACCACACTCAGTGGGAATCCTGTTTGCTGTGGTGCTACACCGTCTCGTCAACCCTTATTAAGAAAGGAAGCATGAGGGCTTGATGTATTGCTACTAGACTGCTCATCAATCAGCCCTTCGCCCACCTCCCTTAGAGAGCACAGTCCTGGGGAGGGACCACCAAGGAGCTGTTGTCACTGACTCTGATGTCCCTGTTTTCTCGTAGGGCTGCACTTGGGGTGTGGCATACCAGGTGCGAGGCGAGCAGGTGAGCGAGGCCCTGAAGTATCTCAACGTGCGTGAGGCAGTGCTTGGCGGCTATGATACCAAGGAGGTCACCTTCTACCCCCAAGATACCCCTGATCAACCCCTCAAGGCGTTGGCCTACGTGGCAACCCCTCAGAACCCTGGTTACCTGGGCCCTGCGCCCGAGGAGGCCATTGCTACACAGATCCTGGCCTGCCGTGGCTTCTCTGGCCACAACCTCGAGTACTTGCTGCGCCTGGCGGACTTCATGCAGCTCTGTGGGCCCCAGGCACAGGACGAGCACCTGGCAGCCATCGTGGATGCTGTGGGTACCATGCTACCCTGCTTCTGCCCCACAGAGCAATCTTTGGCACTGGTCTGAGGGGCTGAGCCCCTGCAGGGAGTGCCTACGTGGATGTGGGGGCCAGGTCCCCACTCTGGTGCACACAGACAGACTTGGTACAGCTGGAGCCGGCTGAGAGGACTCGGGGGCGGTTAGGGGCTTCTCTCTGTAGGCCTCTGCCTGCCCGCCAGTCTCCAGCTCTCCTGCGTGACACTGACTTACACTTGAAACTATTTATTACACCATGTTGGTGTGGTGGGCGAGGTGGAGAGCCTGGCCTGGACATAGGGGCCCTGCTGAGCGGTGCCCCACTGCAGGTGCTTGGTGCCTGGCCAGATTACCCCCAGTGCTGCTGCTAACCCCACACCACCCTGGCCTCCACCTCCCCAGGGAGCCTCCAAGAGCCTTGACCCTCTGCCCCTTACCTACAGACCCACCATTCCCCAGCCCTGGAAATACCACCTTCAAAACGTCCCAGCCTGCTGGTAAGGGACAGGAGGGAGTGAGGAGAGGGGGCCCTACAAGAACTGAGGCCCCTGCTAGCCCTGCTCATCCAGGTCCCCAGGACAGAGCTGGATCTGGAGCCCAAACACAGGCTGCTGAGGCTGGGCCTGGGCCTGTTACCCGTTTGACTTTGTTTCCTTGTCTCTGTCTGTCTGTTTGCTTGTCTGTCTGTTGGTCTAGTCCTGGGAAGCTCATCACTATAGGCACTGTCACCTTCCCAGTCTGTCCCAAACTGTTATCCATAAACTGATCTCTTATTATCCGTGCTGTGCTGGAATGTGGTTCTTTCTTCAGAGGAGGAGCTGGGCCGACTGAGGTGGTGAAGCCTGGAAAGCTCATAAGAGGGGAAAGGCTCCCTCTTCGTCTCCCTTCTTCCCTCCCAGGGAGGGGGCGGCTGAGCAGGCAGGACTTCCAGGTTGCACTCTCCCATGGGCGCCATTCATGTCTTAGTGCATGCCAAGAATGCCCCTGAGTCGTGCAGAAATCAGCCCATGTGGCTCTACTGGGCAGCCCAGTCAGCAGTGTCCTTGCCACCGACTTAGTGCTCTGTGTCTCCTTCCATCTGCCCTGAAGAGGCTGGCAGGCTTGGAACCCAGACCAGAGTTCCAACCCAGCCCCTTCCCCTCATTGGCCCAGTGACCTCCAGAAAAGTAGACAGCCCTCCGAGCGTCAGTTCACTAGGACACTGTGTGACATGTGTTGCGGCTGCTCTTGTGGCTGGTGTCCTGGATTGGGTGTCCCCAGCAGGGTCAGCTCTGACCCGTTTGGGCAACTGTAGTGCCTGGGGAGGATGTCCATGTGTTGGCGGCCTTGTCTTGGCCAAGTGTGGCATCTAGCCAGGTTCTTCTGGGAGCTCAGTCAGGGCAACACAGCAGGAGGAGGCAGCCGGTGGCAGGGAGCCCTGGGCACCACCTCCCGGGCCTCCTGTGCTGGGGCAGGGCCAGACGGCCAGTCTGGGTGCTCAGAGAGCCCTGCTCTATTCTGAATGGGGGTGGGGAGGGCTGCCTGTCAGCTGCACATGGGCTCGCATTCTTCAGGCCATTCATTCAGCAAGTATTTACTGAGCTGCTTACACCAGGCACCGATCTAGGCTCTAGGGACACAGCAGTGAGGAGCCCTCCTCCTCAGGGAACTTGGAGCCTGGGAACTCTAAATAGTGACCATCCAGTGTGAAATGTGCCATGATGGGAGAAGAGGCAGGCAGCTGAGAAAGGGCTCCTGACCCGGAGGCAGCAGACAAGGAAGGCATCCTGTGGGAGGGAATGGTGAAGCTGTGCCCCGAGCCTGAGAAGGGGTCTCTGGTGAGCAGAGGCAGGGAACACCCTGGGCCAGAGGGGTAAGCAAGGTCAGACTAGCTGGGACAGAGTGGTGTCGGGGAGGGGACATGAGGCTGGACAGGTGGCAGGACGGCACCCCCCTGGCCAGCATGGTGAGCTGTGCTGTGCTGTGCTGTGGAGCTGGCAGTCCTCCTGTGTCAGTGGGGCCTCCTGTGGCTTTCTTTGAGCAGGGAAGAGACTGCTTAAGAAGGAACTGGCTGCTGGGTCAGATCGGAGGAGGAAGGCCAAAGAGAGGCAGGGGAAGGTGAGGGTGGCCTGAGTTGAGATGTGGCAGTGGGGACGGACAGGAGGATGGATTTGAGAGCAGTGCAGGGGAGGGAGCGACAGGGTTTGGTGTGGCAGGTTGATGAGGGGAGCAAGGGAGAGGGCAGAGGGCAAGGGTTCCTGGTGCAGTCACTGGGAGGGTGACTCCTGCAGAGTTAGGAAGGGCAGGCGTGGAGATCGGCCCTGTATTTGAGCTGGTGGTGCCTGTGTGGGGCAGCTGGCTATGTGGGGCAGCGGCCTCCACGTGGAAGTTCACGGGGCAGCTGGCTATGTGGGTCTGGGACTCAGGGGAGAAATATGGGCTGGAGTGAGAGATTTGGGAGCCATGCACGTGGAGATGGTGCTTGAAGCCCTGGGGGTAGAGAGAGAAGAGGGCAGGGCCCAGGCCTGAGTACTCGAGAACAAGCAGCCAGAGAGGAGAACCAGGGTCACGCTCCTGAGAAGGCGAGGAAAATCAGGACAGAGGAGTGTCCATTGGATGAAATGCCGGGGAGCCTCGTGGCCTCCGTGAGAGTAATTTCAGGAATGGGGCTGGGAAGCCACAAGGCGGGGCTGAGGAGCCAGGGGGAGAGGAGGCAGACAGCTCAAGAAATTTGGCTGCTGAGATGAGAGAGAAGCAGAGGGTGTGGGGAGGGCGTAGGGGTCTCAGGACCCCTTTACAAATTAGAAATTACTGAGAACCCCAAGAGCTTCTGTTTATGTGGGATACAGCAACTGACAACATTCAAGGTATTAAAAATTAAAATTGAGAAGTTTAAACGTATTTATTAAATTAAAAATAAAAATATTAAACCCATGGCATGTTATATTTTTAAAGAAAAATGATTCTATTTTCCAAAACGAACAAATTTGGTGAAAAGAGTGGCATTGTTTTATATTTTTAAAGATTGGCACCTGCGCTAACATCTGTTGCCAGTCTTTTTTTTTCTTCTTCTTCTCCCCAAAACCCCCCAGTACATAGTTGTATATTCTAGCTGTGAGTGCCTCTGGTTGTGCTATGTGGGATGCCGCCTCAGCATGGCCTGATGAGCAGTGCCGTGTCCGTACCCAGGATCTGCATTGGTGAAACCCCCGGGCCATCGAAGTGGAGTGCAGGAACTTAACCACTTGGCCACGGGGCCGGCCCCTGTTTTATATATATATATATATATATTTTTTTTTTTTTTTTTGAGGAAGATTAGCCCTGAGCTAACGTCTGCTGCCAATCCTCCTCTTTTTGCTGAGGAAGACTGGCCCTGAGCTCACATCCATGCCCATCTTCTTCTACTTTATATGTGAGACACCTGCCACAGCATGGCTTGACAAGCGGTGCCATGTCTGCACCCGGGATCCGAATGGATGAACCCCGGGCCGCCGAAGTGGAACATGCGAACTTAACAACTGCGCCACCGGGCCGGCCCCCCTGTTTTATATTTTTAATGTCTGACTTAACAGTAGCAGCTGGATTCGTATCTGCTTCTGCATTCAATTTGTTGCAAATTCACATCTCCTATAGCTCTGGAAAAACCCACTGTCCACTCATGAGGAAATGAGTGTGAAAAGGCAAATAACCTCTTAGTAGTATTATGAAAATAATTTTGACCTTGCAGACCCCCTCAGAGGATTTTGGGGACCCCTAGGGATCCCTGAGCCATTTTTGAGGACTTCTGGTGTAGGAGCATTAAAATTTTTTTGTTCCTTTTCTTCCTTAGTTGGAGGGATAGAAGCAGGGTGATGGGGGGGTACCCATCCTTAGGGGGGCCCCAACCTTAGGCCGTGGCATTGAGGAATTGCAGAGTTAGCAGGGACCTCAGAAATCATCCTGTCCATCCCTCAAGGGCATCCTTCTGGAGAACTGGGAGTTGGGGGGGGCTCAGCCAGTTCAATTGCCATTTGTCATGTGTGGAGTCTGAAACAGGCCCTGGGCCCTGCACCTCGGGCTGTGGGAGATGGAGGACACAGAATCCCCCTCCCACCTGGTCTGGGGCAAGGGCAGCTCCAGGGGCTCAGGGGATGGGGCAGAGGTGGTCGGGTCTGGGAGGGCCGTAAAGAAGCTGCAGGAACCCACCAGTTAGAGGGCACTGCAGGTGCGTGGGGCTGGCACCAGCCTGGGAGGGAGGCCCCAGAGCTTGGGCAGCAGCTGCGTGGAGGAAGCCGGGCTGAAAGCTGCCTTGGAGTCAGTTTGTGGAGGAAGTATTAAACTTTATCTTGTAGGCAAGTTGGGTTCTGCGGCGATGTCTTTGTTTTTTCATGTTTTTCCTCCCACGGAAGGGTCTTTGTTTGTTTTTGTTCTTTTTGTTTTGTCTGCTCGTCAAGCCGACAGGGTTGTGTTCAGGCCTGGGTTTAGGGAGCCTTGAGCTTGGCAGGGTGGAGCCGGTCTGAAGGCTGCAAGGCCTGGTGGGCGCCTGGTGCCGTGATCCAGGCAGGTGCTGGGAGAGCCCGACTAAGACCAGGAAGGGGGAATGTGGGGACACCTCCTGGCAGCCCATTGGAAATGGAGGGGCCAGAAGAAGGGAGGAGACTGGGGATCCCAGGGTTTTGCCGAGAGTGCGCCCAGACAGTGCAAGGGGAAGTGGGTGGACACCACGCTGGCCTCCGTGCACCCCTCTCAGGCTGGCAGGCTCCTAGGGGGTCTCCAGGTTGCCCCCCACCGGGTCCCAGGAAGGACCACATTCCTCTAGGGGCTGTTGGTCCCCTCGAGACAGTGGCAGCGTCCGTGTCAGAGAAGCAGAGGGTGTGGGGAAGTGGACCTCGAATTGGCGAGACGCTGCCTTCCCTCAGGCCTGTCTCTGAGGAGAGTCAGGGTGCTCCAGGGTGTGAGTCCAACTCAATGCCCAGGGCCAGGTCAGGGGAGACAGTGGTCACAGCAAGGGTTTCCCTGAGGCCCAGGGTCGGAGCACAAGGGCCAGCCTCCTGCCCCACAGCTAGTGTGCCCAGGGCAGGTCTAGTTCACTCTTCTTGTTCTGGAGTAATTATTACTTCCACTCTCAAAGCATCCATGTTTGGACAGTAAATTGCACGGTGGCTGTGGAAACTGCGGCCCAGCAGAGTTGCTTTGTCAGGAGTTGCTGTCAGAGGGGGTTGACTAAAGGCCCTGACCTCGCTTGTCCTCTGCCCTCCTTGCGCTATCCCTGGACCCTCACCCCCAGGACAGCACCGGGGGCGGGGGGGGCCACTGTCCTCTGCCCTTTCCTGGTTGCCCTTGGAGAATCCTTGCCAGGCCTGCGCTCTCCAGGTCAGGTCTGCCCCTGCCCTCCCCTCTGCTCCGGGCACTTCCCTCGACACACCCTGAGTGCTTTCTGGTCACTGGCCCTCCAGGAGGGCAAGGGCACCGTCTGCACTGTGCGCCCTCTCCGGCCTGTGCTGGCCCCTCCTCCTCCATCTGGGGACCCTGCACTGCACACCAGCCCCTCAGGCTCCGCTCCTCCCCCTGGCGCTTCAGTTCTGTCCTTGGCTCTGTTCTGGATCCTGCCCCTCCTGGACCACCGGCCCCCCAGTAAGGTGGAGCCCAAGCTTGAACGTTGGGCCCAGGCTCCTTCCTCAAACCTTCAGGGTTCTGCTGGTCTTGTCCTGCCGGTCTTCTGCCATCTGAAGGCCCCTTTGTCCTCCCTACCACCACTGCCCTCACGACCGCCCTTCCCTGGACCTTTGTCATGACCTCCAAACGGATCCATCTTCCCCAGCTTTGTGCCCTCCCTGGATATTCGTCTTCCACATGGTGTAACAATACAACTCTGGCCACAACCGTCCACACTGACAGGCTCCGATGGCCCTCAGGATGAACTTCCCTGTGGCCCGGTCCCTGCTCTCCCCTCCAGCCTCGGCACCCTCCTGAGCCCCTCCATGCCTCCAGCCCCTGGTGTCTATGCTGCCTGCTGTCTCCTCCCGCCTCAGGCAATTTCTGGCCACCAAGCCTTGGCTCCCACTGCTTTCTCTATCCAACGACTTCGCCCAGCCCTCTTACATCCTCAGCACTCAGCACCAGCATCAAGCCTCCAGAAGCTGCTGCCCTCCTTGTGCCCACCCCCCACACCTCCGTTTTGTGCCCAGCATGTTGTATTGGCATGATCTGCTTGCAGGTCTGCCCCCACTAAACCGAGTCCCCAGAGCAGGAACTGTGTGTATCCAAGCGCCGCAGCTCAGCTCTGAGGCCCCAAAGGAGCTCAGGGGACCTTTGGGCAACGGGGTTTAATAAGACGCCCTTCAAATGCAATGTCACACGTCCCCTTGCAGGGAAAGACTCCGTGTGAAAACCTCAGGCACAGCCAAGGGAGAGTGCTGAGCCACCTCCCCAGGCTAATGTGAATCTGAACGTCCATGTGCCTGGCCTGGGCATGTGGGACTGCGGCCACCGGCCAAGGGTGGCCCAGGCAGGTCTGGCGGCCCCAGCACACCCAATGGGGGTGGCGCTGACCCCGGGGCACTGCATCCTGGGCCGGCCCCTCTCTCTCCCTCTGTCTGGCTGAGAGAGGCCAGGCCCTAAACGCACATCGGAGGAAGAGCTGCCCTCTGGCAGGCATCTCAGGGGGCAGGGGCTGAGCCCTGCTGGTGCTCCCACTCTGGTCACTAAGCTGGAGGGCTGTTGGCACATCTTTCATGGGGTGGTGCTCCTTGTCCCCACAAGAAGGGAGCTTGGCCTTCCTTGTGACAGCCTGAAGGTTTGGTGACTGGGGGAGGAAGGGGACTTCCCCCAATGGCAGGCAAAGCCTCCAGCCAGGCACAGCCCCTCCTGGGCCCAGTCAGGATGATGGCAGGTGAAGGGTGTGTCAGACGTGGCTCTGGCTGGGAGGGACGGTGAGTCCATGGGGGGAAAGCTGATGACGAGCTGCTCACGTGGGGTGCCTGAGTCACCTGTCCACAGGCCCTGGCCCGTGGGGGTTTCCACAGGAAGGGAGGCCCAGTTCCTGCTCACGGGTCACTTGTGGCCCTGACCTGATACACGCTGAATGTGTGGGAGCTGACCTGACAGAAGCCTGCAGTAAGTCTGTGACATGCAAGCTGCCTTTTTACCTCGTCTTGCACTCTCTGTTCCCTCATTCTGGAAGTCTCTTCCCTGCCAGCTCTGGTCTGGCTCATTCGTCACTCAGACTTCAGGGCTCAGGTGAGGTGTCACCTCCTCTGGGAAGCCTTCCCTGAACCTCCTCTACCTCACCACCCAGGCCTGGCTTTGAGGCCCTGTCATGTGTCTCTGACACCTGTGCTTTTTCTCTTGCAGCTTTGATAGCCCTGTGTTCCTTGTCAGCCTCCTCAGCAGACCGTGAGCCCTTGAGGGGCCTCCCAGGACCCAGCAGAGCTGGCACACAGTAGGTGCTCACATTGCATTTGTTGAATGAAAGCCCACTCACTCGGGAAGAGGCCAGCATTGGCGAGGGGAGGATGGGGGATAGGGAGGGTGCTCTGGGCTGTCTTCCTACAAGAGGGACCATGCAGTGGGAGGAGGGCTGGGGGGGGGCCGGGGAGGGGGCAGGTGAGGGGAGGAGACAGACCTACCATGACCACCCCCACCTCAAATCCACCAGGGCCCCATACCCTGGTCTGGGCGTTGAACTGCTGTTCAGATGCAGAGAGAGCACTGGGCTGGAATCCAGGTCACAGTCCCTGTTTTAAGCTGTGTGTCTTAGGCAAGGCACTTAGCCTCTCTGGGCCTCTGTTCCTCAAATGTGAAATGAGGAGCTGCACCAGAAACCAGTTACCATCCAGTTCCAGTGGCTCTTCTTTTTCAGGAGGGTCATGGGCTTCGGGTTAGAGGGACTGGGTTTGAGAACCAGGGCTCCATGTACCCTGTGAGTCCTTGGCCAGGTTATTTAATGTCTCCGAGCTGCAATTTCTTCATCTTTAAAGTGGGACTGAACATCATAGCTGCCCCTCAGATTCTTGGGATTAGATGTGCTATCAGGTGAAAAACACGTTACACTTTAAAGCACTATGTGAATGCTGGTTATTATTACTATTTAGCACAATTATTTTTCACCACTACCGCATTACTAGATTCTTTCTCTCCTCACTAGAGCGTAAGCTCCAGAGGCCGGAGCCGGTACCTGCCTATTCGTTGCTGCATCCCTGGTGCCCAGCACAGAGCCTGGCTTAGCCCAGGTCCTCAAAAAATACTTGCTGGACAAATACGTGGATAAATGAGTTGACTTGGATGAATGACTACACGAATGAACTCCACTCACTTAGCAGAGCACAGAGGACGAGTCAGGTTGACAGGGGTGGAGGGAGAAAGGGAAAAGGGGGAGGACGCAGAGCAGGGAGGGGGTGCTCCCTGGGCAGTCCAGGCTCCGCCATGTTGGGGAGGGTGGGCGAAGACAGACGAGAGAGGAAATGACAGGGAAAAATAAACTTGGGGCGGAGAGCCGAGGCCACTTCATAATTCTTCTGGGGCTGGGGCCTCGCAAGTGGCCCTTCCCTGGTCAGAGCCCTCTCCCGCCTCTCACAGCCCCTGCCCTGCCGGCGAGCTGGGGAGAGGGAGGAGGAAGGAGGGCTGGCTGAAGCTAGGCCATTCTGCTTTATTTACCAACAGCACAGTCCTCCTGGGGCATGACACAGCCAGCAGCAATTGACCCAGCTAAATGTATCTCCTCTGCTGGCCCGGACCACACAGCCAGCCCCTGAAGGCCAGGGACCACCGGCTCATCCCCCCGCCCCGCCACCCCGGGGAGGGCTCTGGGCTCTTCCTCCTGACCCTAGAGCCCTGTGTCCTCAGGGAGCCAACAGCCAATCAGGGTCCAGACCAAATGCAATCATTGGCTGAACCCAGGCGGAGAGTGTCGCTGGAACAGAATCAGAGGACGTGAGGGGGGAACCCTAACTGTCCAGCAGCGGGACAACCAAATGGCTCATCTCCCTTCGATGGCATATTTTCAGCCTTTACGAATGTTTAGGAAGAGTATTGACTAATGTTAGAAACACATGTTACTCTCTATTCAGTACTCTCTTAACATTACCGTATAATGTGAAGCGGAGAAAAGAACATACCAAGTTAGGGACAGAGTATGAATATAATCATGTCTTTTAGAAAGCATAGAAATATGTCTGGAAGGAATCACCAGAAACTGTCAACACAGTTTGCCTCCCAGGAGGGGAACTGGGGGCCAGAGGCAGGGGTAGGGGAGAGACTTTTTCTTCTTATGCCCTTCGTATGTTTTCGATTTTGAATTGTGAAATTTATTACTTATTCATAAGTAAATAAGTCAAATATGTAATAAAATAAAATGCAAAGCTGAAAAAGAAAAGGCCTATGCACAAAGAGGCGCTGGAAATAGCCCTCGGAGGTTAAGAACACTCATTTGGGTGGCGGGCCATACAGGCGCTCCCTTTTCTACCCAGAGGAAGAGCTGGCCCTGGGCCCAGCTCAGCCAGACCATCGGCCTTGCAAACTGGAGCAGGGGTCCATCAAGGCTCTGAATCTAACTGGAGGCACGACAAAAGCCGTCCCTGCCTTAAAACAGCTCTCGATGGCGTCTGAAATTCCAGCCCAGGCCTTCGCCTGCAGTGCTCCTCTCAAGTCCCTTCGCAGACCGTAAGGTGGGGGCGGAGGGGGGGTGTTACCATGTTATCATTCTATCACGTGAACTGAATTGAAATAGGGAGACACACTGTAGGAAAGATGTGAGTGTGAGAAATAGCCTGCTTTCTTCTTGCTTTGAGTTTTTTCTAAATTGTCCTTAAAAACATACACTTCTTTTATTAATAGTGCTTATAATTATTATATATAAAATAACACGTGAGCATAGTAGAAAGTTTGGAAAATACAGAAAGGTCTAAAGAATTAGGAAGTCATTCATGATTCCACCATCCAGGAACGTTTACATCCTTCTAGTCCTCCCTTTAACACTCTATTGAAAAACCTATGTACGTACATATGTAAGTGAAATCGTAAAATTGATCACACTTTACCTACTGTTTTGTGTCCTACTTTTTCTCCTAAGATTAAATCGTGAGCATTTTCCTATATCATCAAATATTCTTGAAAATATGATGATTTAGGGGCTGGCCCTGTGGTGTAGTGGTTAACTTTGGTGTGCTCCACTTGGGCAGCCTGGGTTTGCAGGTTCGGATCCCGGGCACGGACATACACCACTGTCAACCATGCTGTGGCAGCAACCCACATATAAAATAGAGGAACATTGGCACAGATATTAGCTCAGGGCTAATTTTCCTCAAATAAAGAAAGAGGAAGATTGGCAACAGATGTTAGCTCAGGACAAATCTTCCTCAGCAAAAAAAAGAAAAACAGAGGGGCCAGCCCAGTGGTGTAGTGGTTAAGTTCACGTGCTCTGCTTCAGTGGCCCAGGGTTTGCAGGCCTGGATCCCAGGTGCGGACCTAGCACTGCTCAGCAAGCCACGCTGAGGCGGCATCCCACATAAAATAGAGGAAGATTGGCATAGATGTTAGCTCTGGGAGCCAATCTTCCTCACACACACACAAAAAAGATTTTTAATTGTTACCTAATAGTCCATTACATTGATGTACAAAAATTTATTTAACCAATCCTATACTGTTTCCATTTGGGTTGTTTCCAATTTTTTGCTAGGTTCAGCTACACTGCCATGAAACCTTTTGTGTTAGTTGCATTTAACAGAAAATCCAGTTTAAATGGCCTAAGCCAGTTGGGAGTTATTGATAAAACCCAGAAGAGGAAGGGAGCTTCGGGCAAGGCTCAGTGAGGGCTCCTGCTTCATCCCTACGGTTCTTCTGGCTTTACCCTTCTCTGTGTGGCAGCCTCACCCTCAGCTCGGCTTCTCCTCAGCTCCTGGGGCAACAAGCTTCGTGTTCACATCCATGTGGGTGGAGGGCGGGCTCAGGGCCTCTGTGTCTCCGGCCAGTTTATGAAAGGACAGCCATGAGGGAGGGAAGGACTAGGCTCTGACTGCCCTGGACCTGGGATCCTGGCCATCCTTGACCAGACCATCGTGACAAGGTGTGTGTGGGAGGGTTAGGCCTAGCCCCATGGCTCTTGCACAATGCAGGAAGGGAAAATGCTGAGCAGACAGCCAAAGAGTGTCCTCTGCAGCTGCTCAGATTGGAGTCTGTGGACCAGCAGCCTCTCCATCATCTGGAACGAATTGGAAACGCAGAAATCTTTGGGACTCTCTACACCTACCAAATCAGACTCTGCATTTTAATAAGAGCCCTGCTCAGGAGATTGCATGTTAAAGTGGAGAAGACTTGCCCTAAAGCAAACTTGATTATTCCCTGAAAATACATCTCTAAAAGTAGAATGGTGGATCAAAAGGCATGGGTGGTTCTAAAATTCTTGATATATACTATGAAACTGTCCTATATAAGCCTCCATCACTTTACGTTCCCACCCTGGGATCTGGGTGTGTGAGGCCTTAAAGCCTACGCAACTTGGGAAATCCTCTTTAAGAAAAAGAATATAAAATTAAGTATAAAACCAAATATTTAGAATAATAAAAAAAAGGAAAGCAAACAAATACCTCAAAAATCATAAAATATTATTTTTAATTATCAATAGGTTGAAACATGAAATTACCATATTTGTAGTAAAAAAAAAGTCACATATGGGTAAACAGCAATTTCATGCTGTTCCACCTAAAACTCTTCCTCCACATTTTTGGCTACATCTTTTCTTTTTTCTTAACAACTTTTAAAAATATAATTCACATACCATATAATTCACCCTTTACAGTGTACAAGTCAATGGCTTTTACTATATATTCAGAGGTATGCAACTATCACCAGAATCAATCTTAGAATATTGTTGTTAGCTCAAAAAGAAACCTCATCCAACTTACCTGTACCACCCAATCTGCCCCCCGACCCCAGGCAACCACTAACTTACTTTATGTCTCTATGGATATGCCTATTCTGGACATTTCATAATCATGTAACACATGGGCTTTCCTGTATGGGTTCTTTCACTTAACACAATGTTTTCAAGTTTCATCCATGTTGTAGCATGTGTCAGTACTTCAGTCCTTTTTATTGCTGAATAATATTCCATTCTATGGACATACCACATTGTATTTATCCCTTCCTCAGTTGATGGACACTCAGGTTGTTTCTACTTTTTGGCTATCATAAGTAGTGCTGCTATACACATTTGTGTACCAGTTTTGTGTAGATATGCTTTCATTTCTCTTGGGCGTATACTTAGGAAGGGAATTCCCAGGTCATATTATTAGTCAGCATTCTCCAAAGATATGCAACCAATATGGTCTATCTATCATCTATCTATCTATCTATCTATCTATCTATCTATCCTTCTATCTATCTATCTATGTATCTATCTACCTATGTATCTGTCTATTGCATATAGATAGGTACATAGATATAGCATAATTGGCTCATGCAATTATGGAGGCTGATAAGTCCCAAGACCTGCAAGATGAGTCAGCAAGCTGGAGACCCAGGAGAGCCAATGGTGTAGTTTGGAGTTTGGTGCGAAGGCTAGCAGGGAGAGTAAATGTTTCAGTTCCAGCCTGAAGGCAGGAGAAAGCCAATGTTCCAGTTCAAAGGCAGTCAGGCTGAGGAAATCTCTCTTACTGGAGGGAGGGTCAGCCTTGTTGTTCTGGCTAGGCCTTGAATTGACTGGATGAGGCCCATCCACATGGAGAGGGGCATGTGCTTTACTCAGTCTACTGCCTTAAATGTTAATCTCATCCAAAAACCTCCTCCTAGAAACACCCAGAATAATGTTTGACCAAAGGTTTGGGTACCCTGTTGCCTGATCAAGTTGATAAAATTAACTATCATAGTAAATATATGGCTAACTTTTTCAGGAACTGCCAAACTGTTTTCCAAGACACCTGCAGCATTTTACATTATCACAAGCAATAAATGATTCCGATTTCTCCATATCCTCATTCTCATTTCTTATTATCTGTCTTTTTTATTACAGCCATCTTATTGGGTGTGAAAGGCTGCATAGTCTTTGACTGCCTTTTCAAGCAATAATGATATTACAGTTTCACTTTCTATGGAAAGAATAGCAAGAAAGTGTCTTTTTTAAGAGCATGTTTGATATACTTTTTTTATTGGTAATTTTGGAAAATGTCCCATTGCCACCTCTGTAACTTCCCCAGAGACATCTGTTCAGGCTAGCCCTCGCTCACTGATCTCAGGAGACATGGTCTAGCTTGGCAGCTGGTCCAGCCAGCCCGGTCCTCACTACTCTGGCACCCCCTGCCATGCCAGTTCTTGGGGGGTTTGTTGGCCATGAAGCCTGGGTCAAGGTGGAGCATTATGTTGTTCAGATCATTCTCCTTGGGGTCAACAATGGGGTCTGGACACTGGATGATGGTCACCAAGGGCAGATTGTCACTGGAGGTTGAATCACCCCAGGATCACCTTTTCCAAGGCATAGAGGGGGTCTCCAAGCTGCAGCAATGTTCCATGCTACCTGTGCAAAGGGGGCCATATAAAGTGAGGTGTCCTGAAGCTTAAACTAAGTGTTTCATAGTAAATCAGCCTCTGATTCCACCAGGAGTTTGTGATAAAGCCCATTTCCTTGTATCTTCCCCAATTCTGGCAACTGTCATTTAAAAACAAGTCTTAGCCAATCTGAAAGGAAAAGCTTGGAGTCTCATTATTGCTTTATTTTGCATTTCCTTGATTATTAATGAGGTTGGATGTTTCTCCATGACTATTAACCACTTGCATTTGTGTGTGTGCATTTTCTGTGCACATACAGGGCCTACCACACAGAAAGTGCTTAATAAATAAATCTGGAATAAATGGTTTTGCCCATATTCCTTTGGGGTGTTGTGTCCAAGACTAACACCTGTCCATTCAAATCTGTCCTCTTCCTCCATTACTGTAAGGCAGGCCCCTCTGCAGTTAGGTGGGTCTCTGGGTCTAAAGCTCTCTCTGATAGAATGTGAGCCAAAGTACTGGGAGCCATTTAAGGATCTAACTCTTAAGACAGCAGGTGACCCTCCTCCCCAGTCTTTCCTCTTCCTATAAGACATTTCTGAAACCAGCATGGATCATGCAGATGAAGACAAAGCATGGAGATGGCAGAGAAACAAGATGAAAGGAACCCTGGACCTTAAATGATGGTGTAGAAAGATTGTGCTACCCTAACCAATGTAAGCAATGATATTATTTGGTTAGAGGATTAATGGCCCAACCAGTGGATAGCTGCAATTAGTCCCTAGGCATGACCAGCCTGTTCCCATAAAGATGAAGCACGGGGGAGTGGAAGGGAGCAGGAGATCAGGTTCAGTGACACTGACCTCTGAGATCACCCATTTCATCTTCCTTGCTCTCACTTAACTCAGAGGATGGACTACATTTGTTTACATTGCCTTTATATGGCCTTCCGGGAGTGAGCATGTGCCAATCTACTGCCTAGACCCCTAAGCACAGCTGTTCCTAGATATTTAAATGAATCAGTACATTTTTTGGTTTTTAAGAAGAAGAAAAAAAAAAAGTAAGATAAAATCAACATGCTTTAGTGAACTGGTTCAAACCAGAGCATGCTTATCCAGAACACTTGGCTTATCCAGAACTCAGAGCCCAGAAATGGAGCCCAGCAGGAGGGCCAGAGGGCAGGCCAGACAGGAGGTGTGCACTGAAGCTCAGTTACTTTATTCCTAGGAGAGCCCACGATTCCTCCTTCAGAGTACTTTTCAGTGGTTCAGAAGTTCCGAATTAGGCAAAATGGTTTCCGAGCCCCAACAATTTGGAAAAGTCAGTCAGAAGAGGGAGGGCTGCCTCATATCGACACAAAACTCTGAGGGGGCACAGGTCTCATACAAAGTGGACTTAAGAATTACACCAGCGTGGCTGTCGGCATCATCTGGTGTTGGGCACACTGAGGTCACATCGCAGTGGGCCTGAGCACAGATGCTCACACGACCCAGGTCCTCAGGAAAGGTTAAGATATGTTCAGTGTGGTCTGTTTAAGCAGTGACATTCATAAAATCTTTTTTTAAAAAAATTATTTGTTTATTTATTTTTTGAGGAAGATTAGCCCTGAGCTAACATCTGCTGCCAATCCTCCTCTTTTCACTGAGGAAGACTGGCCCTGAGCTAACATCTGTGCCCATCTTCCTGTACTTTATATGTGGGACACCTACCACAGCATGCTTTGCCAAGCAGTGCCATGTCCTCACCTGGGATCTGAACTGGCGAACCCCCGGCCGCCGAAGTGGAATGTGTGCACTTAACCGCTCTGCCACCGGGGCCGGCCCCATAAAATCTCTTGAAGAAAGTTCTAACCAGATAAATTCTGGTGCTTCAAAGGGTTATATGTCAGCTCTCTGGAAGACTTAGCTATTCAGATAGATTCTGCATAACAGAGTTTATGCTGCCCTTTCCTATTCCATTGGCCTGAGGGCAAACTGAGACCACTGAAGCCACACTGCCCTGACAACCCCCTGGATTCACACTCTCCCCCGCCATTCCCAGGCAAGTGGCATCACGACTTCAAGGGTGCAAGGCTTGAGCTGCCCAGGGTTTTCCAGTACCCTCACCTGGGAAATAGGAAGGGAGCCCCTTCCCCCTTCTCGGGCAGCAGGAAGAGCCGTAGGTGGGCCTGATCCAGGCTAGGGTGTGTGGTTGTGTGGTGGAGGCCGTAGGACATTCTAAGTGCGCCTGGGCGTTCTCCCAGAGAGCTGCTCTTGGGTGGCCATCAGCCAGGCTGGGGGAGCTTAGAAAACTCTCCACCATCTCCTGCAACTTGGACCCTCTGTGCCCCTGCATCCTTTATCCCTTCGGAGGCTGCTGAAGCCTAATCTCGTCTAGTTCAAACCCAGAGAGGGCCCCCCACCCCGCCCCTGGGACCAGCATTCATTCTTGAGCTTTGGGTCCCAGGACAACAAAATCCCAAGGAGCAGGAGAGCAGAGGCATAGGCCCTGCCGGGGTGCTCACAGGAGACATTCCCTGCCTTTTGGGAAGAAACTCTCACCTCTTTAAGAGGGGAGAGAGAAGACTTGGGGAGCCTCTCACTCAGGAATCCTTGCTTCTCTCACTGAAAGGTGCCGGGAACTGAAGACCAGGGACTCTGAGAACTGTGAAATCTATCTTGAGCTTTGTGACTCCCTAACTCCAGTTCTGCTTTTACCTGACACCCTTGTTTTGCTGAGCAAGAAAACCCTTATTAAAAAAAAAAAGAGCAAGACTGGGCCCGACACAGTGGTTCAGTTCGGCGTGCTCGGCTTCAGCAGCCTGGGTTCGTGGGTTTGGATCGCGGGTGTGGACCTCTATCACTCGTCAGTCATGCTGTGGCGACTCACATACAAAGTGGAGGAAGACTGGCACAGACGTTAGCTCAGGACTAACCTTCCTCAGTGCACGCACACACACAAAAGCAAGACACTCGTTTTTGGCAGTGGCTAGGATAGAACCAGGAATATACCCCCCAGGGACTTGTCATAACGGGGGAAACTGGAATGAGAGAGTGGGTGTTGTAAAGAGAGAGCGTTTTAAAGAAGAAAGAGGAGCCAGCCAAGTCCCAGGACCTGAAGCAAAGAAGAAATGGGAGCACAGAAGAGGCCAAGGGCCTGGTGATAAGGAGGCACCACTTTCCTCAGGGGCCCTCAGCACCCAGGAAGCAGGCCTCAGGCGCATCCTCCCGCCTCCTTCCTTCCACCTTCTCTTACACCAGCCCCGAGGACTGTCACCTGGGATTGGCATCTCCATAGCCCAGTTCTGGCACTGTTTGCTCCAGACACTTCTGTGGTGACAAACGGGTAGATCGTTCCCATGAGGGCTCAAATAGCCCAAGCTCTTGCCAACCCCAGAGTCCTCAGGAGCCTCCATTCAGGGGCCTCTCCCCCAAGCAGGTGACTTTCTTAGCACCATTTGCCACCACAGAGTAAGTACCTAGGCACACGGTTTCAAGACAGCCAGAAGCCCTGCTTTCTCTAGAACACACCGTGCCCTCCCTCCATCCTCTGCGTCTAAGTAGTCTGAAGGTGCACCATGGAGACGGCTGAACGGGGCAGCCGGCACTGCCCATGGCTGCCTCCCGGACTGCATGGCTTCACCACACTCCAGCTGTCTCAGAGAGGCAGGGACGAGCAGCCAAATTTCCCCAGGCCCCTGGAAGGGCTTAGGCATTAACTGAGAAAGCTCGCTGACCCTGAAGGGTCTGGTGGTCCCAGTAGGAAGAGACATGCAGCAGAAACAGTGAGTCCAGGGGTCAGAGACCCTCCCGTGAATGCCAGCAATTAAAGAGGCTACATCTCGGCAGAAGCCTCACAGGACAGAGGGACAGCAGCAGATCACAGACCTCCTCTCACACCGAACAGAGGTGCCACCCAGGGGAGAAAGGCAACGGAAAAAATCATGAATTGACACTTTTTAAATGAAAAAACTGAGAAAACACATGGGGGACTGAATTCTCCTGGAAATGCTAGGATTTCATTTTCTGTCTTCAAGGTGGATTAAACTAACAACAGAAAAAATAAAGTTGTATTTCCTCCACAGGGCTTCCTGGCTGTGGCAGAGGTGTACAAGCAGAGGTCAGAGTTGACTGTGACTGGCAGGGCTGGAGGGTGCCCTGAAGCCTTGTTATTCCAGCTGTGGTCTAAGGATTGGAGGAATGGCCACAGCTGGGAGGTGTTAAAAATTCAGTCTCAGGTCTCTAAGTAGATCTTCTGAAACTGAACCCGCATTTTAAGAAGATCCCAAGGTGATTCATATCCGCATTAAGGTTTGAGAAGCATCGCCTTAAGGGATGATTCAGAGGCTCCAAATTCTTTTTTCTTACAGCCTAACTCCACACAAAACCTTTCACCTGGCAGTGAAAGCGGAGCGCTCTGCCTGCTTTGGGTGGCCCACGCCCCTTTTGCTCATCACTTACAACAGCCCTTGAGGCATGTCTGAGGATGTCTGAAACTCCAGAGACCAGCTAAAACCTACTCATCTTGGCCAAGCTCCTCGTCTGGCATTTAAGGAAGTTAAGGAGACCTGCTTTTAGCAGCAGGTGGTCTGCTGTGAGGGACACAGGTGAGGGCGTGTGGACTGCTCTTGAAAGCTCACAGCAAGGCTCTATGCATGGAAACATCGGCAGACACCAGGGCAAGGCGTGAAGAAAACCCAGCTCATTGCTCAGTCCGCACTGCCCCGTGTCCCGCCCAACCCAACCCTCAGGACCAGACAGACCCAAGCAAGTCGAGGGGTGGGTGTCCACAGTCTTGGGTACTTCTCCAAATCCCTAGGCAAGGAAACTGTGACAGTAAGCCCAGTGCAGACCTTGTGTTTCCAGGACTGCTCATACAGACCCACAATCTAAAAATCCACCTACCTAAGGCCCCCAAAGCTGGTTCACGTGGCAAGGTGACAGCCCTCACTGTGATGCAGCCCGGACCTGCACTCCAGGATGGGGCTTCTAAGCTCCATGAGGGATGCTCCCTTGCGTCAGGTGGGAGCCCTCCCCAGCCTTTTTCTGTGTTAAGGGACGGGCTCCCTGGGGTGAGTGAGAGCTGGCTCTGCCATGTGGGAGATGGACAGGTCTTCAGAAAGTGGGTAGATAGGGCATGAATCATGACTTGGGGACTGCACCCAAGTTAATGAGCTTGAAGCCTTCACTTTTAAGTCCCATCCTTCTGCTCTCAGACAAGGGAGGGGCAGGTGAGGGATGCTGTGAGCATCCCTTAATATGAAATGTTAGCTGTGTTTCAGGGACTGGATTGAAATGGGTAAAAGGGGAGGACGGTGGCATGTTGAGGGACAGAGAGGACTGGAAGGCTCTGATCCAAAACTTACACGCTTTTCAGGAGAGGCATTACCCTATCCACATCTGAGCAAAGCTGTGCGAGGATCTCATATGTCAGGTCCCCAGAGAGGCGGCCCCTGATGACCTTGGCAAGGCTCTAGCTGTAGTGTCACTGGGGGCCTTGCCGAGTAATGAGAACTGGAGAGGACTCATCCTACTAGGCTTGTTGATCAGAAGCCACAATGGTGACGACAACAAGGCGTGGTTAATTGGGTGGGAAACTGACACTGGTTTGTTCTGTGCGAGGCCTTGGTCAAGTTTACCAGGAAGAAAAACAAGACCCAGTGTATCTGATAGTGCTACTTGAGACCAACAGAATGAAGAAAGGGCTGACGCTGTGACTGGGTGAGCAGCAGCTGCCCAGGAGCCAGCCCACTCTGATCAAGGGTATGCAGGGTGAGCCAAGGCTCGGAAGACCACACAGCCAGCACACTTGGGAACAGCATGAGCTCTGCTCAAAGGTGACGCAAAAGCATATCAGTGTTTTAGCTCAATCAGAGAACCCAACTGCCAGTCCGGGCTGGAAACTTGCCCTGTTTCCAACTGATCAGAGAACTGTTTTCAAAGCCAAGATGGCTTTGGAATCCTCAGCAACATAATGCACTGTTGTCTTTCATGATTCTTACAAGCATAGTTAACTTTGAGAACAGAGTTCCTTTCACAGTTTGTTAGTACGGTAGTCCCCCTTTACCTGCGGTTTTGCTTGCATTGGTTTCAGTTACCCACGGTGAACTGCAGTCCAAAAATATTAAAAGGAAAATTCCAGAAATGAACAATTCCTAAGTTTTAAATTGCATGCCATTCTGAGTTGTGTGATGCCACACTGTCCCGCTCCTTCCCATCCGGGACTTGAAGCATCCCTTTGTCCAGCAGATCCACACTGTATACACTGCCTGCCCATTACTCACCTAGCAGCCCTCTGGTTTTCAGATCCACTGTGGCAGTTATCGCAGTGCTTGTGTTCAAAGTCACCCTTATTTACTAATAATGATCCCAAAGCGCAAGAGTAATGATGTTGGCAATTCCGGATGTGCCAAAAAGAAGCTGTAAAGTGCTTCCTTTAAGTGAAAAAATGAAAGTTCTCAATAAGGAAAGAAAAACAATCTTATGTTGAGGTTGCTAAGATCCATGGTAAGACCAAATCTTCTATCCGTGAAATTGTGAAGAAGGAAAAAGAAATGCATGCTAGTCTTGCTATCACACCTCAAATATGTACATTTAGGCAAAAAAACAGTATATCTAGGGTTTGGTACTATCCATGGTTTTAGGCATCCACGGGTGGTCCTGGAAGGTATAAAGGGGGACTACTGTATTTCCACTGGCGTAACTGATCCACAGACAGTGTGTACTGGAACTGTGAATGGGTTGGTTTCTGGGGTTTATATCCAGGCACACCTTGTTTTATTGCACTTAGCTTTACTGCACTTCGCAGATACTGTGTTTTTTACAAGACGTTCCATCAGCAAAAAGGTTACAATGCCCTGAAGGCTCAGAGGAAGGTTGGCATTTTTTAGCAATAAAGCATTTTTTAATAAAGGTATGTAACACTGTTTTTCGAGACATAACACTATCACACCCTTAACAGACTACAGTATAGTGTAAACAAAACTTTTACATACATTGGGAAACCAAAATTGGTGTGACTCGCTGTATTGTAGCAGTCTGGAACCAAACCTGCAATATTTCCAAGGTACGCCTGTACGCATATTTGTACACACATCATAGGTTTAGAAATTGGGACCATAACATTCCTATTAGTTGGGGATTTTACATATTATACACTGCCAGGATAATCTCCCACTGTGTTTTTTGGAGAAAGAACACATCAGTATTAAGATTACCACTAGGTAACTGACTGACCGTGGACCACGCCAAGCTGCCCACACCTAAGACCTGGGGGCTAGGTCCTGAGTCATAACGAGTCCATGAGCCTGTACCCTGAGGGCCTTGGTCTCAGCATGCGAGGCACTTGGTCAAGCCTCCTTTCTGATGGCTGAAGGGAAATTCCTAAGCCCAATTAAGAACGGCACCGAGAAAACGTCCACAGAGCACTCCTCATCCCACTGACCACTTGCGCTCTCTGACCACAGGAATCATTGCTGCGGCTCTGCTTCCTCCATCCAGCCACACTCCCTCCCAAGCCCTACTATGCCCAAGGAGACGCAGCTGCAAAGACCACAGGCACCCCAATTTACATAAAATTATCTCACTCCATTTTATTTAAGATTTTTTTCTCCAGTTAGTAAAAGAAAGATGTGTCTCTCTTTATACATATGTACAAGTTCAGTTATAAAAATAGACAGCACATTCAAAGAGAAAAAAAGGCTTGGCATTTTTCTGATTCCCTCTAAATAGCATCTGTACACAGGAGTCTGGGATTGGGCAGGGGACTCTTAATGATTTAAATTAAATGATTCCCCTACCACCCTTACTCCAAAAAAAGTTTTAAAAATCAATCTATCTAAACTCAATTCCGCGATTTTCAGGTGTGCAAATTAGAGGCTGGCCCGCCTGGAAGCACCTGCTCCACCAGGGACATTAGGCTGGGGGCAGGCAGAAACACCTCCCGTGCAAACACCACCCCTTTGCCTTTCCTGGAGGGAAGCAAGCTCAGGCTGGTGGGGCTGGGGCTAGAAGGGTTGGTGCTGAACTTGCCCTCTCTCAATCCTCTCCACCTCACTCCTGCTGTCCCCTCCTTTCTCAGTGCAATACAGACAGTGCATACAGCCAAGCAGGGGGCTGAAGGGCAAGGGTGGGGAGACTGTGCATTCAGGAAGGGCAAGGGGAGACTGCAAGAGGGGCAGTGAGGATGTCCTGCTGATTGAGGTGGCTCCTGGTCTCTTTACTGGCTTCTGGGAGTCCCGGGGTGGGAGCTGCTGCTACTGTTGCTGGTGGGACCTGAAGGTTCTCTGGTGTGAACCATGCAGGACAAGGGAGGAAATGCTGGGAAAATAGCTGCCTTTGAGCACGCTTCCTCCAGCCTTCTGTCATCCTCACAAGCCACTATCTTCTCTCACACTCACTGCACTCTTCAATGGTGACACTCTGGCAAATGGGGTTTGGAAACCTGGGGAGCTGCCCAAAGACTGAGGACGCCAGGTACATGATTTCCTCCCTTCCTGGTCCTATAGGAAATCACAGCCCTAAGAGAAGTCTCCACCATGAGAGGCTCTTCACAGCAATCGTGGAGCCTTTGCAAAGGAAATGGCCAGAGCCAAAGAGTGGAATGGGGATGGAGACAGTGTGCCTCAGCATCTAAAGGGGGTCTCTGTCAGGCCCTTCCCCAGCATGAGGTTTAAGACGTGGCTATAAAGCTCATTTGAGATGCTGCGGAGCTGACTGCTGTCCTTGGGCCTTCCTCCTATAGGCAACCCCAGAGCACTCCTCTTGAGACACAGGTGATATAAGTGCTCACACTAACCACCTGCCTGTCCTTCCCTTGCTGCGACTGGTCATCTCTGCCCTCTGACCTGGGATGTAAGATGCTGCACTGGGCAAGCCATCCAAAGATCATTTACAGGCCAGGACTCTAGCCCCTGGTTTGGGTGACGGAAGCTGGAGAGCCCAGGTGGTTACCGTCCTCCAGAGGAGTGGGTGCCTTTGCCCTGTTTCCGGACCAGGGAGTCTGGGGCTAGGCTGCTGGTCAAGTGGAGGCTCTTGGGAGTCCCAGGAACATTATTTCCTTTGCTCAAAGGGGAACTCAAGGGAGAAGAGGCGCTTGAAGGTCCAAAGTCAGCAAGGCCAGCAGGCCGAACAAGGGACGTCTGCAGAGGACTGCTGGCAGAGATTCCTGTGGGGATGGAGAAAGAGACAAGAAGAGTGTAAGCACCAGCCCTGTCAGAGCTGACTCAGCATCTGACCTTGGTTACTGGAGTCTGGGCTGATGTAAGATTGCGGGGAACCCCTCCCTGCCACTCTTGCCAACCTCCTCTTAGCACATTTGCTTGCTCTTCCTGCCAACTGTCTTTTCCGTAAGAGGGATGTGTTTTTAAGAGAAAGACACCTACCCAGCCCCCTCCACATTACTTCATCTGCAGGGAGTAAGAAGTCACCTTGGTGCTCAAGGACAGGGCACATGTTATACAATGTGGGGCAGCCAAGGCTGCAGGTGAGCTGTAACTTACTAGGCATGAATGTACTTTTTCATACATTCCTTCTTCCTTCTTGGGACACAACTTGTGATTAGCTGCTTCATTCTTAATTTCAGAAGATGTCCTCTACTCTCCAGTCAGTCTGTGCCCTCTGCCTGCTCTATCCTGTCTATGCTCATGCAGTTCTCCTTGTGCTGAAGTGGCCGCCCCTGCTTTCCATGCCCTCAGGTCAAACCTCCCATCTTCAGAGATGGCTCCCTGGGAAACAATGAACTCTCTCTTTCTTGTATGTGCCAAACCCACTACATCTGATAACACGTTGTCTAACACGATGCTTCAATCATTTCTTGGGTCCTGGTTTTACTTTCCTAGAAAGAATTCTAAGTCCTTGGTGGGCAGACACGTGTCTTTTCTCATGCACAGCAGGACTGCAGGGAGCCCCTGGAGCAGGCCTTCCTCTTGCTTTCCACCCCCAGCTCCCAACATTGCTGATTTTCCTTCTGACACTCTACCCCTGTTGCCTCCTTCACTCTTCCCACCCCCTTCTCAGTTCAGGCCAGGTCTCCAGGAGAAAGCCTGAGGAGTGTCATCAGGTGAGGCCCTGCCACGGCAGCCTCGATTGCTGGCATGATTGTTTTCCAAGGATGTGACGAGCTGGAAAAAGGTTAAGAAACACTGGGCTGGGCTATTATACTTCCTATTTGTTGAATGAACAAATAAATGAAAGCTGAGATTACTCCTGCAGCAGAAGAAAGGGTGGTGAATTAATATTTACTGAACATCACTTTTTATAATGCCCTTACTTGCTACAAGAGCCCTATGAGGAAAGGCCCAGAAAAGCTAACTTTAATTAAAACAAGCAAAAATAAGGGTGAAATATGAAAGATAGGGAAGATTAGAAAACAAGTAAGTTTGAAATCTTCATCAAGCTCTTATTTTGCTTTCCCTAAACCCACGTTGTGAATGGGGAGAGAGGTCTATAAACAGGCTTTCCACTTCTCACCACTCTCCCAGGTCCGGCATTCCATGGCTACAATCATCCTCCACGTGTCATGGTCACAACAGCCATCTCCTTTCTCACACTTTCCACAGCCCCTTGTCATACACCTGGTAAGTTCTTGCCTGTCAGGACTTTCCAACCTTGACTCCCACTGCTCCTCTTTAGCACAGCCTGACTGACCAGCTTGGTGACCCCCAATATGCCTTGGTCATTGCCAATTCTCCTGTTCCCAGTCCAAATCCTTTGTCATCCTTCTCCTTCTTTCTGAATTACAGTCTGGCAACTTTGTCATCAGGTCCATGGTTCCTCCTCCTGACAATTGGGGCCTTCTCTCTTTTTTTTACTCAATACAAGGAGCTTCCTGGACTGAGGGTGTCGTACCTGCTCTACCTGGCAGATCGCCCGAGACTCTCCAGCCTTTCCCTGACCAGGGTGGAGCCTGCAGTGCACCCCACTCCCCCGATTTCCTAACTCCCCGGGGCTCCACACCTTTAGACACGTTGTACCCGTATGCAGCATAGGCAGCTGCGGAGGCCGCTGCAGCCCCTGCTTTGGCTCCTGCCATTGCGGCAGCACTGCCTGCGGTGGACTTCCGGCTCCGGCCTTTCCCTGCTCCTTTGGCTGTGCTTCCTGAACCTTTGGGGCGGCCTCGGCTTCGGGCTGAGTGGCCTCGTCCTGCGGCTGGCATTTCCTGAATGGAAATTCCTGTGGGAACAAATGGGCCAAGAGGGAAAAAACTGTTAGCAGACTCTTCCCTGACAGGGAAGGCTGGCTCGCAGGGTGCGTGTTTCAGGACTCCCAGGGAGGTCTAGGTCCCCATTTCATGGCTGGGCCATGGAGTCACACAGAGTTAGTAGGAATTCCATATAGCTAAAACAGCCTGACTCCTCAAGCTGCTTTTAATTCTAAAGAGTGGTTCCATCACTCCTGAATTTCTTCTTTAAACTGGATCATTACTAAATGAACCCCAGGGACTTGCCATCTGCAACTCCCCTGCACACTCCAATGTGCTCCTGCCTTGGAGAGTCACCTTATACTAGAGCTCCTCAAGAAACAGCAGCAACACTGAGCCCCACAGAACGAAGTGAGGAAAAGCCCAGAAAAGCTAACTTTAATTAAAAACTAGCAAAAATAGGGGTGAAGTAGGAAAGATAGGGATGACTAGAAAACAAAGTTTGAAATCTTCATCAAGTTCTTAGTGTGCTTTCCCTAAACCTTCTCCTCCTCCCTTTCACTTGACAGGGCTAAGGAAAGAATGAGCCTACAAATTCTCCTTTTTGCTCCACTCTACTCTTCTTTAAAGAAAGTAGAAAATGCCATCATCCTAGAAGGAATCAGGCCTTCACTCACCACCAAACCAATGCTTTTCTGAGGCACTAGGCCAGGCCCAAGCTGTTTGGGACAGCAGAATCACTTACCGTTCACGGTGTCTGAGACAGAGCCTGTTATGGAAGCAGGAGAGTTGGTGGCTCGAGACTGAGGGGCTGAGGAGGCTGGGTCATCAACAATAACCAGCATGTCACTGCTGCTCTCGTCAGGGGGAATGGAGCCAGTGTGCAGCTCACTGCTGATAGAGATCTAGAGAAGGAAGGTCAAGATCATCACTATCAGTACCTACAGCCCACAGCCCTTGCACTTGGGTGAGGACATGCTTCTCAGATCTTGCCATTATTTCCCTCTCCTGCCTGGCTTCACTCCCCAGACTTAGATCCCCTGCTTTGGCTCCAGAGAAGCTAGCCTGTCTTCATTTTCTTTTCGTCTTAGAGATTCCATGTGCAACCCCCATCTACAAGGCAGGAAGACTCCAGGGAAGCAAAGGCTACAAGGTCAGGACACAGTCCCCACTGCTGCAATGAAGGCCTCTAAAAGGAGCCTCACCTCACTGAACGGGCTGGGCATGGCGGAGTCCACGCTGATGAATGAGTCATCCCCATCGGCAGAGAGGTTGGAGTTATCAGCCGAGGGAACAAACGGGATCACTAGGTTCATACCCTCTTTTCTCCTTTTCCCATCCAATTCATCTTCCTTTTTCTTCTGGGAACATACAAATCAGGAAATATGGAAAAAGCATGAGGACTGGCACCAAGAGAAAAGTGAAGTTGGAGAACAAAGTGATGACAGAACTCTGACTCTTTATAAAAGTATAGGTTTTATTTTTTTCAATTACCATACTTTTAAGGAAGAAAAAATTCATAAGGAAGGCAGAAAGGGATGGCTTAATAAAAGTTTATATATATTCTACCACAATAATACATAGCTGAAAAGTAGGCCAGTCCCACTGAACCAGAGCTGCACCAAGCCTGACAGTCACGGGGCAAGGTGCATGGTCCGCTTCTGTCATGTCCCGGCTGCAGACTTATCAGGGGTTGAACCGATGCAGTCCTACATCAAGAGGGAGGGCCAGTGCCTTTAGTAGGTTTTCTGCACATCTGTTTTTGCTCTGCCTTCTTAAATATGCATAAGGAGAACGAAGGTTCTTATTATACCCAATGAATAATGGGTTGCTTTTGTCATTAGTTCCTCAATTTATATGTAAAGACTTAAGTGTTGAGTGATTGAGCTACACTAAGCAGTTCTAGAACCAAGTTCATTAGGGCATTGTCACAGATTAGAGATCTGAAATAACAGAACATATGCTTGGACACATCTAGGAGTCACATTCACCCACTGCACCTAACTGCATTTGTATCTAATACACCTATATTAGGGTTAATATGGTATGTCTTTGTATAGTTTATATTGTCACTGGATATTTATCTGAAACTTCTATGCTCAGAGCAGGGATAGCATCTGATGCAAACTTGGTAAAGAATATCCAGTATGAGAAAACCACTGTTTCTTCTTTGATATTGTTTCTGAATGTTAAAGTTATTTTAATTCTAAATAGTAGTAAGTAATGGGTAGAGATAGCAGCCCAGGCTAGGAAAAAATCTTTCATTCTTGGGATTTTTCAGCTTTGTAAATTAAGTGAGTACCAGGAGTATCCTTTAGGCTAGAAACAGTTCTGCTCAGCAGAAGGTACAATCAAAGGTATGGATTTTACAATGTGAAGAGCTGGTATATCTATCGGAAGATGATCATATAATACAGACAGGCTCCTAGGCTGTGGACTATCAAGGCCATATGGACAAAGGGACATGAGGACCAATACAAGCTTCGATAAGGGGAAGAAGCTGAGCTGACCTCCACTTAAAGCCGAACCAGTTTTAACATGTGGATGCACAATACGCTTCAGACAAACTGAACAGTCAAAGGAAATGAGGCACGGACAGCTGTGAGACTTGAGGGCCCGCAGCTATGGAGATGCCTGAAGTCCAGGTGGCTATCGTATTCAGACCAGGGGCCCAACCAGGGCTGGTGAAGATGGGAAGGGCAGCACGACCCAAAGGTAAGCCAAATCCATCAGAAAAAAACTAGGAAGCACTTTTTGGAAGGTTGTAAAACGGTTCCACACCAATAGTCCTAGGGCATAGTCCAATCTGGGAACCTAGTCAGAACTAATGGGCTTACTCCTGAAACAAGAATAAGTCCCGAAAGCTGCACTTCCAACTTAGATGTCAATAAAGACTGGAGTAAGGATTAACTGATATAATACTCTGGTAGAAGCAGCCAGATAGGGAGAAAGGTAGGGGAACTACATCCCACTTTGCAGTTAGCCAAGTGGGCTCAAGCAGGAAATGTCAGAAGGGAGACAAAAAACAGCTCAAATCTTTGGCATGAATTAGAGAAAAAGAGATGAACAAGCTCGTCAGCAACTTATTTTTCCAATGGGAGACGACACTGAATGGCACACTACCAGACCTACGCTACAACGATTGGACCTAATGACCTCTGAGGCCCTTTCTAAGACTCTATGGAATCTGACAATGTAACATCCATCTTACCCATATTTATTTAGCCTTACGCTTTGTAATAGTCCATCAAATGGTTTCCATAATTACCCGTAACCCCTATGACCACAGACATGGTGGGTCTGTGTGAGGCGTACAGGTCTACCAAGGCTGCACTTCTCCTGATCAAACGTCAGTCAGCAAAGAACTGCTACTAATCACAAACATCTGGAGCTGGATAACAACCAGGAACCAAGAAGATAAGTCATGTACCCCAAAGCCTCGTCTGTAAGCATCCACCCCCACCAGTCCCTGTCGCCACCCCAGGCCTGAAGCTGATACCTTCTCTGCATATTTTTCCCGCTTGCGCTTGCGTTCTTTAACTCGGTTGGTTTCCTCCTGCTGCCGTTTCTCTTCTTGCCGCAGTCTCACTACGAAGAAAAGCAAAAAGAGAGCTGATGAAGTCTCTGTGGCAATCATAATCTTCATCCTCTGAAATGAAGGTGGCCATATCCTTGATATTTATGTTCCAAGGTATGACTTCTATCTGTCTAAGACAGATAATTGGTGGTTTTCTAACTCAAGAAGGAACAGAGTTTTTGGATTCTTAACAGTTTCTGGGTTCAAACCATGATCCAGTTTAATTATCACGTGACTTTGCCTTTATTCTTTTTCCTTTTCTTTTCAGGCTTTTTAATCTCTGTGAAGGACAGATTGGGTATGGCTGTAGAGTCCCAAAAGGTTTTTAGAAGGTGGTGGCAAATGTGAGCACCACAGAAAGGAGCTTCCCCATATTTTCTGATGTGATGCTGTGGAAGTCATCAGAGGCTCACAGGGCAAGTCTGAAACCCACTGTTATCAAAACCCAGAAATACACGGGAGAAAGGTTTGTATGTCACACCAGTGTGCTACTCCAGCTTCTCCATTAAAACACTTTCCTGGGCAGAATAGAGTAAATTTGTTACTGCTGAAGAGTCTAGGGATAATAGCCTTCCTGGTACCAGTTTATTAAGTCATATTAATTAAAAAATATATGTGGGGGGGAGGAGGGGCAAAATAGGTGAAAGGGATCAAGAGGTACAAACTTCCAGTCATAAAATAAATTAAGTCTCAAGAATGTAATGTTCAGGATAGGGAATACAGTCAATAATATTTTAATAACTTTGTATGATGACAGATGGTAAGACATATTGTGATCATTTTGTAATGTATAAAAATATTGAATCACTGTGGTACACCTGAAACTAATATAATATTGTATGCGAATTATACTTCAATCAAAACAAACAAAACAAAATGTGAATTCTGCCTTCTACTCCATAACACATCCTTGTTTGGATTTTAATAGAAAATATTAATATAAAAAATATTTATCCTCAAATACAGTTTTTGGCATTGCCTACTCTCGGCACACAGCCAAGGAAGGACCCCTTCCATTTTCAGATGTGTATGGCTAGAAAAACACCTTTTGTAGGGAGGAGAGAGCATTAAGAAGTAGTTTAGAGTACGTACGTTTCTTCTCCAACTCTTCATCATCTAGAAGAAGACTAACCACCTCTTTGGGTTTCAAGGTATCTGGTTTGAAGTTCCCACCAGAAATCACCATCCGTTGAATCTACACCAAAGCAGATCAAAATATCACCTCTAGGCACCCATTTGCTTATGGCAACCATCCAGAAAGAAAGAAACACCTTTCTCAATCTGCTCCTCCACTAAGGGCCCTGGAATGCCTATTTTTTTCTCATTCATCTGATTGGCTCACCCAGATTATTTGTCCAACAGAAAGGACAATGAGAATGTCTTTACTTGGGACTGCTAATTGACAGCTAGAGGACCCAATAATACTGATTCGAGTTGGAAGACAAACAAAAATAATAATTTCTTTGGAAACTAGTAAATTTGGCATACAAAAAGAGGTTGATCAAATTGAGAGTGTTAGGGTGAGAGCTAAAATGTCATTTCTTCTTCCTCTCAATGTGAAAGTATGTCGAACATAAGGGCCATGACTGCTGTCGGTCTCCATGTGAACAGCTGAATCTAGGTTGTAGCCATTGTTTTGGTAGAAAAGGAGTGAGGAATGGCCTGGGCAGCTGAGACTGCTATTGTACAGGAGCTGATGTTATTTCATATGCAGAAGAAATAGTCCTTTCATGACCAATGAAATGTGAGAGAGCGTCTTAGTCCAGTCAATGTGGTTGGACTTTCTGTTTTCTCTACCAGTACTTCCTTTGCCTTGTGCTTACCTCACTCTTCTCCTTGGCTCGCTGCAGAATGCGTTCTTCAATGGTGCCTTTACAGATGAGCCGGTACACAGTAACCTGCTTTGTCTGCCCCAAACGGTGGGCCCTGTCCATGGCCTGCTGGTCCACAGTGGGGTTCCAGTCACTATCATAGAAAATCACCTGCACAGGCAGGACAAGAATACAGCAAAGACTGAGGCACCCTCAGAGCAAAACCAGGAATTCTGAGAGCAACTCAGGCACTCATCTGTTTGCATTAGGTTGATGCCAGATTTCTTTCTATGATATTAAGATTAGCAGATAATCCACTCATAAAATCAAGCCATTCCTTCACTTGCCCTGGGCAAAAGAGACATACTCAGGACTTTTTTCAGGGTTTTCATTTAAAAAGAGGGAACAGCAATAATATTAATAGTTAACACTTAGTACTTATTTGCCAGTCATTCTTTTAGATGCTTTATGTATGTTAACTCATTTATATTCCACAATCACCATGATTTAGGTACTATTAAAACCCCCACTTTATAGATGAGGAAACTGAGGCACAAAGGAATTAGAGAATGTACCCAAGATCACACAGCCTACGCAGGTGGTGGGCCTGGGATGTGAAAGCCTTCTCTTTAACACTGGGATGACCTTGGGAAGAGATAGGCATAGCTTTCCTGGCATTCTCAGGCTCTCAGCAGCAGGGTCATTTTCTGTCCCGCAAATTCCCGGGAAGAAATGTTTAAAGGGCTCCTTGGAAGTGAATTCTAGTTTTCCAAATAACAAACACAAACACCACAAAATGTACTCCTCCTTCCCTCACCCCACAGTGATCCTAAAACCAATGGACTCCTGGATTCTCAGTCCTTGAGGCAACTAACACAGTGGACCTCCTTAAAGAAACCCACTTCAAAACGACCCTGAT
Organism: Equus quagga; assembly: GCF_021613505.1. Lineage (NCBI taxonomy): Eukaryota > Metazoa > Chordata > Mammalia > Perissodactyla > Equidae > Equus > Equus quagga. The sequence goes on from NC_060268.1 coordinate 38,366,662, forward strand.
CTCTTATGTGTCCTCTCCTCCATATACAATCAAGTCACCAGATCCAGCCAGTCCCTCTTTAGAAATGAATCCATCCTTTCGACAGTCCCACTGTCCCTATCCTGGACCAGGCCCTCACCACCTACATCTGGCTCACTAACGCTGTTTGATCAGTGGGCTCCCTACATCTCAGTCTCTTTCTTCTTCAGTCTACTTTGGGTACCACTGTAGACCACTCCCTCCGTCTCTGCTGGTTATGCTCTAACACACAGTCCGAACTCCCCTTAATAATCAGGCCTTGCTATACTGAGCCAACTTCGTTCTATTCTTTCCTAACATAAACTGGCCCTTCTCTCTTATTAGACAGGTCTCATCAGTGTTCCTCACTTATATTACATTTGTCTGCAGCACTTTCTGCTCAAGCTGCTCCTCTAGCCTAGAATCCCTCGCCTCTTTGCTATTAGTCCTTTAAGGTTCGGTTCAAGCTTCACCACTTTCAGGAAGGCCTTCCTGATTTCTCTTACCTATAACAATGTCTCCTTTTCCTATTCCTCATGAATTCTTATTAGAAATAATAACGGACAGAATCTGCTGAGTCCTTACTATGTGTCTGGCATTAGTGTGCACATATATCTCACTGAATTTTCACAAAAACCTGTGTATTTCCTTCAACTTATAAATTAGAAAGAAGCATGCCTGAGCTCACAGTCCTAACAGTCTCCCTCCAACACCTGCACTATTAACACCACTTTGCATTGCCTACTTCGGTCCAAGTTCCCACTTAATCACTGACTATTTTCTATGGGTGTCCAATTTAAAAATCTCCCCATCTAGTCTTATTTACCAGACACCATCCGTCAGTGTGAAGCAGAATTCCACAAACACTAGTCGATTGATACTAGAATCTCTAAGGGGATTTGAGCAAAACTAGACAGAGCCTAAAAATGTAAACTAAAGAGTGATTCCAACTCTCTTGAAACTGCTTCTCTATGATGCTTTTTCCATTGGCTAACACTATTCCTAAATAATTTATTTGTTTTCTCATTTAAAAATGGAGGCAATTCTTCTGCCATTCTTTGAAGAGCTCAGATTTTGGGTGAAGACAGACAAAAAGCATCAGCATTTTCAATGCTCTTTCCTCTACTAGTAAGAATCTCTACTGGCTCTTTCTTATGGTGCTCCTTTCGTCTTGCTTTTATATGAGGTATAATCCTTAAACTTTTAGTGTTTAGAATCCTTGGGGAGAAAATTACAAACTGCCTGCCAAAGAAAAAAAAATCACCGTGAAAGCTTATTGTTAATCCACAGTGTCCACAGACCTAGGATCTAGAAGTACACAATGTTTGTCACTTGTAGAGGGGCATAGTAAATCTGACTACAGGACATTCTGGAGCTTATCAGGATATGCACAATTCTAGAAAATCCAGTTTAAACTTCCAAGGAGAACAAAGGAAGAGAAGACACAGTTAATGAAAAGGAGACCTACATTACTTGCCTAACATACCTAAAATGACTACATATGTGGAAAATGAGGGCTGATGTCACATGCAAAGATAGTGCCTTTAGTTGTCCAAGCCTGAGGCACTGGTTCAGCATGAATTCATAATGGGGAGTTTTAGATTATGAATCATTTCATAGGTGCTTCCTTAACATTTACATTTTTTCCTAGAAGTCTCAGTAGCAATCAAACCTGATTCAACTTGGGTTCTTACTCATAAACAGTAAGAACATTAAAGCCTGAGGAGGTAAGTTTGCAATGTAACTTAAAAAAATCCCCAAATTAAGTGGCTATTTATTATTTAAATGGATTAAAAGAGGTGGGGAATTTGGAAGAAAGAGAAAAATAAAGATTCTATTTAGAAAAATACTTACACCCAGGGAAAAAGAATATGAAATATGTGTAAGCTAGTAAGTTAAAACAAGAACAAGGGTGAGAAAACTAAAACCAAGCCAGACATATGATTATTATCCAATCTGACCATAAAATGAACACTGAATCAACCATGACAGGAACTCGAAGTGGGGTAGGTGTTGGGGGAGACAATTGTGCCCACCACAGTGGGACAGAGATGACACCCGTACTTGGTAATCAAGTTTATGGAGCTCAGTGAGACAGCCTAGAGAAAAACAAGCAACAATTAAAGGACTAGAAGAACTGACTTCACTAGGAAAGATTAAAGCAAGTCAATACACAAAGCGTGGCCCAGCAATGACTAAGGGGAAACATATTAATAGTCAGCACCTTCATGAAATTGTAAACACTAAGTTGGGCAGGCATGGCAGAGAGGAGGTAAGAGTCGAGACAGGGCAGAAACGCCTGGCTATACAGGTCAATGAGAGGGAGTTTCAGGGGATGAAGGAGTGAAATGGAAAACAGGAAAATTTCTAGGAGAACAACTGGAAAAAGCTGGACCAACACTTGGAGGGTGGAACTCCTTTTCCCTCAAGAGAATGGGTGGAAGTTCAGTCCCATGGGAGGGCTGAAAGCTGTCCCATTTTGTCTCATGGGACACAGGATTTTTCTCACATTGCTACGAAGGGACAAAAGCGCCTCATTCTCTCCATACATGTAAGCATATAAAACAGGTCTGACATAGAAACAAAACAAACAGTGCAGTTTATAACCACTCCTCACTAAACAGTCAAATGCAAAGAGATCCCTACTTCAGGAAGAATATACAAAGAACAACACAGACAGTAAGGGGCAGCTGCCATTAATCACATGCCGAAATCATGTTTGCAACTAACAGAGTGGGCCAGACAGAGACCCACTGTTTACAAATACACATGTATACATGCATTCTCAATCTCAAGACATTAAGTTTTTCCTAACATTTTAGGCTGACTAACTTCTTCCTTGTCCATAAATGGTTCTGGGGATCTTTCAAAGCTAAATAAATCTCAGGACAAAGGGAAAATGCCAGGCAAGCAGTGAAGCCTATTGTTTGTCTAATAATACACATACACAGAGTATAACTTGACTTCACACAAAGCATAAACTAGGAATTCATTTCAATCTTGTCTCATTTTTCTTAGGAGTATTCCAGGAGGTTCTAATTTACAAGTGAGTCCCTGAGCCCTCCCTCAAAATTAAATGTAAATTATTTTGGAATTGGGAACTCAGAATATTCAGAGCTTCTCTCTAGCCCCTAGGAGGAAAAGGGAATTTCTACCTCTGCTCCTTTTGCTATGGGCTTAGGGCCTGCTTTAGTTCTTTGTGGCTGGCAGGAGCTCCTTACCCTCACAAGGCAAACTACGTGAACACTGGGAGCGTGATGCAGATCGCCCCCCTCAAATCTGCTTATTTTTTTGACCATTCAAATGAATGACTAAGGGAACAATTTCTTAAAAAACCATAGACCAAACCTCAATAGCCAGGCTGACAAGAAGGGAAATACATTTTAATCAAATGAATTTAGGCTAGATCTCCCCAGGTGACCTCATCTGGCCTCATAGCCTTAAACATCATCTATGACTTGATAATTCCAAAGTACATCTATAGCCCCAATCTTTCTCCTGAACTCCAGACTCTGCTGCCTGAGTGACAATGACACTTATGTGTGCTAAGCATCTTGAATTTAACATACCCCAAACCAAACTCTTGATTTCCCCTCTCAAACCCGCTCCTCCCCCCATCCTCCCCTTAATCAGTAATTGGTATCTCCATCATTCCAATTGCTCAGGCCAAATACCGTGGAGTTCTCTTTGACGCCTCCTGCATGTCCCACATCCAATCTACCAGCAAACCAGCTGCGCCTTCAAAATATATGCAGGTTGCAATTATTTCTCACCACCTCCACTGCTTCAATCCTTGTCTACCATCATCTTGTGTCTAACTCCTAACTGAACTTCTTGCTTCTACCTTTCTCCCTACAGTTCTCCCCACCCCAACCCTCCGAAGCCAGAGGGACACATTTAAAACCCAAGCCAAATCACGACACTCCTCTGTTCAAATTCTTCCAGTGGTCTTCCAAATCAAAATCCTTACCATGGCCTACCAAGCACTATGTGATCTGCTTCTCCAACACTCACCTCACACCGCTCTCCCTCTCATTCATTTAGTTCCACCTACAAAGGGCTGCTTACTGTTGCTTGATTGTGCCAAGCACGTTCTCACCTCAGGGTTTTGCACTTATCTCCTCTGCCTGGAACGCTCTTCTTTCTGCCAGATATTTGCTTGGCTTGCTTCCTCACTTTCTTCAGGTCTTGGCTCAAATGTTACCTTATCAGAGAAGCCCTACCAGCCCAGACAAAACAGCAGCTCCTGATCATGAATAGGGTTTTGAAGAACAAACAGCAATTTACAAGGTGGAAGGAGGTGCCCAGGAGGATGATCTATGCTGAGGGAACAGTTTATGCAACAGTGTGATATAATATAGTGCGTTCAGGAAACTATAAGTCAACTGTTATTTCTGAAACATAAATTTTGGAAGGGGAAGTAGCCTGACAATTAGGGCGGAAAGGGAGATAAAGGCTACAAAATGAAGGGCATTTAATGCCATGTAAAGGAGCTTATACTTTATCTCGTAGACGATGGAGACAACCTAAAGAGTTTTAAGCAAGAGTGGCATGGTTAATAAAGAAGGGTATAAATAAACTAATAGAGCAGGTATGGTGCTGGGGGCTGAGACTGGAGTCCAAAAGATCAGTTAAGAGAAAGTGATGAAGTTTATATTCATGTTGAGACTATGACTCAGTTGGGACTGTATGGAATGCTTACAAACTAGAGAGAGCAGAGAACCAAGGAACAAAAAGAAAGCCAAGTTTCTGCTATCTGATATGGCACCAAGTGAGCCACCACATCAGAGAACGCAGAACAACATCACCTACCACCAATGACGGACTTCCTTTAAGGTGACTGAGGCTGATGATGTGCACATTAGATACAGTATCTACCCAGCTACGCCTCCAGTGGTCCTTAGGCCCTGGAGCCCTGTCCCAACCTGGTTAACTGGCTGAAGAGATTTAGATGCCAAGGAAGGTTCAGTTGAGTTCTCTGGTTCATATTCTACTTAGTGATATTATAGAATCTGTTTTTCATTCTTGAAGGCAGGCAGGTCTGTGGTGTAGTAGTTAGTAAGGAGAAAGAGTGGACATAGCCTAGGAGTGGGGACTGGAAAACATGGGATCCAGTTCCAGCTCTGCTGCTGCGAGTCTATTCAAGCCTCTTCACCCTTGTACTTCATTTCTCCATGAGCCTCCAGAGTTCGCATCCTCCTCATATTTGTGAGAATTCTGATGCTCTGTATTTTACAGAGAGGCACCACAACAGCCATAAAAATTATGTTTTTAGAGTCATGCCTTCTACAGAACAATTTCCCATTTATGCAGTTTTATGTCTCATGTTTAAGGTTACTGAAAATGTTATTAAATATATTTGAATACTGGGAGTAATTCTAAGATTCAAAAGGAATGCTCTTTTCCTGTGCTTTTCACATGCTGAAATATTCTTCCAAGATTGCATACGAAAGGATAGGTAATTTGATGGAATGTCTTTTAATTTAATTTTTTAAATTACCAATTTCATTGCTCTCCAACCACCATTTGAAGTCTGGGATACAAAAATATGAGTTTTTCCTAAAATGGAATAATGTATAAGAGTAATAAAACAATCCTTTCTGATGTGTTCAGTTATAGCTCCTAAAACAAATCTGGTTGGATTGACTGATTTTTTTTCTTCAGTGTGTTTATTCAGACGTACTCCAAGTGTTTAGAACTGTATCACGCACACAGTAGGCACTCACTAAATATTTATTGAATGAACATGTAAGAAAGTTACTCCAAGAGAATGGAGAGAAAAGTCTAAAAGGAAAGCTAACAAATGTTCCAGTTCCAGGCAAAGTGTATCTACTGTCTTGTAACATAACAAGAAGAGGCAAAGAAATAAAAGTTTGTGACACAAAGCAAAGGGTAACGCCAATTGAACAACATTTTTAGAGTAGAAAACCTGCATATCTGGTATCATATTGTGCTCTCATTACTTACTGTATCTGCAGCAGTGAGATTGATACCCAGCCCTCCAGCTCGTGTGCTTAGTAGGAACACAAAGATGTCATTCCTGCAGAAAAGGGAGGGATATGTTAAGAGGAAAAACTGAAAAAGAAAAATAGCATATGGCAAAAGAGAGGGAACTCTGAATATAGAATAGCGTCTAGGGCTAGAAAGGGTTTTGGTGGTTAGCCAGGCCTGACCCACGTTTTTTCGACACACTGTACAAAGGTGCTCTGTTGCTAAAATCAAACCATGGCAGTCACCTTCCAATTTGCACATATACTTTTCCTGCCCACTAATACTGACTGGGAGGCAGTATACTTATAAACATGTAGCAAATATAATAGAAAAATATGCTATCGTGGAAGTAGAGACCTCTCTATGTAACAGTCATATTTTTAACAAGTTCCTAGTTCATACAGAGGGACAAATAAATCAGTATTTCCTGTTGTTTCCCCCAAGAACCATGACTTGCAATAATTTTGGAACTGATTATAATTCCAAAGCATTCATTTTTCCAAATGAAGAAAGTCAGTCCCAGAAAAATGACCTGAGGTCAGGACTAAGACCCAGGTCATGACTTCTATGTATTAAATTGAATTTAGGATCAAACTCATGAAGATAGGCTGGAATTAAAGTACTTTTTGATGAATGCCAACACAACCCTTACACAGAAATGACCAGATATAGTTTTCCCAGTTTCCCTTTACATCCTATGTCCTTTTAAAGAAACTAAAATTATGAATAAACCAGTATGTGCCACTGTCACTCATTCAGGCAACAAATATTTACTGAGTATCTTCTAGGAACAGGCCCATGCCAGATCACAAAGAGTAGGCTCTGAGTGTAAGATTTATCTATCTATGTACACACATACAATTAGGGCTCAATTTGAACTCAGTTCTTGCAGATAACATAAATGTATTTTAAGATTATCTTGTCATCTTCATGCTCCTGCCACCAGAAGTTATTTTCCAGAACATTTCTAAGGGGAAGAAACTGCATTATACTGGCAAGCAAACTTCAGTCCTCTAAATCAAGCAGCTAAACCCTCTTCTTTATGACTATAATGAGAAATACAACTGGAAATTCATTTAGATCAGTGTTATTCAAATTGCAGGTCACAACTATCAATGGTTATGAAATCAGTTTGGTGGATCTGGACCGTATTAAAGAAACAGACTAAAGGAAACAGAACAGATTAGAAAATATTATATACATCACAGGTCATAAGGAAAGTGCCGTTTTGTTAAGTTTCAGATATGGTAAATAGGTAATAAATCCCAATGTAAAATGAATTTTGTTCTGCGGTTTTCAGTTAAAAAAAAAGGAAACACACTGACATCAGGATGCTCTCATTCCTTGATTCTGTTCTTCCTTGGTAAAGTCACTTGACTGCTAAAGGTCTGTTTCCTGGACTATAAAATGAGGATGTTCTGAATATAGCTGAAGTGACTAATTAATGACATATCAACAACAAACATGAGTATCAGTGAAGGAACTATTTTGAAATAAGCATCCTCATTAATCACTATGCTGGGCAGGTCCTAGTAGAAAACTGTCCATTACTTGCATTCAGTTAAACACAACTTTCCTAGAGGCAGGCATGGATCACAGAGCATGTCTGGAGGCCTCTTGTAGGGCATGATTTCAAAAGCTCTGTACTCTCACAAAAGTTCTATTGGTTATCCTTGATTTTATCATGAAGTTTAATATTTCATAATTTTCTTTATTTAATATATAAGACGTCATCTTTTATGGTTAAATCATACAGAGCAAACCACAAAGTTAAAAGGCACCTGCCAGCTTACAAACACGTTTTCCTATAGATATGGGACGATGTAAATGGAAGCTTGATACCTCGCAGCCCATAGGAGAGTATTTAACCACAATAAGGCTTCAAATAAAAAGTGACTGAACTTTCCAGGGCTGCACCAATCCTGTAGAATAATCCTTCCCACTCTGGTCCTGAGAAGACTGCTCAAAGCTCTCTCCTGCTTTGGTGGGTACAGAGGGGTCAGAGGCTTCTCTCCAACACCTGTGTGAGAGCTCATGGAGTCAGCCAATGGTTAGGACTTTTTTTGTAGTTCCTAAAGAAGTCCAGAGCCTGAGGATGGAGTAGCGGCAGGCGAGTGGGGATGGGACAGGGAGGGAGGTAGAAGGTAGCTTGGGAACTACAATAAAAGAAAGGGTAGAGGTAGAAAGATGGGCTATTTCCACAGTCTGGACAGCCAGAGAGATAAGTCCCCAGATGTGGTAACCATTTACAAACAAGGACTATACACAGAAAAAATACTAGTGAAAGTAATCCTGGTAAAAATAAATTGATGGCAAAACTTAGAAATATGATGGTGGAAAACACTTTTTTTGGATATTAACTATGTATCGAGAAGATGTCTTTTAATGATGAGGTAGATTGTAAGTAGCAAGGTTTGCGTGCATTCAGTAACATATTCATAATTCATAACATAATTCATATTGTAACAGAATAAGGATTACAGAAACCTTGGGCTGTTAAAAATCAAAGAAATTAGCTTCCACCCTGGATCACACTGTTGGATTATTTATAAGCAAAAATATTTGAATCAAACTGCTGAGAAGTTCCTTTCTACTGAACAAATCTAGTATTATAACATGAATTAATATCTTGGCAACCCCGACTAAAGAAAGGAAAGAAAACAATCCTGGAAGGCAACATGAGGGTTTGGGTGCCCTCTAGGGGGCTGAAAAGGAACCTCAACTCAGGGTCTCCGTTGGAAGACACCTTAGAGACCAGGCTTCTGGGTGGTCTATGAAGGAGACTATGAAATCATGTAGCAAAGACAAGTCTAGGTCTCACCCTTACTTTTCTTTAGTTAATGACCCACTGAGGCCACTTTGCACCACAATACCCAAATTGTGCTGGGCATGTAGCTGACTGCAGTAAAAACTAGATGAATGACTGAAAAAGAGCCAGAATGAAAGAGGGCACTGGAACTCTGTAACACTCTCAACTACAAAGAAAAATCCATGCTACACTCACATTTTCTCATGTTTTCTGAAGGGTCACCCTGAGTGGTGCGATAATTGGGGGGATCCATCTGGCAAATGTCATTGGGTAGGAGGAAGGGAAGCAAAGACCAAGGCACGTCAGAGCAAAGACCTTGTGAATGGCTTCTAGGATCATGCACTGGTCACATGTTGTGAATGTTGCCCAGTCAGGACATCCTGGTCAAACAGTCTTTAGTCTCAGTCAGACTCTTTCCTGGAAGGATCCCTCATAAATAAATGTAAGGGAATGTAAATGGCTTTTTATAGGAGTTCTTGTTTACTCTGGCTGACCTTTGAGCCACAGCGCTGTCCAGTTGAAACTACAATTTTTTCTTTTGATGTCTTTTCATTAATAATAATGAAAATATTTGGCAAGGTGTGCTTTTCTGTTTTGAAAAACACCTGTCTTTTTCTCTATATTGGGTTACTGCCAGCCAATCAAATTTATAAGTGGAGAACTTTTTCCCCATTTGGAGGGGTCTGCCTGATAAGCTTCTGGTCAGCATAGGCACAGCTCAGATTCCATATACAAGAAGTAGGAGATTATTTCCTAGCCATTAATCCCAACTCCAATCATCTAGCTCTTAACGTAGGCAGGGAAGGAGACTTTGCTCTGTTTTTTCATTTTGCCAAATATTAGATGCAGGGTGTTAAAATGATAGTTACTCAAATGTTCAATCTAAATAAAACTCACTGCTCCCTAAGTAATTCTCAGTTGTAAAGTTTGGAAGCTCAAGTAAGTTTCCCAGGAAATCTGCAAAATAAGACATTTACTAAGTAGATGTAGTACAATTTAATGGTGAAAATACCCTTCTTTTAGAGCTAAGCTTTTAAAAACTACTGTGTGCTACTGGGATTGTCCAAATAACTGCTTGACAAATTAAATAAGGGATTTTAGAAGTAATAAATCAAATACATCTACTGATTTTTTCCATTAAAAGGTCACTGGAAAATGTACTAAGTCCTGGATCTCATAGTCCAGTTTTCTGGGAATTGGGTCAGCTAGAACAGCTGTAGCTCTACAACTCAGAAGCCCAAACCATTAGAAGTCAACATACCATAGCTCTAGTTGGAATCTATATCAGCAGAACTTTCTACAAAGTAATCTGACAATATGCACAGTCTTATATGTTCATATCCCTTCACTCAGTAATTTCCCATGTTTGAATCTATATTAAGAAAATATCTAAAATAGTGACAAAGCTTTATAAAAAAGATATTCACTCAACATTTTAACAATGGAAGAGTAGTATATATACTCAGTGTAATGGAAAGTTGGTCACTAAAAATAACGATTACAAAGACTTTTTTAATGATGTGTGAAAATGTTTATGATATAATATTAAGCGAAAGAAATCAGGACACACAATCCTATCTACAATATGTTATCAACGTGTAAATATAACCCCCCACACATACCAAAGACTAGAGGGATATACCAAAACGTTAACAGTGATGGGACTGTGAGTAATTTTTATTTTCTTCATTAAATATTTCTCAAATATTCTTCAATAGGCATTTTATTGTAATATATAATGACCCCAATTGTTACTGGAAAAAAACAGCTTTGTTGTTAACGAAAGATCTTCAAAAGTACCCTAGCAAACATACTAGTGGAAAATAAACACAAACAGTAGTAGGTGAAACATCTACTACTTAATGGCTTTTCTTGTAACACAGAACTCATGCCACTCCTACTAATGTGCCCCCAACACAGAGATGCTGGCATCCCTGGAGAAAATACAGGCACCCTGGGAAAATACACAGTCTGTAGATCTTGTATGTAAGATTCCTGTCAGTTGGAACTCTGAGGTTGGAGTAGGTGTGGACATAGTAAAACACATTTCATTTGATTTCAGAATTAAGAAAAGATGAAGATCAGCTGGTAAACTTTCTTGGGGGGGCGGGGTGCGCACAGCTATATGGTAGGGCTAGGAGGCACTACTTAGCTTGTACATGTCTCAAATAACCAATTTAAGAATCTGCCCATAGCTTCTGAGAGCTGAGAAGCTAGGTGAGGTCACCGACACCGTTGTTCCAAGGGAACAAGCTGAAACAGGTACAAAGCAGATCCTCCCCTCCACTGTTGTTCAAACAGCCACCTGAATTCAGATGTACAGTTTCAACTTAGAGGAGTTATTGGCCTGAGTATGCACTGTAAATGAAAACATCAGGATGTAGCTCCTTACCTGTGCTCCATTGTAAAGGACCGTGCAATACCAAAAATTCTCAGAGGGCACTCTACTTTGAACTATGGATTTGTTTTATGCTAAATTGTTTTACATCTGAAGTAAATCATGCTTTAAAACGGAAATGAAAGAAATTAAAAATTGTAACCTAAATACAAATGGCTTTGTGCTTCATTTTCCTTCCCAAGAATTCAAAAGTTAAATATTAACAGACTACACAATTAAAGGCCAAAAATTCAGAACTGTTCTGATTTACAGAACATTAAGATCTATTCTATTCCTTAGTTCTCCAGGTCTAAGGAAGAAAACTAAGGGTGGAGTTCAGCAGACCAGTCACTAGCAGAGCTTGGCTTTCTCCTTGGAGAGAGCAGTAACCAGACTCTGCTTATTACAATGAGAACCTGCACTTAGGATAATTATGGCTCTGTAAGCCATCAGCAACCAGCAGGCAGTATTTGAAATTTCATAGGCTCATTATCAGGTGGGAGAAGGACTGTAACTGAGAGCTGCCAGCTGAATAGATTGCACACTATTGCAATTTGTCATTCTGTACTGTACTACTACAATGCTAGAGGGAAAGCAGGAAAAAGGAAGGTATTTTTCTTTAAACTTAATAGGAAATGAAACAGGTAAGCAAAAATAAACTAAAAATCAACTGTAAGTCAACACCCAGAGACAGCCACTGTCAACATTTAGGAATACAGCCTTGTGGACTCTTTTTCTACATGCATATTATATATATAAGGAGGATCTTGGCTCATACTCAGACATCATTTCTTTTATAGCCCAAAGAAATAGGCACTGATTTGGTGAGAAAATACATTTCAAACACAGGTATTACCAAGCATTCATTTTCTCTCTCTCTCTCAGACGCACAAATTTGAACCACTATAAGCGGATTTAGCTACCTCTTAAAAGGGTGGGAACTATATCATGATCACCTAACAATCTGAGATGTGTTGGCATTTCTTTTAAACTCACCATCTCAAGTACTAGAGGAAAAACAAACGAGAATTTTTGTAACTCCTATTAACATTACCTGTTCTGAAAATCAGCAACCATGTCCCGCCTCTCTGAGATCTTGGATGAGCCATCAAGCCTCATGTAGGTATGCTTCCTATAAACCATATATTCCTGCCAACCAGAGTAAAAAGATGTGATAAGTCTGATGCAAATTAATTACTGTATTCTAATTCCCACAAGCATCTACCTACCTTCTTTCTACCTCATCCATACTGGGAACAAGTCATTATATCCAGAATGAGAGAAAGTAATCTCAAAAGGACAGGAATTTAATTGGTAAATGAATTTACTGCCAGTGTGTGACAATCAAGGGTAACTAGAAGATTACAACCACTCTCAATTTCAACTTGGAAACTAATCTTATTCCTGTAGATTTCATGAAAACAAACAAAACAAAATGAAATTTTCAGTCATCAAAATGGCTTTTCAGTCACCAACCAGATGTTTCTCACAGCTATGGAATATCCAGTTTTCTTTTAGTAACACTCGTCCTAATGTGTTTCTCCCCAGCAAATTCTTGCTGATCAAAATCCTTGAATTTACAGCCTAAGCTTCCTTCTTCTCATAGAGCATGCATCACTGTTAAGGGAACAGAAGACAAGGTAACTTTCCATGTCAGAGGATGTTCTTGTCATCATCATCATCTGTGAGCCATCATCTGTGAGTGGAATTACAACTTTTAACAACGGAGAAGAGACTTCAAGAGATGCAATGGAGAGGATGGATCTCCATTCTTAGATGCTGCCAATTCCTCTTACAGATAATATCCAAATGAGCACTGATTTCCTTTCTTTATCCAGATTATATGGACAATACTTTGAACAGTCCATTTGTAGAGGAATTATTATCAAACGCTTCACACAGCTGCCTATTTATAAGAAATCACCATGAACAGTTACTTTGGCTCTAAAATAACTTTTCACTATTGAAAAAGACTAATCATTTCTACATTTGGGAGATTGTGTTAATTAATTTTCTGTGGTCAAATGTTCTTTTATTGCAATACTCTCCCATGTAGCTCTTATACTTGGCTGGGTATTTTAGCAGACAACGTTGCTACTTTGGTATGGTTGGTGCAGTGTATGTAGCAGCCTGCTCTTAGAGCAAGTGAGTGCCAAAAACCCTTTAAATGGCTTGGCAGAAGTCTCTGACTATGATACCTGTTATGTGAAGCTGGTTGACAAAATAGACAAGCTCATCAAAGCACACATCTTCATGGTGTTTCATATATATATATTTCACTATTTCTTTCAGTCTCCAGGTGCTTATTAAAGGGCTTTGATAATCAAAGAGGGGCAGAAAAATATTCAGTCAAAGCAAGTTTCAAGTTTCCTTTTAGGAGTACAGCCCTATAATGGGACTGGGTTAATGGCAGAGAAGTAGGAGTGTTTTGGATAAGGAGGAATTCAGGGAAGAAGATGAAAAATGACAGCATGATGATGGTCTTTAGAGGCTCACTGTACTTTGGCAGCTAATCCAGTCAGGGAATATTGCCATCCAGAAAAGCCAAATAACGAGATTATACAGAGAGACACCCCACAGCTTTGGACTTTAACTAAATCGTGAGTTTCTTGGACAGGCACTCTTTTGCCTTTTAAGCCAGAACTTCTAATCCCAGCGAGAACAGTAATGAAGGAATCTTCTTGTAGATCTTGCTGTTTACATGATTTATATATCAAGGTCAGCATAACACCAGAGATATTAATGCCAGACCACAATCAAACCAACGCTGATTACAGAGAGCCTGTTACTGAGGCAACAGAAGTGAACCTTTTCAGTTTACTGCTTTAAGCCTTTGCTCTCTCACTCAGGGGAGTAGTGGGATTTCAGAAGGCTTAGATGAGTTTAGATCCTATTTTAGTAAGTAGCTTCAAAACAAGTTCATGGATGTGGAAAATACAGTTAAAAACAGAATAGAGGAATGTCTACATTCTCACATCACAGAAAAACATCCAAAAGATAAAAACTGAGCTAAAAAGGCAATTCAGTATTTCTTTCATTCACAAATTCTGGCTACACCAAAGCTATTCTAGATGTTTCTAAAATTCTAGGCTGTTTAGAAGATACTTAATTTAATCCAATGTTCATCCAGAAAGAAATACCTAATTTCTTCCAATCATTAATTTCAAGAACTGTGACCACTTCCATTCTTAGTTCAGTTTTCCTATGATTCTAAAAACATCTAATGATTTAGTACAAAATTCATTTCTATCTTGTTAAAATAAAAACACAAATTCTAAGAACAAATGATTTGATAGTACTCATAGAATTTCTGAAAATTTATTTAAAAAATCTATCTCCATCGTATTTGAAAACACACCGTACCAAATGAAAACACACCATACCAAATGATTTGGGACGCAGCGAAGGCAGTCCTAAGAGGGAAATTCATTGCCATACAGGCTCACCTCAATAAGCAAGAAAAATCTTACATAAATAACCTCAAACGACACCTAATGGAATTAGAAAAAGAAGAACAAACGAAGCCCAAAGTCAGTAGAAGGAGGGAAACAGTAAAAATCAGAGCAGAAATAAATGATATTGAAAGAAAAAAGACAGTAGAAAGGATCAATGAAACAAAGAGTTGGTTCTTCGAAAAAATTAACAAAATCGACAAACCCTTAGCCAGACTCACTAAAAAAAAAGAGAGAAGTCTCAAATAAATAAAATTAGAAATGAGACAGGAGAAATCACAACAGATACCGAAGAAATACAAAGGATCATAAGAGAATACTATGAAAAACTATATGCCAACAAATTGAACAACCTAGAAGAAATGGATAAATTCCTAGACTCATACAACCTACCCAAACTGAATCAGGAAGAAATAGAGAATCTGAATAGACCAATCACAAGTAAAGAAATAGAAACAGTAACCAAAAACCTCCCCAAAAATAAGAGTTCAGGACCAGACGGCTTCTCTGGAGCATTCCACCAAACATTCAAAGAAGATTTAATACCTATCCTTCTCAAACTATTCCAGAAAACTGAGGAAGATGGAGCACTCCCTAACACATTCTATGAAGCCAACATCACCCTGATCCCCAAACCTGACATGACAAGGACAACACAAAGAAGGAAAACTACAGGCCAATATCACTGATGAACATAGATGCAAAAATCCTCAACAAAATTTTGGCAAACCGAATACAGCAATATATCAAAAAGATTATACACCATGATCAAGTGGGATTTATACCAGGGACACAGGGTTGGTTCAACATCCGCAAGTCAATCAACGTGATTCACTACATTACCAAAATGAGAAACAAAAACCACATGATCATCTCAATAGATGCAGAGAAAGCATTCAACAAGATCCAACATCCATTTATGATAAAAACCCTCAATAAAATAGGTATAGAAGGAAAGTACCTCAACATAATAAAGGCCATATATGACAAACCCACAGCCAACATCATACTCAACGGACAAAAACTGAAACCCATCCCTCTCAGAACAGGAACAAGACAAGGGTGCCCACTTTCACCACTCTTATTCAACATAGTACTGGAGGTTTTGGCCAGAGCAATTTGGCAGGAAAAAGAAATAAAAGGAATCCAAATAGGCAATGAAGAAGTAAAACTTTTGCTGTTTGCAGACAACATGACATTATAGATAGAAAACCCCAAAGAATGCATAGAAATACTATTAGAAACAATCAACAACTACAGCAAAGTTGCAGGGTATAAAATCAACATACACAAATCAGTAGCATTTCTATATGCTAACAATGAACTAACAGAAAAAGATCTCAAGAACTCAATCCCATTCACGATCGCAACAAAAAGAATAAAATACCTTGGGATAAATTTAACCAAGGAAGTGAAAGATCTATACAACGAAAACTACAAGACCTTCTTGAAAGAAATCAACGACGACATAAAGAGATGGAAAGACATTCCATGCACATGGATTGGAAGAATAAACATAGTTAAAATGTCCATACTACCTAAAGCAATCTACAGATTCAACGCTATCCCAATCAGAATTCTAATGTCATTCTTTACAGAAACTGAACAAAGAATCCTAAAATTCATATGGGGCAACAAAAGACTCCGAATTGCTAAAGCAATCCTGAGAAAGAAGAACAAAGCTGGAGGCATCACAATCCCTGACTTCAAGACATACCACAAAGCTACAGTAATCAAAACAGCATGGTACTGGTACAAAAATAGATGCACAGATCAATGGAACAGAATTGAAAGCCCAGAAATAAAACCACACATCTATGGACAGCTAATCTTTGACAAAGGAGCTGAGGGCCTACAATGGAGGAAAGAAAGTCTCTTCAACAAATGGTGCTGGGAAAACTGGACAGCCACATGTAAAAGAATGAAAATCAACCATTCTTTTTCATCATTTACCAAAATGAACTCAAAATGGATCAAAGACCTAAAGATTAGGCCTGAAACAATAAGTCTTCTAGAAGAGATTATCAGCAGTACTCTCTTTGACATCAGCTTCAAAAGAATCTTTTTGGACACCATAACCCCTCAGATGAGGGAAACAATAGAAAGAATAAACAAATAGGACTTCATCAGACTAAAGAGCTTCTTCAAGGCAAGGGAAAACAGGCTTGAAACAAAAAAACAGCCCACTAATTGGGAAAAAATATTCACAAGTTATTTATCCGACAAAGGGTTAATCTCCATAATATACAAAGAACTCACACAACTCAACAATAAAAAATCAAACAACCCAATTACAAAATGGGCAGGGGACATGAACAGACATTTCTCCAAAGAAGATATACGGATGGCCAATAGACACATGAAAACATGCTCATCATCACTAATCATCAGGGAAATGCGAATCAAAACTACACTAAGATATCACCTTACACCTGTTAGAATGGCAAAAATATCCAAAACCAAGAGTGACAAATGTTGGAGAGGCTGTGGTGAAAAGGGAACCCTCATACACTGTTGGTGGGAATGCAAACTGGTGCAGCCACTATGGAAAACAGTATGGAGATTCCTCAAAAAGTTAAGAATAGAAATACCTTATGACCCAGCCATCCCACTACTGGGTATCTATCCCAAGAACCTGAAATCAGCAATCCCAAAAGTTCCACGCATCCCTATGTTCATCGCAGCATTATTCACAATAGCCAAGTCATGGAACCAACCTAAGTGCCCAGCAACTGATGACTGGATAAAGAAGATGTGGTATATATATACAATGGAATACTACTCAGCCATAAAAAAGGACAAAGTCGTCCCATTCACAACAACATGGATAGACCTTGAGGGTATTATGTTGAGTGAAATAAGCCAGACAGAGAAAGACGAACTCTGTATGACTCCACTCATAGGTAGTAGTTAACATATGGACAAAGAGAACTGATCGGTGGTTGCCAGGGGAAAGGGGAGTGGGAGGAGGGCACTAGGGGTGAAGTGGTGTACCTACAACATGACTAATAATGATGTACAACTGTAATTTCACAAGGATGTTAACTTTCATAACCTTAATAAAAAAAAATTGAGAAAAAAACAATAAAATACTTGAAACTAAAAAAAAAAAAAAAAAAAAAAAATCTATCTCCAGGGCCGGCCCGGTGGCACAGTGGTTAAGTTCGCACATTTTGCTTCTCCGCGGCCTGGGGTTCGCCAGTTCGGATCCCAGGTGTGGACATGACACCACTTGGCAAAAGCACCCCATGTATAAAGTAGAGGAAGATGAGCACAGATGTTAGCTCAGGGCAAGTCTTCCTCAGCAAAAAGAGGAGGATCGGCAGATGTTAGCTCAGGGCTAATCTTCCTCAAAAAAAAAAAAAAAAAAAAAAAAATCTATCTCCAAAAAAATCTATCTTCGCTTTATCTCTACATCAAAAGATTTTCTAAGATCCACCTAGGAGTCTTGCTTAATATTCTCTTCAAAGCCAGCAGGTGACACCTGGTTAATTAGGAATTGTCTGTTTGCTGAGTTTTGCAGTTGGCTATCTTTTAAAGATGGCACGACATTCCCAGTCATTGCTCAACTCTCTGTAGTTCACTCCCATGTCTGAGGACCACTGCTGGATGACTTCACTGTGGTTTGTAGGAACTGTGTCATGCTTACGAGCACTCCTGTGCATTAAAGAGGGTATATGGGACAGAAAGACCAAGCGTTACCCAGGTCTTCCTTATTTTAGGCACTCTGTAGAAACCAAGGGTATCTCTCACCCAAGTCCACTTTTAGTATATAGGAAGGGCTTAGAAAATGATCCACCAGTATGATTAAATTTCCTACAGCCTTGTAAAGCAAGATTTCCTTTTGCTTCACTTAAAGGAGCAAAGAGAGAAGAGAAACCAAATGTCCATCTTCTTTTTCTCTCAGAAGTCTCATAATTTAGTATCCTCCTTTAATTAAACAAATATGAACACCAGTATTCTCAAGTGGATTCTTGTGGATCGATAACTACTAACCAAGGTAAGCTCTAACACCACTTGAACTGGGATGGCCTGGTGACGTAGCTTCGAGCACTCTGCTTCGGCAGCCCAGGGTTTGCCAATTCAGATCCCAGGCGTGGACCTACACACCACTTATCAGGCCATGCTGTGGGAGGCATCCCACATACAAAATAGAGGAAGATGAGCATGGATGTTAGCTTAGGGCCAATCTTCCAAAGCAAAAAGAGGAGGATTGGCGGTGGATATTAGCTCAGGGTTAATCTTCCTCCAAAAAAACAAAAAACTGCTTGAACTATTAAAATAAAAATGATAACTTTCAATATTTAGGAAATCTTGAGAACGATACACAATTCTAGATACTATTTTTTTAAATTACTGAATAAGCCAAAGAG
Organism: Equus quagga; assembly: GCF_021613505.1. Lineage (NCBI taxonomy): Eukaryota > Metazoa > Chordata > Mammalia > Perissodactyla > Equidae > Equus > Equus quagga. The sequence continues at coordinate 38,385,661 of NC_060268.1, forward strand.
GTTATGGACAAGATGTACTCTCTTGGCATTTGAGTAGTGATTCCCAACCAAGATTAAAAATACATGTGCCTGGACCCACCCAAGGGATTCTGACTCTGTAAGTTTGGGCTAGGGTCTGGACTGGTTTATTTTTAAAAAGGCCCAAAGGTGACTGCAATAGATACCCTATACATGCAGCTGAGAACAACCACTACACAGGGAAGGTAGGGCAGGGTCCCTAGAATCTTGCTATTTCAGCATGGCCCTCAGATGAGCAATACTGGCAGCACCTAAAGTTTCTTAGTAATGTAGAATTGAGAAGCATACCCCATTCCTAGAGAATCAGATTTTGCATTTTACATGTGTGACTTCTAAGCACATTTAAGGTTGACAAACACTGTTGTAGAACAAATCCTTATGCTATTTTTAAAGCATTGGAACACTTTTTTCAAGCATAATCTTATATGGAACCCCTCTAATACAAAATAGATAAAAAGCATTACTATTCTGGTTGATGAAGAAGAGTAGGGATTCTAGGGCCCCATCTGCTTAATCTCTACCTGGGTCCCCTGTCCTCTACCCCATCCCACTAGTGTGAAAACCACTGTCTTAGAATATAAGTTGAGAAGAGAGGTCAGTTCTGGATCACATCTGTAAGTCCTACTTTTTAAAGCAGTGGCATGCAACAGAGGTATCAGCATAACTCAAAATAGTTTCAGCAAGTGCGTCTCACTTCTTTAAAGTATAAGAAATAAAACCAAACATTCATACACCCAATGGTGTAATATAAAGGGACTAGGTTCGTTCTGAAGTAGTAATGATGATAACGACGGCTAGCATTTACTGAGCATTTACTAGGTGACAACCACTATTCTATGTATTTTACCTGGTTTTCTCATCTAATCCTCCCTATCGTCTTTAAGGTAAGTGTTATTATTGTCACTCCCATTTTACAGATGTTAACGTCTCTAAAGTGACACAGGCAGCAGGTAATGGAGCTGGGATTGGAACTCAAGTAGATTGGTTCCAGAGCCCTCGGCTTAACCCCTCTACTGCTTCCCAGATGAAACAGAAGCTCACCATCACCAGGAGAAAAAGGGCGCTTGAGGGAGAAGCCCCTATGAGGGTCTTAATATATTCTGTCCATTACCCCCATCCATCATCATAAAGAAAGGATAACTGGGCACTTGAAAAAATAAAGGCAAGTGTTTATATATCGTACACGAACCTTCCATTCTGAAACTTCTTTTCTATTTCAAAGTTGCCTCTGATGTTCACTTTAACCTAATTTCATTTTCATAAAACAAGTTAGGGGAAAGATTCAGTATGATCCACAAACCTGCAAACCTGGTGTAACTTTATTTTCCTGGACATGCCCTTTTCCATCTTTGGGGCATTTCAACAGCAAAAGGTGAGGCTCTACTCGATGTCTATCTCAACCCCTCTGTTGTCCAAGCAAATTGCACCAAGTGAATGAAATATGGCGGCCATCCTTCCCTTATCTAATATAGAGCCGTTTGGAGCAAGACCTAATCACAAGGCATTTATGGGCCCACCATAATCTGCCTTCACAAGTACTACTACTTGTGTTAGTCCCTTTCCTTCTATATCATATGCTCCAGTCGCTTTGAACTACTCTCCCCAAACGTCTTGTACCTTCCCATCTCTATGCCTTTTTACACCTGCCTTCCTTAGTTTGGAATGCCCTTCTCCCTGATGGTTGAAATTCTATTTAAGTTCAGTTCAGATGTCACTGTCTGTGTGAAGCCTTCCTCAAGTGACCCAGTTAGAAATAAGTGTATCCCTCCTGCTAGCTTCAGCTCTGTTTATGCTTCATTTTTGGCATTAGCATCAGGGTACACTTGACAGTTATTTGTATGTGTGTGTACGTGTGTGAGAAACATACATGTATGTGTTTGTGTCTAGATTATATATACATATACATATAGATTATATATACATATATATATATCTATATATATATCCTCTCCATTAGATACATTCCTTGAAACCAAAGACCACATTCAACTGATATTTACATCTGCTAGCACCATGCCTTGCTCACAGCTGGCATGAAAAAGAAAAGAACTAAACAGAATAAATATAGTGTGGTTGTAAGCTGCCACATTTCCTTCTATCATCCGTAAGACCTAATGAAAATGCTAGTTAACAATTTTCTTTTCATTCCATGGGGCAGTTAGAATACCCCCAGCTTCCCAGTATGTTCAAAATCACAGCTCCCAAAGGTAACTTGGAGTTCTAAGAGAAGCCAGCTCATAAATGACAGAATGTCTGTTCAGGATGAAGCCTTCTCTAGTGAGGTACGTGCTGACTGAGCAAGTTACACAACCTAGTGTCTCAAATGTCATCATTAGCTATGGATTATCTGGATTTAATTCTGTGTCGTACTATTTTCATATATCAGTGCAGTTTAAGATTTCTCTGGGTTTCAGTACTTAACAATCACATCACATACAGCTCCAGCTGGCTGACCCTTTCCAAGTACTTTTGTATTGCGTAGAAAATATTGAGGCTTATTTCCTTAAACTACAGACTCTGCTGCTCGATGCAAAAAAAAATGAATCTCAAAAGAGATGACCCAGAGATAATGTAAGTCATCTGTAGTGTGTTAAAGGCTCTCTGCAACTACTAGAACATGGGGGTGGAGGAGGGGAGGGGAGGTCCCAAACTAGCGTAACAATGGTGGTAGTAGGAAAAGTTCTGTCTGACATCCAACTGGACATCACTATCCCAAACATGCAGGGGCTATGTCTGTTTCCAGAGTACTCCCACCAGCCAAGACCCTATAGGTGACTCAGGATATATAAAATACACCCACCACCTAACATTTAGTGATCTACTATATCCTACTCTATTTATGTCTGTGACTTCTGACCATGGCATACTAAAAATTCCTGGCCCTGGAAGTTAAGCAGCCTCCTTTTTTATCCCCTACCCAGAAATACTATTTGGATACCAAGGGAAAGGGTAAAACATTTCTGAATATAGATTCGATTTGGAATAAGATCTGATATATTCACAAGAAATTTAAATTGAAGTCAGATTTAGAAGAGAAGAGACTATCAATCACTTTAGAAAACAGTGAGCAAATACTAAGGGCCCAGAACTAGTATTTCTCACAAAATGGAAACCTTGTCCTATGGAAGTATGTGAATTTTTTCGGTCTTCTGAGTCCCAGAAACAGACAGCCAAGGCTAAGGCACAGAACAAAAAAGCCAAAAAGGCTGTTGGATGAAAGAGATGCTGGCATGCTCCAGAGCTACATGACAGAGCTTTAACCTCCCATGTAAATTTCTAACTCCTGCTCTATTGAAAGCTTTTCTTTCCCTCTGATATACAGTGTATAAGACGTCAAGGGAAAAGGAGAATCCTGAAAAAAAAATTGTTTTTTAAAAATCTAAAACACAAACAAAAACCGCTACACCTTGAGAATGGAAAAATAAGGCGAGGTTCAAGGTATTTTTTTAAAGAAAAGGCCAAGAGTACTCAAGGGAAAGCATCTATATAGATAGGCCTTTCTATAACAAGATCCTTAGAGTTCATGCACCAGGTCATGTTTTAAAGCTAAAATATGGCTCTAATGAAGGTTTACGGTGAAAGCTTTCATTAGGAAAGTGACTGAAAACCCCTAATACTCTTTGAAAACGTAAAGAAATACAGACCTAATCCTGCACTGTCCCAAGATCCTCAATACACTACATCTCAATAAATGATTAGACATACACTAAACATCATGGGCACACTAATTCCATGCCTACCAAATAAATTTTTTTTGAGGACTAACCTCTTGGAATACAGAATGTGGTTCATTTAAGTAAATAATATTAAAACAAATAGACCAGGGGCTGGCTCTGTGGCTAAGTGGTTAAGTTGGCACACTCTGCTTCAGCGGCCCAGGGTTTCACCAGTTCAGATCTTGGGCGCAGACCTAGCATGGCTCATCAAGCCATGCTGAGGTGGCGTCCCACATAGCACAACTAGAAGGACCTACAACTAGAATATACAACTATGTACTGGGGGGTTTGGGGAGAAGGAAAAAAAAAAAGAAGACTGGCAACAGATGTTAGCTCAGGTGCCAATCTCATAAAAAACAAAAAAAACACAAAGAGAACAAAAAAAGAGATGAACTTTTAGGAAATTTAATGTTGAAGGAAAAAGAATAGTACAGTATTAAGAAAACCAGACAATAGTTTCATTTTAGTTTTTCAGTAAAACAAGCAAACAGTTGCAACATTTTCTGGCTTTTGCAACATTTTCTGGCTTCAGCACCCTAGATGCATGTTATACATATGGCTAAGGAATGTGAGCAGTTGTGAAATTCAGGCTTTGAATTTGCTATTCCCTAATTTAGAATTCCCCAGAGAGAGATGCAACTACATTCAGAGAAGGTTCTCAAGCTGCCTTGTTTGCAAAGCCTACCCACAAAGTCCACATCCCACACGGCTCCAAAAAACCTGCTGGATTACTGAGAGAAGGAAGTGACCCTGGCGGGTAGGGTTTACAGGCACTCATCCTGAAACTCATGATCATACTTTGAATTACTTATTTTAGTAATGTTTATGAGTACCTAGAAATCTGCAATATACAGAATGAGGGACTAAAATGTCAGACTGCATCAAACCAGCCACACTCACCTTCATCTGTCAGAGCTGGCTTACTTTCTGGTGGTTCACTCACTTACCTTAGAACTTTTCTTTAATATGATCAACTTTTAGGACTCTATAATATATTGATACAACCTTGAGAAAGAAAGATCATCACCTCCCTTACAAAGTCCTTAGCATATTGCTTTTTCTATAATTCTTAGCAGCATAGGATCACTACTTTATCTATACTTCCCTGACTCTTCAGGACTAGGAAAAGGCACTTTAAAAAGAGCCCCACTGAAAGAAAGTTACTCACATTATTTTGGCTGTTGGCATCACTTGGTTTGAACAGAACATTAAAGATGCAGGTAGTCCCTTTATTTTGGATTACTGCTGTTAGGACCTTTAACATAGTCAAGATTTACAGCAAACACAATGGCTTAATCACTTCTCTGTTACAGTGACTTACAGTCACTTATAAGCATCCTTCCATCACTTAGAAAGAGGTGATCTACTCATAATACAAACCAGAAACTTTGGCCTGTTGACAGCATTTAAGGGGTTAAACACTGTATTAAATGTGAAATTTAGTGATTAAGTTGAACTCGAATAACATTCGTTATGTCTCTTGCTAAAAGAAGTTGCCAGATTATTAAGAGCCTGCCATCAAATTCAGATAAACCCATTGCAAAATTCAGCAAGCCAGCCTTGGCTTCCAAAGAACCTAAAAATTCCTCCCTCTTTTCTACTCTTCATTCCTTTTGTACTGATACGATCCCTACTCGTTTACTCCTAGAGAGGGATAATTATGGTCTAATTTCCACTTATTATCAACTATCCCCTGGAGTAGCAGTGTTAGAATATGAAGCCTTAGATACATAAACCCCACAGAATAACATGAGGATATTTATACACTACTGACATCCAGGTGTCTTAGCCTCTTAAGCTGTGGTTTTCCAACTTTCTTACACCAAGGACTTCGTCTAGTGGTTTGTTATTATTTGTCCTCACTTTCACTCTCCTGTTCCTGTGCCCATGACTTCCTCTCCCTCAAGTAATAAGCCACTACCTGAACAACAAGAAAGCAGAAAGAACATCAACAAAGTAACTAAAGAAACAAAAGCTGCCTTGCACAGTAAGACACAGCTGTAGTTTTCACCATAACCCAGTGGTTGTCAACTCTGGTTGCATATTAGAATCACCTTTGGAGCTTTTAAATATCCTGATGCTTAGGCCTCATTCCAAACTTATTATTAAATATGAACCTCTGGGGACAGGACCAGATACCAGTATTTGTTAAAGCTCTCCCAGGAAATTGCAATATGTAGTCAAGTTGAGAACCACTACATTAACTCAGGTCGAGTAGTTTTTTACAACTAGCAGTTTTTGTTTTTAAAGGTTTTTTTATTTTTTCCTTTTTCTCCCCAAACCCCCCCAGTACATAGTTGTATATTCTTCGTTGTGGGTCCTTCTAGTTGTGGCATGTGGGATGCCGCCTCAGCGTGGTTTGATGAGCGCCCAGGATCTGAACCAACGAAACACTGGGCCGCCTGCAGCCCACACTTGGCCACGGGGCCAGCATCCCCCCTTTTTTTTTAAGATTTTTTTATTCACAACTAGTAGTTTTTTACAACTTTCTAGTTTTTTACATAGAGAACTAACCCCAAATCTTATTTTCCGTACAGAATTTCAGAGGACTTTTCAAGAAATTCCTCGGCTCTGATCTACTTTAAAATTAGGAAATTCCTTCTCCCGTGAAGGAAGGGAGTAAGGGGTGTTTGTTCTATTTCACTGGTACAGAGAAGAAGGCAGAAGTCCTTTGCATACTCTCACATCTGCTAGGAGCTGCTTCTCCTTCTTTTACAGACAGTAAAATCACAAAGATGAGTTTTGGGTTCCCATTAAGCAGGACTGACATTAGTCATAGACATGTGATTCCTGCAAGTGCAATGTCAAGGTGTCCTAGGTACCAAAGGTTCCTTCTCCTACCTCCAGCAGGTCTATCATCCTGGTCATCTGAGAGTAGATAAGGACCCTATGTCCTTGAGACTTGAGTCGAGTCAGCAGGACATCAAGGGCATACAGCTTTCCACTGTCAGTGATGAGGCTCTCTTTGCCTAGGGAGAAGAAAAGGGGGGGAGGGGGAAACTGTATTTAATTGAAGCAGCAAAATCACTCACTGCAAAGCTGTATGCAGCCAAAATTACTACAACCAGGATGCTTGTCATCATGAGAGCAGGAAAGTACTCTAAAGAATGCAAAGCACTGTTCAGTCATGATCCATTAGTGCTCGGGGAAGAAGTATCTTGAAAGAGGGAGGTGTAAGTTCCCTCCCAACTAACAGTTCCCAACCAGACGTCTGCTGCTATGGCACCTGAAAGCTTCCCTGGCTCCTCACCCTTACTCAGGGGATAGCAGCTACAGTGAACATCCAAGAGTGATGTCCATGCATCTGAGTGACATCCATGAGTCTAAGAGTGATGTCCATGTCATATCTACTGCAAATGACCTGAGAAATCTGTTTTTCCCTTTGCTCACCCTAGCTCTAGATATGTGCTTCTGCTACTGCTGTGGCTAAATGGTTTACCTTCTGAAAGCACAAGAATGTGGAGAAACAAGGGCTGCCCTTGCCTGTTCCTGGAGACACTTAAACACCAAGAAATGCAAATAAACATACCCCCTCTCTTGCCTTTTTTAAAACCAGAACTCCCTCTCCTGAGTGATTTCAAATAGTCTGGCTGGTAAATGTCACTATCCAAAGCTATAATTCAATAAAGACACTAGGGCTTCTTCAGCTTTTCAGAAAGACTGACTTTAGGTTTCTGTGAAATGGAAGCTGCTTTCACTCACTAACTTGTGCTTTCTCCTTCCTCTTCCTATTAAAAAAAAAAAAAAACGTATTTCAGTCAGAGATCTTTAAAGAACACTTAACTCACAAATTTTCATCTTATCCATTCAGTATCATTCAACTCCCATCACATTTCAGGAAGTAGAGTTTCCTGTTTGCAGACTGGTCCATAAACACACCCTGAACAATTGCTGCTATTAAGAGGGGAAGAGATGAGGCTTAAGGGGCTGGGAGATTTAAGAGTATATATGGAAGTGGCTGTGGGCCACAAAGATGGAGAAAAAGGCTAGAGATACTACATAGAGAACTAACCACTGAGAGTAAACAAGAAACTGTGAAGAAAAATATACTGTGTATCCTTAGTTTCTGGGTTTGAACCCATGGTTTTCCCTCAGAACTGCAGAGGCTGGGTGTCGAGAGCACTCCAAGAGTTCTCAACAGTCATTTCTCTGTTCTCGCCAGTATTTGCCAAGTGCACAATTATTGTATAAACCAAACAAGAACGGATGTGCTGACAGCACCATAACAAATCATCAGCCACTCTGTTTTTGCTACAAAGCCACAGGTCCTGGATGTTTACTCCTCTGCACTGCAGCCTGCCTTTTCCCACCTTCGGAACGCTGCCAGGCCAGCTCTCTCCCTCCACCACCCCTCCCTGATGCTGTGGCACACACCTTTGTTCAGCCTCTTTGTTTGGTCCTGTTTACATTACTGAAATGCCCTTCTTTTTGTTGGTCTCCTCACCAGCACAATCAATGACTGCAGCTGGGACAGGACCGGTGGCTAAGCCCTCTCCCTGGCCCCAGACAAGGATGCCTGTATAAGTTCCAAGTCTGACTAGGCAGCAGCACTTCCATAACAACTTCAAGGTTTTCTTCTTGTCACAATTATGCGTCTCTTGTAATTATATTCCCTGGCATCCCTTGATTTTGATAGCTCCTAAACAGTCCCCACAGAGCTACCAATCAGCTTTAGACAGTAAGTTTCTTTCTTTTCTTATTAAAAGCACAGGAAGGTGGAAAAAAAGCAGCCCATATATTTTTCAGTCATTGAGTGAGAGTGGGCAAGCTAATAAGCTCATCAGATTTCTGCAGCCTGTTCTCTTCTCTCTCCATTCACATATACTCCCTCAACACAAATATTTAAGCATACACAAATCTGTCTTGTATCTGAATTTTAAGAAGCTTCAATTCATCTCAAAATCATGGTTCAATGGTTTTCACACATTCCTGCTTCCCACATCCTACTCTTCTTTGCTAACAGAATGCAGTGATGCTAGGATTCAGAAAGCTCAGAGATGAAGATGTGCATACAGTTAGGAGGACAGAACTCTGATGTGTCTAAAAGAAGCAAGAAGTGGCAGCTGTTGTTAGCTTGTTGTTGTGTAGGTGGGGGAAGTGGAAGTGGATGGACTGGATTTCTTGTCCTGAAGAAAAAGGACTATGAAGAAAGGCACTTCAACAATAGCCTTAAAGCACTTAAGCAATGAACAATATTTCTGCTTCGGTGGTGAGCATGCTAGACAGGGCAAGTCAGCCTCCAGTATTTGTCCTTAGAGAGAGACGCAGAAAAAACAAGTTTCCTTCTCCGTACACACTGATGTCTTCTGAGCCCGGTATCTCTTACCCAATTTTTTGCGAGCTACCGAAATTGCATCGGACAAGAGCACCACCTGTTGCTAAGCAGGGCATAGAGCCAAGAAGAGCATAATTCCCTAGAAATCAGGCTGATTCTGCCAAGTCAAACCCATGCCCAGCCCCTTCTTTAAAACAGGAGCTCAAAAAATGCTGAAATGAACAGACCTACCCTAGTTTCTTGCAATCTTTCCTACAACCCTACAGTACAATCTTATAGTATTTTCACTCAGATACTAGTTCTTACTGACCACAGTGTAGTAAGATCCTGCTCAGAGACAAAATGAATGGCAGTAAAATTAGGGTAACAGATGAAATATTATCTCCTTTTTCCAAGGAGAAAAGGCTTTTGAAGAGATTTTACATCCTTCTCCTAGTGAAACATGGAGACACATTCAAGGTGTAAAATCTAGGAGATTCTGGTCAGTCTCTCAAGGAATATAAAGGAACCAACCCTTCCTGGGGAAACAGAAAATGTAAAAGTATAAAGGAAAGAGAGATAAAATACAGGTTCCAGTGATCACCCCCCCTCAACTCTCCCCCTCACTGCCCAGCCCCAGCCAGTCTACAGAGCACAATGGGGTCAGTGAGGAGCTGGTTAGTTCTCACAGTAAACAGCCAGTGAGGCTGGTGCTTTTTATCGATGCAAAAAGAACTCAGACACTTCCTGCTATTTAAACAAGGTCCATTTTTCTTTCAAAGAACAGGAAAAGCCACAAGAGATTCCCACAGCGCCAGCAATAAGCCTTCTACTCCCGGACTGGGAACTTAGGAGCCAGAATGAAGAAGTGGGAAAGAAGAAATAAGGTGTTGTCTTGCTTCTTTCAAAACTGTGCTCATCTTCTGCCTGGGATTCTGTGGTTTCCACACCTGCTGGCTTCTATTCCTCTATTCCCACTACATTCAGGCTTGCTTTACACGTGGGCTTTTCCCTTGTTTTCCAACAATATACCTTCACCCACTGCTTCCATGTGTTCTCAGTCAGCTATGAGGACATATACAATATTGCTCTCATATACCCAAACAGCATCTTTCAGTTCAAATCAGCCCCAAAGTCACTAAAAGGCTGACCCGAAGTCCCTTGACATCTGACAAAGTTAACGTTAAATGGAAAAACCAGGCCTTAGACCTTGGAATCCAGTTATCTCTTAGAAATAGCAGATTCTCTCTTTTGAATGCTTAGCCCTAGTTCACTTACATTACAGGCCAATGAGATAAATACAATCAAAGTACCAGAGAATGTGCACAACCAAAACTAACACAGTAGCTCTGAGCTACCACTCCAGTTTGCCACCAGGTGTAAGTAAAGAACATGAGCCTATGAACCCTGTGTTCTGTTTCCTTAAAAAGAAGTCTCACCAAAGCAAAGATGAAAACCTAATTTCCTTTCAACCTCGACCTTGACCCTAGGAGGTCTGGGAATCTGCTAGCATTTTGGCACAAAACACACTGTTTTTCTTCTGGTTATCATGCAGATCTCTAGTGCTTCGTGTAGAACACTGTTTATGCTACTTAAACTAGGCTTTCTGTGAGTGACGACAATCTCATTCATTCCACTGGCAATAGCACAACTGTACTCACTCGACCTGGAGCCTTTCCTACCAAGTTTATTTCTAACTCACCCTGCCTTGTTTTTTTAAAGAATGGCATTCCTTTTTCAGCTGTAAGCTTGTCAAAGGAGAGTATTTAAGCACAAATCTAAAAAACACTTCTCTTTCTATTCAAGTCACAAATTACTTAAGTATTCTTACTTATAAGTTACTATGGGCAAAAGAGGAAAAAGAAACCCCAAGAACGTTGACTTCCAAATATCTGAAACCACCACATGGACTATCTCCCTGGTTCTCCCCTTGCCAAAGCTGGGAACATATTCCACAAGAAGGGAGGACTCACCTGGAATCCTGATGAAAGACCAGCCGTTCTGAGGCCTGATGCTCCACAATCCTCCAGCTGGCTCTGGGAAGAACTGGGATCGTCGATTTAGCCAGTCTGCTGCCAGTTCAGGGGCCCCATTCAACAAACACTGCTTGGCTGCCAGACTCCCTCCTTCCTTCAGCACTCGCCTCTCATATTCTGCACTTCGGTCATTGCAGTAAGAATCCAATGGCACTGCGGTGACCTGTAGTGAAAGATTCACACGAGATGGCTCTTTCACATTTCCATACCCACTGAGCCTTTTGGGAACTTCAACTTTGAGATGAGACTAATGTGGATAATCCTTAGACTACTGCTTTTAACTTCTGTTTTCTGACAAACTAAGCTGTCCCTAATAACTGACTTAATACCTTCCCCAGGTAAAAGGCCAACCTCTAGTAATATGAACCTGCAACAAACTAAAGATCCAAAGAGTGCTGGAGTTTGCAGATAAACTGGGATACCAGGTCAGGAATAATTCTATCACAGATGTATATATATACACACACTATCACTTTGCCACTTCCTCTCATGGCTATAGTGCTTTGGCAAAGTTCTACTAGCCATACACAGGATGATAAGGCCAGAAAAAGGAGCTGGAGCTAGTTAGTCATCATTAAAGAACTAAGAAGTATTGGTCTGGTGCATTTGAAGCTATCTTTAATGTCTTTGCTGCAAAGCTCCCAAGTTTATCAATACTTCTTTCTCCTCTTCCCTGACCAGGTTGCTGAATGACAAACCTAATGGAAGCTAAGAGAATGTTTCCTTGAGGTCATAAACGGGTTGGTGTAGAGAGAAAGCAATTGCCAGAGAGTAGTAGATTCATTTCTTGGCTAGGGTAGAAGCTATACACAAATTCTTATCTCACCATAAGGTGTAACGACACTCAAAGGCTGCCCCCCAATGGAATAGAAGGCTCCTGCCAATTTAGAAGCATACGCTTTATCCATCTTTAGTGATCTGAGTCTATTCCCAGTCTAACAAGCAGCTGTCTATTTAGATAGCTGTAAAATCATCGAATAAGGAGCCTGAGGTTACCTTTTGTTAAAATTTGGAGGCTGTGATTATCTGCGAGCCCACGTTGATAAAAATGCTAAAGGAATAAATTATAAGCAGTAAACTGCTCCCAAGAACCTTGGAGCTAGACCACGAGATGGGAAGAAATTAGGTATAAGGAGCAAGAGCAGAGGTATGGGAGAAATCAGAACATAAAACACTGGCTGTACCTAGTTAGGCAGTTCTATTGTTTCTATTACTTCTCAGAAGTTAGACAGTCAGGAAAATCTCTCTATCTTGCTATTAACTTTTCTATTTTCATGCTCATCAATCTTTAGGGCAATGGTTGTCAAGTTTTGTTATGCATAAGAACCATCTTGGGAGCTTATCTAAAGTGCAGATTTTGATCCAGAAGGTCTAAGGGTTCTAGCCAATAGTTCTAGGTTTTTAACAAGCACCCCAGCATCCCAAGCCGAGCCTTGAGAAATACTGTCTTGGGGTACATAAACAGTCAGTGAGCTGACTATGGTCTGCAGGTGCCTCTGCTGGAGACTAGAGGATACCAAAACCAGAGAAAGGGCATCATTTACCAATAACCACAGAACACATAACTCTGGCTTGCAGATGAAGCTGAACTAAGTTTGTTAGCGAGCAGTGCCATCTATGGTCCAGAGGTCAAACTACAAAGGGTCACAGAAAGCTGGGTCCCTGGAGCTCCAAAACCCAGTTAGGGTCTCACATAAATCAGATTACCTAGACAGCACTAGGAGCAAGTTTTGGTAATCTCCTGTCACCTTTACTCACACCAAAAGGAATTTGATCTCTTGCTTCCAAGTTATTCATTTTTTCCCACTGAAAGTTGAGCATAGGCAAATAAAGACCAAAATACAAAGCAAATGGATAAAAATTGGGTCCCTCCCTGCTATGGCTTACCCTGGCAGCAGCCCAGCAGATACTGGACTAGAGCAGACGTCCACCATCTTGGGTAGAGTCCCAGAACCTCATAATCAATAGCAGTTATACGTCCATAAAAATGGTTTAAGCAGCAGTAGTCCGGACTACAGACGTATGACCAGTTCTATGTATCTCAAACAGCATGTGCACTCTTGGATGAGTAAAGCATATTCAGTCTTTTCTAATGAGAGACTCATACTGACCAATTTTACACTCAAAGATAACTGCTTTGATGTTTATTTTTCTTTATTTTGTAGAAAAGCAGAACTTATATTGGAATTATATATAAAGAGTTTGAGCTCATATTCTCAAGATGAGAAATCAAAAGCTAGAAACTCAGCATGAAAGAACAGGGGGAGAACAGGGACAGAGAGAGGAGTTTTTTTCCTGCCTGGGACTCATTTCTAGGTACTCTTACAGTTTAAGAACAAAACAACCTTTTCCAGTTATAAACTTTCACCTATTTCTAATTTCATTTTGCTGATATCCTTCCAAGTTCAGGACTGAAAACTAGGAGGTCTGCAAGGCACAGTTCTTAGTGAAATATTTTTTAATGTTTTGATAAGTTTCTTTGGCAGGAGCCCTGGATAAAAATATATGCAGAATCATAGAATGCTATGTTCTAAGTACGTAAGCAGTGAACTCATGAAGTTCAAAAGGAGGCAAACAAGTCCATTTCTACTTAAATCGTGCTTTCCAAGTCAGCTCTATCCTAGACAGCCTCTACCCATTCTGCTAACCACAAGTGGCCTTCCTGATTGCTCAGAAGCAGGGGGAGATGAAGCATGAACCATTCTTCCCTCCCCACAAATGGAAATGCATACTCCTTTTAGTCCCACATGAGCTAACCCCTGTTTTTTTGCTTGATTAACTTCCTAAACTATAGTAGCTTCAGGGGCTGCCTCTTCAAGCATTCAGCGCGTCCTTCCTGAGGACATGTATATTCCTGCTCCAGCTCTAGGAAGCGTGACCGCTCCAAGCGCTGCCATTTTTTGGTAAGATGAATTCCTGGGGTCTTAAAAGTTTCTTAACCCTGCAGAATTATTTCCTCAGCTAATGAGAAAACAGCTCCAATTCCTTAGTGGCACAGTTCTTCCTGAACTGACCCTAAAGTTTTCATAGCACGTGCCAGGGAAATTAATTTGTCTTAACTCAAGGCCAGGGTCGAGGCTTCAAAGGAAACCAGTAACTCCCCACCACAGATGGGTTAGAAATAAATATAAGATAATTAAGGTATCTCATGCAATGTTACCTTATTTACACCCCAGGCCTGATCTGAAAGGTAAGAATTTGTGTATGTGTGTACAAAATATTCAGACATGTTTAAAATCCTTCTTCCTGGGGCTGGCCCCATGGCCGAGTGGTTAAGTTTGCATGCTGCGCTTCAGTCCAGGGTTTCACCAGTTCGGATCCTGGGCATGAACATGGACCGCTCATCAAGCCACGCTGAGGCGGCGTCCCACATGCCACAACTAGAAGAACCAACAACTAAAAATATACAACTGTGTACCAGGGGGCTTTGGAGAGAAAAAGGAAAAATAAAATCTTTAAAAACAAAACAAAAAAAACCCTCCTTCCAGTCCTTATGACAATGGTGTAAACTACCCCCACTTTCAGGTTTAACACATGCTACGTGAAGAAACTCTACAAACAAATGGAGGAGACTGGCTGAGTAGGAAAGGAGGATGCTGAGGAGGATCCCTTCAGCCAAATAATAAAAGCTTTCTCTTGCTTCCTGTCCGCCACCATACCTTCACACTATTATAGTCTTCTTCAAGCTACTATTTATTGTTCTTTAGAGAAACAGCAGAACCAGGCATGATAGTTTAGCCTTCAGGCTCCTCAAAAAACAATACTCAACTAGTACAGTTGGGGTATGCATGTGTGAGTATATTGGGAGAGGGGGTTGTTCTTCAGAGATGCTGGCTACAGAGCTCTGAGTGGTACAAATGAAGAATTTTTATGTCCATAAAAGCAATTACAGTCCAAGGTAGTTCACTTTTTATTGGATCTATAAAACACTTGGAATATGGGAAGTAAAAATATCTTGACATCCCTCTCAGAAATCTACATTTCCTCTTATTAAGCCTTGGTGTACACATGAGACTAGGTGAGAAGGAAACAAACCATGTAACTATGAAACCTGAAGGTTGCCTTCTATAGAAGGACTTGGCTTTAGATGTTCCCTAAGAAAAGCGCATTTCCCTGCATCAACTTAAGCTTCAAAGACCAAGACTGCTTTGGAAGAACTAGATACACACAAGATCCGAATACTTTCCGGATAGCCAATATAAATCAAAGTTGACAGGGACAAGGGAATCAAGTTCATGTAGCACAGGACCAACAGAAAGAAATCTAGGCAGGCAAGAGTCAGTGGGACTCAGCACTATCACCTCATTTCTATTCATCATCTTTCTTTGGAATCCCTGTCAGATTCTGACCTTTGATAACTTTATGAAGTCAGAATGCAAGCTGAAAAAATAATGGTAGAAAAATATCACTAAGGAAGATTCCAAAGGCTCCACCTTCTTTGAATAGAACTGTGAAAACAGTAGACTTGCTAGAATGAGTGGAGAAAACAACATAAAAACACAGAAAGCTAAGAAACATCAGCCAGTTAGTCTCCTGGCTAACTGAAAGGTGCCCCTTAGAGCAAAAGGAAACGACAAGCTGGGAAGACAAAAACTTGCTCTTTGCTCTAGCCATGGAGTCTGGCTACCTCTCTGCTCTGTCACTCTCCCTTCATATACTTCTCCATGTCTGGCCTCGATCAGTAAGGACAGGAAAGAGAATGGAAGATGCAAGCAAAGTAACTACCACACTGTGCCAAGGCAAGCCTTTGCAGCGATGCTGTCGGCAATCACCGGAGCGCCCTGTTTTGTTACCCTCTTTATAGCAGGTACTGGGAAGGACCTAACAGCTAATCAAAGTTGAAACCACAATCCAAACTACCCCCAATCTGCAAATAAGACTACAACTGCTGAATGGCAAATACGGTGCAACAGTCACTTTTCAGAGGGAACACACTTGTGAACTGCAGTCCAGGCAGGGCTGCTGAGGAGAGGGAGCGAACACCAGACTAAGAAGTTTCTTCATGCTGGAGTGTAAAGTTTCCTTTTGTTATTGGGAGACCGTACTGAGATGATAAGGCCAGACCAAATCTCCCTCTCAATCTGGCCCCCTCCTCTGAAAACTCTCAAAAACCTCAATGCAGGTGACAAATGGCTCTCTCTCCTTTTCAAATATTCTGTCTCTGACCCTGCTGCTGGGTGATAATTTACCTGACAGATGGTTTGTTCCCACGGCAGTTTAGAGCTCCTGACTAAATAAGAGGAACCACACAGCAGAGATGCGGTTAGTGAAAATAGCCACTCCTATCTACTATACAACTATTCTCAAAACCAACACAATTCAAAGTGAGAAGTGTTGTCTTGGGAAAGCCAGGACCATGGATGCTCCTTCTTAATACTGAGGATTTATGTGTTTCTCAAGGTCCAAACAACTTAAGACAGTCTGTTGAAGGAATGGATCCCATGAAAATTGGTTTATTTCTTCAAATACCATATATTTTGTGTCTTCCCTCTTGTGGCACTTACTCGTGGACTGGCCACACACAAAAAAGACGGCAGCTCAGTGAGCAGGCAGCAACGAAGTGAGGAGGTAGCTGATCTCCGCTGATGGATGACCTGGTCTGAGTAGCCACTCACTGCTTTACAGTGGCTGCTGAAAACCAGAGACTACAAAACAAAAATGCAAATTAGTGCCACTGACAATTATGTTTGATGTAAGCAAAACGGAAAACATACCACATATTAAACATTTGACTTAAAGACATTCTTCCTAGTGAATATTATTAATTCTAATAAACAATTAACCACTATTTAGAATCAAATGTATAACACAATCAAGGTCCATGCTAATTTCAAAAGGTGGTTTTATTAATGTACCTTAAACAAGTGCCATTCTTAATTCTACCTTTTTTCTGGAGGAGATACTGTTAATTATAGTCACAGCAAAACTTTCATTAGACAAAACATTATGTGTTTATGTAGGGGGAAGTTTGGTTCATTTGTTATACTGTGGATGCAAACTCATATCTTGAGTTAAAAACAATGACCAACAATAACTCCCTCTTTTTCTTTAAGGCAGATCTGTTTAGCATCACATACGTGTACTAACAGTGCAGTGTAGTTCTAGCAAGTTTAGCTGTTTTACTTTGGTGACATCAATACAATATCTGTTTAGTTCCTCTACCTGACCACCATTTAAAAAATATAAATTCTTCATTTATATTACTGTACCAATACATTTTTAACAGACTTAAAGCTAATGTTAAAGATTTAGTTTACAGCCATTCTTATGAAAGACTTTTTCAAGTATGGAATGTTCACATATAAAGCGTTGGTCAGTGGGAGCACAGTGTTCTATATTGCAGATGCAGTGCTTTCTGCAGTGCAATGTTAGACATTTTATCTTCAGATCTTCATTCTTGATGACTTCACTGATTTGTTTTACTGGTGTCTCCAGTAAGGTAGGTTGATAACCTAATAACTACACGGATGAAGATAATACACAAGGTAGTCAAATTTATATATTGTTGTAAGGTCAAGAAAACAAACTGCACGATGAACAGCAATCAGGACCCTCTGCAGGAGAATAATAGTTCTAATTCAAGTACCAAAAGCTTCCAGTACCAAATCTCTTCAAGCTTTCCTTGTTTGGTACATATCTTCTCCGGAAGTAAATGGGTTCTTCAGGATCATAGTTTGAGATAAGCCATCTCAAGTTGTCTAGTAGGACATGTGCATCATAGTCTGCTTCCACGAACCAATAAGCATCTTCTAAACAACAGTCATGAACAAACTGAAAGGCTCTAATTGTTTCCAGCAGAGCTGGGCCATCTTCAGTGGTTTTAAATCATACTATGTCAGTCTTTATGACACTTTATTACAACACTGGGCCCATGAAGCTTTGATGTGCTTGACCCTTTTCTCTAGCTGATGAGGTCCCTGTCATTACCCAGAAAAGAATTTTAACCTTCTGATAGAGTTTTTCAATAATATCAGTGTTCTCATCTTTATGTTGGCTAGCATCTGCCTTGAAGTTCATCCACCTCTCCAATGTTTATGTCCATCATCATGTGAATGCCTAGCGTGAGGATCATTATGAAGATTATCAGACTAGGTCTCACTCTGTTCTTCTAATACTGACTACCAAACACCTGGGAACATTACTACAAGAATCCTATTGCTGATGCATAGATGAAGGTAAAAAAATGAGCCAATATTCTTATTTTCTGAAAGTGTATTTCCTTTTTTTTTTTAAAGATTTTATTTTTTCCTTTTTCTCTCCAAAGCCCCCCGGTACATAGTTGTATATTCTTCGTTGTGGGTCCTTCTAGTTGCGGCATGTGAGACGCTGCCTCAGCGTGGTCTGATGAGCAGTGCCATGTCCGCGCCCAGGATTCGAACCAACGAAACACTGGGCCGCCTGCAGCGGAGCGCGCGAACTTAACCACTCGACCACGGGGCCAGCCCCCTGAAAGTGTATTTCTGATTATCAGCAGGAGTTCCTCTTGTCCCTCCCAGGGGGAATGGAGAGAAGAGATGACACAAGTTTAGCAATCACTGCTCCTGTCATCCAGCTACAGTAGCAGTTCAGGGCTGCTAGTCGGGTGTCCACTGCCACCCAGGTGGCTGAGATAGCAGCAGTAACTGACCTAAAGACCTATGAATTCTTTACTAATTTCTAAGGAGCTGTAACTAAAGAATATCTCTGTCAGGGATCTCTTAAAGTCACTCTCATTTTAAGCATTCTCAAATGGCAAAATCCAACAGAAGTCTGTTTCTTACCTCATTCTTAGAGTATAAAGGTAAAGGATGAAAAAAACGAACATTCCCCTCAATTATTTTCTCTTCAACACTGTAGTTATTAATAAGAAAGGGATACAACATTCACTGTAGGGAATCCTTTTAACACAGTATGTTATTTGTGATACCTTTCGGGAAAAAAATCTAAAGATAATTCAATTTCCAAGGGTGGTCATTCCCAAATTAGAACATGTTCACTTGTCTTATGTGAGCTTGGTTAAGATGGTATTCTCACTGGGAGTAACTTGTCAGGATGATTTGTAGCTTTCTAATACCGGATTAAAAAAATTAATAATTCACTAGCTCAAAATGCTCAACATACAGTCTTACCTTTGAGAAACCCTGACTACTGCCAGCATATTTTACTCAATCTATTCTTTTCTAGATTATTTTCCCTTAACATTTGTTCCATTAAATCTTCCCTAGTATAGGTGGTCCTTGGTACCACACCACCCACATTCCTTCATATAATGACATGAACTGCTAGATAGAGAAAAATTTAATGCTTAACACAAAACACAAAGGACATCTTAAATACTATTGAGTAGGATGCTTGGCGGGGTAGGAATAGAAAAGAAGGTTCATAACTTCTTTTGTCTATTTTGGCCTAAAACAAATTAGAAAGAAAAACAGAATGTCACACTATGGGAGATGTGACTTTGTTATAATGTAGTCAAAGATTTTGCTATGCTGTTTTCCCATCCTCATGCTCTTGAACGTCTTGTTACCCTGTAGGCACTGGCAGCTGTGTGTGTCTTGCTGCCAGCACTAGAATATGCACATAGCAGTGAAGTTAGGCTTTTGCACAGAGTCTTTTGGCACCATACAAAAATCTCAAGAGAAAATAAGTAGGGCAAGATGATAGGCCGCACAGTTGCACACTTCTTGCCACAGTGTAGCATAGAAAACACACAGATGTTC